>NC_081415.1:257330174-257678924 GCF_030272615.1 Cryptomeria japonica
GCTTTGCACAGTTCACCGAAATCAATGAGTGCTTGCCCCTTTAATTTTGCTATGTCTACATTGGGCAACACTATTGGTTTTGACAAATCAACTTTAAAACTCTGCTTTTTCATCTTCTTTTCTTTACCTTTCATCGATGGAACTAAGACAATGGCTTGTGAGGCTTGATGACCCTCGGTAGGTTGCTCGATAGAGGCAACACTTTGATCGGTTTCTTTAGCCTCTATAGAGTCCTTTAGTGTCTCGGTACTTGGTGTCTCAGTTTCAACATTTGTAGTGCTAGAAGGTGCTTGAGATGTCTGTTCTTGAGTAGTACCTTCTCCTATTGTAGACTTGTGACCTTCGGTGCCTTGCTCCATGTCATGAGGAGTTTCGGTTGAGACAAGTTGCTTGACTGGTGGATAAGGCTGAACTTGTTCCAAGACTGATTCACTAGATACAAGTTTTACATATGCATTGCCTTCTATCATTTCCTGTTCCAGTGCCTCTGTATCCATGACATCTTCATCTATTTGAATGGTGTCAGCAGGGTCTTTCTCGGTAACATCAAGATCTTGCTCGGTGACATCAACAATTTCAACTGTAACTTACTCACCGGCATCCTTGACTTTAAAGATTTCCTGCCACTTTGCTTTAGTCTCATTTTCCACTTCAATGTACAGCCCATTCATTAGAGTTAAAGCTCTTTGTTTGACAAGAAACTTTGAGTTGTAGGTTGTCAGATGTTCTTTAATTTCAGCTACTGACATGTTAGAAAAGAGATGAACCAGACTTCTTTCTTTGATCTGTTTCTCTGAGTCCATTGCATACTTCCACCTATTATCAATATGCAGATACAGTTCATTTGGAAGTGACTTAGCTAGTTCCAATGGAGCTAACCGGAACTTTAGAAGTGTGCAGATGATAAATTCTTCAATTTGTCTCTTCTCATCATTATTCCTGGTTTCATACTTGACATATCTAAATCCTCCAAATCCACCATATTCTTTCAGATTAGCACAGAAGTTTTCAACATTATGTATATTAACCTTCTTGCTCTTAACAATCTAGAATTTGCTTGCATCCTCTGATTCGGTATCACTAGACTCTTTTGCCAAAATGGGTCTCTGAGTAGATTTCTTGTATGTCTTTATTACCTTGGGAATAGTAACACTCTTTGTTTTCTTACTCGGTGAAGCTGCAGATGCTCTAGTGTTAGGTCACTTTACTGGAGGTGGAGTCGGTGAGGCCTTTGATGTGTCCTCTTTCTTTCTCTTCAACACTTTTCCCTTAGGCAATTCAGTGCTCAGTGTTATTGCTACCTCTTGGGCTTCAGATTCCTCTTTGATAATGGCAATGGTGCCTTTGACAGGTGTAGAGGAAGAGTCTTCTCTGAATTTCTCTGACAATGCCTTTATCATTTTTGTTGCCTTTCTTGTAGCTTTGGGTACTACGATGCTCATTTTTACCTTTTCCTTTACTTCCTCATAGGTACCATACCTCAGCTCGGTAGCATGTCTAGGCAATATAAGAAATGCATCGATTTGTTGTTGTGTGATGTCAAAATCAATTTTGTATCCCATCGGTGACAGAGATTGAGTCCTCGGTTCCACAGCATTCACATAACAGTAAGCGGTGTCAACTTCAAAACATATATCATTTTTGTATTTCTCCACTAGCTGGGGTGGAATCCTATATCTATTATGCATTTTCTCTTGAAATTTACTGAAGTAATCATCCATAATATCATTGAAATTATCACCTAACTTCTTGATGAAGTTATTTATCTGATGGGTGATTGGTCAGTGTAGCTCCCAAACAACTTTACCGACTGATGGAAAGAATTTTTCAAAATAGAAAAAAATGCATACCAGTAATGATCCAAACTTTAGAGTATTAGCCGAGTTGTTCTTCTTTAGCTTCCTGATGGTGTTCAAATTTTCAAATAGGTTCTTCAGCAACACCTCACTTAGATCAATTTTCATTCCCTTTTTCACAATTTTGTATGCTAAGTCTACTGCTGCACAAGGAACACTGTTTTCCCTTGCTGATTGGAAGAAACAGTAGCCCATTACTCTAATGGAAAATTTTAATTCTTAATTAGTGACATTGTTCAATTTTAATCCTCTGCAATCAGATTCCACTCCAGTTAAACTGATCAATTCCTTCTGTGATATCATCTTCTGGGCTCGGTCATGATCATAAATGAGGTAACCGGTAATCAGATGAATGATTTCCTTGGTAATCTTAAATGGTTGCTCTTCTAGCCACATGAAATCATCATGAACTCTACTTGGAACAAACTTGACCCACTTGGGTTTGAACACACGAGGATAGGTTAGGGCTTCAGTTAATCCCTTGATCTTGATGTGCTCATACTTGCTGTTTAATTTACCATCGGTACAAAGCTCATCATAGGTATCTTTAATTTCAACGTGACCAAGTTCTTCAACACAGCATTTGGTGAAGAATCTCACATCCTCGACTAATAACACTCTATCTGGGATGAGTGAAAAGGCAGTTTTGTCATCCGGTTCAGAAGCAACTTTAGGAGTCAAAGAGTATTTTAGTGAGGGCTTCTCTACATTCTTGACAACTATGGGATCTTGGATCTTGGGCGCCATTGTAGGTTTCAGATAAAAGCTAACAAAGGATCCTTAGGGTTTCAGGATTTTCAAAGGACTGCCGCTTTATACTTAGTAGATAATGGCAACTAGATAAGATTGGTAAACCAGTTTAACAATGTGTTGAGATTGATGTAAATACCTTGAATTTGCTTTGTAGGAGGTTTGATCGCCTTAGATTCGCTTGCTCTGCTCTCTTGAAAACTTGGTAAGTGTAAATGACCACGAAAATGCTTTTAAGTACACAAAATACCTTATCGGGCTCCGTGCGAGTTAGGTCAAAAACATTAAATGCACTCGATTCCTCTTTAATTGATTTACTCTCCTTTTTCCATTTTAACCGAGTAACCAAACTTCCTTCATTTACCGACTTGACAGGCTTCCTGTAAAGTGCTACAAAAGACTTTGATAGAATTTCAAACTTACTAATACATTTTAATTATGCAGATTTTGAATTAAGTACATAATCAAATAGGAACTGTTAAGATTTAACCTTGAGAGAATGCAGTCCCTTCATACCTTTACCAATTAATTTGGAATAGGTGCACCTAACTCGGTAGGTAAGGTGCTTTCTTCATTTGACATAATTTCCTTCTTTTTCCAAATCATCTTTAATTTGTCTTTTATTTCTTCAGTGTCTTTTCTAGGTTGATCTCTGCAATCTCCAGCTAAGTGTCCAACTTTGTGACAATGAAAACATGCCATACCAGGGTTTCTCCATGATCTTCAGTTGTTCATCCCAAACCTTATAAATAGTTGGCACTTATATGTCCATATCTCCCACAACATTTGCACCATATCCTTGTATTGTAATCCCATGGTACTGCAGAATATTATCGGTAAGGATCTGTGTGTGCTCGGTAACCTCTAGCATTTGCTTGGTGTGCATACCACATATAGTTCTTTTGCTTAAGCCAGCACTTCTCGGTACTATGTCCATATCTATTGCAGTTTTACAAAACCCTTTGAATTTTGCCTTTTGATAATTGTTAACAGACTTTGTCCTACATTGATTAGATGTGTGACCATATTTATTGCAGTTGTAACAATAACCTTTAGACTTAGTGACATTCGGTTGCTTACCTTTTCTGATTTGGCATATGTTAGCAGTGTGACCTTGATTTCCATAGTAGATGCAAATAGGCTTATTTCTTTTGATGTTATTCTTGTTTCCAGTTTTCTTTGATGATTCTCCTCTCTCGGTAGTATGAATTCCCTTCTCGATAGAGTCTTTTCCTTTGTAACTGAGTCCTGCATCTTTGTTGGGTCTTCTTGTATTCAGTTGCTCATCCAACATCTTTGATGCTTCATAACTCTTCTTCAGTGTTTCGTTGGATTTCTTTTCTGTTTCAAGTTCATTGGTCAACCTTGATACTTCAAGTTTCAATGCTTGATTCTCATTATTTTTCAGATCTACTTCATGATGTGCATAACCTAGTTGATCTGACAAATTTTGTTGAATTCCAGTCAACCTTGTGATTTCATCATTCTTATCAGATGCTAAGACTTCAAGTTGTTGTTTCTCTCTTTCTAGATCTCTTACTTTATCCTTGGTTGTCCTCAATGCATCAAGATTTTCAGTCATCTGTGTGCTGAAATGTTCATGATCTTGTTTTCATTGCTTTTAGTTGATCAACCAGTGCTTTGTTCTTTTCTTTCAATACTCCAATCATTTCTTTAGTTTCTTCAGATATACTATTCTTAGATGATGTCTCAATTTGTTCCACTAACTCTTGAGAGTCCTACAAATCATCAGATAATCTTCTTCTTACTTTCAAATATTTTTGCATTTGTCTTTGCATGTCTGCAATCACTTGATTAGCATGATCTAGTTCTTCTTGCAGATACACAATCCTCCGAGATTGTTTATAGCCTTCCATTGGTAAGATCTTTCTCTTTAGGTAGTTAAACCCTTTTCCAAGATTCAGGCTCTGATACCAATTGTTAGGCCCAATATGGAAAGCTAATGTACTAAGAGCAGAGGGGTGAATCAGTACTTCAAAACTTTTCTTTAACAATAACTTTACTGTTATGCATAAACTGAATAGTGTAGTAATATAATATAAAGCTAAAACAAATAGATAACAATCATACATGATTCACTCCATAACACATATATTTTGGTTACGCAGAAACTCTTGGTTAGAGAGAAAAATTGTGGTGGGGATGGCACCCACAACTTCACTACTACAATAATAAAGAGTGCTCGGTTAGAGCTACATGTTTAGCTATTTCTGATAGCTTACCCTATTAGGAGTAACAAGATCTATTAGATCTACCTTGCTAAAGGATTTTACAACACTTCATCTAAATGTTGCACCTAGTTATAGGCTTTACAATTTATAGACTTGATTAGAGTCTTTTACCCTGTTAAAGGTTTCTCTTACAACTTCAAAATATTACAATAAAATCATTAAAATATCTGCAACTTTACATCTGGAATGTTATAGCAGATTCTATGTGCTCAGAATAAGTTACCTTGCTTATAGCATACCTTGGTAACCCATATAGTAACTCGGTAAACCCTTCGGTTTACTCTGTTCTTTGACTGTTCTCTGAAAACCTTCTCGGTGACCTTTGTGTCTCTGTAATAATCTTCTTACACTCATGCATACACCTATGTAATTCTTAACTCATGCTATATAAATAGATCTCTTATGATGGTGATCCATTCATTGCTTCGATCTTACAAATATGTTTTATCGAATGAATAACCATGCAAATTATTTAATTGGTTAGATGACCTCAAAATCATACACAATCTTTAAGTGCAATTTCCAATGTGATAACGGTTAGATGTGCCTCGATCTTGTAACACATTTTCATATGCATGTACAGGTTCAATGAATCTAGTAACACGTTTCACTTGGTGTATATCAACTCGGTGTGTCATCTTTGTTGCTTGGTAGACATGAAATGATACTCAGTAGACAGCTCGGTGTATACTACGTTTTGAGACTACTTTCTTATGTAACCAACTAGACTGTTCATACCGACTGAATATCTCGGTAGAGATAACCAACTAGAGTATATAGAATAACTTTGACATGAAACTAATGGCAACTTGATAAGTAGTAACAGTGTCATCTGTCTAGGTAGGCTTTATGTGGCTCAGGGGGAGTTGATAGTGGTCAAAGGGGGAGCTTGGTATGGATCCAAGGGGGAGTGCACAATACCCTTTGTCATTGTGTCAAAGGGGGAGAAATGTGTCGGTATGAAGTGAATTGTGAGAAGTTGGCATCAATGTCAAATGGGGAGATTGTTCGCATTTTGGCACTAAGTTGTCGATGATGTCAACTGGCATGATGGAGATTCACATAAAGGTGAGCATAAAAAAATGAAGGCCTACCGTTAAAGTACAAACCGGTCTGAAGGTTGGCTTCTTGTTTATGATGAAGAGGTAGAATATGGATGTTGTCACAAACCACTGAGGTGAAGATGTGCTTCCAGTATAGTGTTCTCTATCAGTTAACAGAAGAAGAAAGATCTACCGACAAAAGGATGTACTGGTATATATTTTTTGGATCAACTATGGTTGGTGGGCCATGTCTAGATTGTTGTGATGCCATGTGGAGTAGAGGTGGCAAACGTGTTGTGGTTGGTGAAGCCTCATCGACAAGGTCGATGAAATAGATAATCACCATTAATTAAGGAGCCACAAATCACGGGATTGTATCTGATTGATTGCGGTTTGAGGAAGAAGGAATGATAGAGGAAGATTGGAGAGTAGTTAGCACCTAAATCTATGCAAAGTAAATCTAATTTAGGAAGTCCTCGAAAAGAAAACTTCTAGAGCACTTTATGTGTCGACAAATTTCATGACAAAAGATCTGATTCGAGATTGCCATTTCCAGAAAATGTGCATTGGATAATGGAAACTGTGTGCAAGTGCATCCTTCAAGGATAGGTGATTGATCTAAGATAGGTGGGATTGGATCTCATGAAGATTATGTTGAAAAGAGGAAACCCTAACCGCTCAACTTTTTGAATTGTGTTCTGGCGGGAAATCTCTATATAAGAAATGAGAGCTCAAGATAGAAGAGATTGATGTTATGAAGGAGGAGCAGTGTAGAGAGAGTAAGCAAGGAAAAGGATTGTGAGCCTGAGAAAGAATTCTAAGAAAGTTGTAGTGTGCATGAGCAAGCATACCAGTGAGAGGATTCTACCAACAGAACGGTAGTCTTGCAGTTGAGCCTAATCGGCAATGTGTGGCAGAGCAGGCAGCATCCTAGTATGACACAGTGTGTTGAGAGACTCTGTGGGAGAGGGAGAGAAAGATAATAGATGTTGAGAAGTAGAGACAATAATCTCACAACTGACAGTGTGAGATTCTGTGGAGGAGAAAAGACTGTCAACCGGCAGAGAGTTATTTGATTAAAGAGTTGTAGAATTCATTTGAAATAAGAAGCCTTAACTGTATTCAAATAGTATTTCAATATACATCGCCAAGTTGAAGCTTGGTGTAGGGGTTGGTGCTCCTTAGGCTGGTTCCCTAAAAGTGCAGGGGTTGGTGCTCCTTGGGTTGGTGCCCAAAATCTTTGTAAGTCAGTGCTTTACATGTGAGGCTGGATTGGAGAAGTAGTCTTGAGCAACTTTTCTCATCGAGGTTTTTCCCATATT
Source organism: Cryptomeria japonica (assembly GCF_030272615.1). Classification (NCBI taxonomy): domain Eukaryota; kingdom Viridiplantae; phylum Streptophyta; class Pinopsida; order Cupressales; family Cupressaceae; genus Cryptomeria; species Cryptomeria japonica. The sequence goes on from NC_081415.1 coordinate 257,337,398, forward strand.
GGATTTTCCTCATAAATCTAGTGTTGTGAGTTGCTTGTGTGTGAATGATCTCTTTGGCTTTCTTTCTTTTATTACTGGTATGACTGTTTAGTGGTTAAGTGAATAACTAATATTCTAAAGTTAGATCAGAAAAACAAAAGGCTTAGGAACATTCACCCCCCCCTCTTAGTGGTATTCTGTGTTCAACAATTACATCAATAAAATCTTTCAAGATTTATTAAAAAAAATTGTTTCATTTTGAGTGCAAATCTTCCCAATATAGAAAATCTTCTCTTGGCCTTCTGGACCAATATTATGTGGCTCGTACTTCCTGGCATTTGAATTTGTTGTTAATCTCTCTTTTATTTTGGGATCAGAGTCAAAAAGTCTCTCTAAGGTGACCATACCTTTAGGAATAATGTTAGTTGGTAAATCCATAATATCGACATCGTTTCCGACATCAAGATCATCTAATTTATCTTTCTCATCAATGATTTGTTCTTCAAAATCCCTTGAATTGGCAAGAAATCCTAGAAAACTTGAAAAACAATTATATTATCAGGCACAACAGGTGTGGAGATTAATTCTACGAAAAACTTCTTCAAAGGGGATTGGCTTACTGGTTCTAATATATTGGTGGCTATGGCCATCTGGTATTTCATTTACTTTCCTAGGTACTAGCTAAATATCGAAAGCATCAAAATCCTCAATCAAATCCCATACTCTATTCTTATATGTTGCTAACCTTTTATCATGACATGCATATTGGCTTCGCACTTGTTTGACCACCAGCTCAGAATCCCCTTGCACTTTCAAGCTCTTAGCTCCCTTCTTATGAGCGAAGAGTAATACTCTAACTAGGGCCTCATACTCTGTCATATTATTAGTACAAGGGAATTAGAGTCAGTAAGAGGCTAAAAGGGTTTTCCCTTTTGGGTTTGTTAACTCTACGCATGCTCCACTGCCTTGCTTGGATCTTGACCCATCAAACTTTAAAAACCATATTTCATCTTTTGGTCTCTTTACATTTTTCACCTTAGGGTTAGTGATCAGGTTAGCTTTCGGAGGGGATTGTTTTCTCTCAGATTCAAGATCTTGCAATACCTGAGATTGTTTGATTACTGGTTGCAAGAACACTTTAGGGGTGTTAGGAGTAGTGTCTTCCACTTGAGGTTGTACTTGAGATTGTGTTTCTTCCATCTTATGCTCAAGTAGGATATCCTCCTTCTCTTGTTTGACAATCTCAACCGCAAAGATCTCCTTGTTGCATTCTCTTGGTAAGGAAGTTTTACTCATAAGATCCATTGTCTGGGGCACTACTCCCTCGCAACTTGGAATTTGAATTTCTTCCATGTTGATGGTATGATCAACATCTTCGCATGGGACTGGGCTCATCAACTTTGTAATCTCGTTCTTACATGGGATACATGACATCTCTAAGTGCTCCTCATGATGTATCCAACACCATTTCGGAAGCAAAAAATCTTGTATTTTCATAATATCTCCCAACAAGCACATTCCTTGTTTTACCGTTGTAGCGAAACCTTTGGCCCGCCCTCTATATGTAGTCATGTTTGCTTGAAATAGCTGGAGGGGGGGCGGTGTAGATAAAGTGAGGATTTAATTGACTCTATAGACTCTTGGACTTACTTCACCATATGCCTCCTCATTGGGAGCACCATAATCTGTCACTAACTTCTTCAACTTAGGTTCACTATTGATTTGGATCTGGTTGCTCACCCCCTTCCATGGAAGCTATAAGTATGTAAAACAAGTTGAGAAATATCCTCCCAAAGTTTTTGACCAATCCCTACTAAGGAGCATCCCATATACCTCTGGAATATCCACCACTTGAATGTCGATGTAACGGGATATGCAGGGATTAGCACCCAATTGGATGTATACATCTTTTAATTCTCTGATTACATTAACCTCAGTCTTGTCTAGTTGTACCACCTTACTGTTTACATGTACTGGGTTGAGACTAAGCTTCTGACATATAGAATAGCGCATTACATTTCCTGAAGCACCTGAATCTACCAAATAGTTATGTAGATTCTTTCCACATATCCTCAAACTCAGTTAAATGGTGGGTTCTTAATTTCATCACTACTGACGTTGGCATTGACTTCATTAAGGTCATCCATCTTAACCTCATTGCTCTATGACTCTAACAGTTCCAACTTCCTAAGGAGAGCCCTCTTTTGTTCAAGGCAATATCTCAGTACTTCCATTAGGAACATAGTGGTGGCAGTCCTCTCCATCTCCTTGGTAACATCAAATGATCCTTTCAGAACATATTCTTTCCCTTGAGCTTGTCTAGGGTGTACTCCTTGAAAAATATTAAGGAAGGTAAGGATTGTTTCTTGCATTCACATCAGGAGGTACAAATCCACCCTTTAGGGGAGGTGGCTCTATTAATAGAACCTTGCCTTGACTCCTTAGATTGTAGTTGTTTCTAGTCTAAAAGGCCTGAGCATCGTAGACACATGGTTCACCTTCAGTTTCAGCTTGCAATTATTTGCATAGGAACATGTCAACCAACATTGTGGTATTAACTTTATCAGGTTCATCATTAGAGCAATCTTTTGGTTGAGAATCAGCTTGAGCAATCCTTATGATCTTCTTGAACTAGGCACAATTAACCTCAGAATGCATAACTGTATCATGAAACCTACACTAATTAGTTAGCAAATTCATATCCGCAAGGTTAACACTTTGTGTGTGGTTTGGGTTATCACGTGCATCAGGGTGATCATTGTTCACCCCACCATTGTTAGGACCTGTTTTCCACTACCTATTGTAAGGTTTGTTGTTATACCTTTGATTTTGGTTCTGGTTATTGTAGTTTCACTGATTATTATATGGTTGGGATTGGTTTACCCTCCCGAAGGATTCATTTTTAGCTGGCTCAATTCTGAAGTAACTTGTGAGATCATTTTTTTTAATGCTTCTACTTCAGCGGATATATGAGATCCTTGATTCTCAGGTGTCGTAGTTGGAGGTTGGTTTGTTGTGTGATTATTACCCAACTATTGATTTCCCCCTTACACTTGATCAGCATATTGCGTTTGAGTGGGGGTGGTATTGGTATTATTCTGCTACGTCAAAGCTTGGGCAGCAAACTACTGATTTGCTTGAGATTGGGGTGCATAGATGGGCACCGGGTTCATTGTTGGGGCACCTACATGTAGAGGCGAGGGTATGCCAGGGAGTTGGTTGTAGTTCCCTTGATTCACCCCTATGGGTAAATTATATCTGATCCCTCTTGGTGTTTGGTTCAACTCATGGTTCATGCTAATTACTAATGCAAATATTTTTGCCAAAGTGTCTCTTTGATCTTGGGGAACACTCTTCTTTATAAACATAGCGGTCCAAGGGTCGATATCTATTAGATACGAGTCGATTGCTGCATTGGGTGCTACCTAATGAGGAGCTTGTAGCCTCTTCAATTTCCTTTGGAAGCTAGTATTACAATTTTTTAAAGTCTCATTTGGTGACTTCTTAAGAGAGGCAAACTGATGGTATAGTGTTCCGGGATCTACGTACACTCAAAATTGATCGATGAAATATTTCTCCAAGACGTCCTAGCCAATGATAGAATTTGTAGGTAGGGTTAAATACCAATTGTATTCATTCTCCCCAAGTGAATATGGGAAGAGTCTACATACTACATCTTGGTGTTCGATGTTGTTACGAATGACCGCATCTTTGAATGCTTCAATATGCTCGTCGGCCATTCCTCCACCCAAATAATAGAATTTGCTGCAAAATTTATCTGGGTTTCTAGGTAGGCCATGTATACCCCCTTGTATGGTTCCTAGTGGTGTGTGGTCTTGGTTAAAGTAGGCCATTGAAGGTGGTGATGGTGGGCGTTTAGTCACAAAAGGTGCAGTGACAGGCTGAGGACTAGGGATCAGTTGATCTTCTACATTGAGTATGGATGATTGCATTAGTGAGGCTATTGAGAGTTGTTTCTTAGCTTTATTCCTCTTTCTCCTAGTGGCAGGTCCTAACTCTACCAAGTCATATGGTGAAGAACTACTCCTAAGGACTCTGTGGAATCTCTCGGGAGAGAAAGATGATATACGATCCAGCTTAGTACCTCAATTCTCTGGTTGATGAGGTAGTTGTGGATTTTCTTGTGGATTATCTTGAGGATTAAGTTGTCTTTGTGCCTTTGCTTCTATACGTATAGCCTTTTGTCTTTTGTTGTCCAAGACTTGTCATGCTCATAACCAATCGTTATAATCCCTTGTACTGTCCCAAGCAAAATCGTATAGTTGGGTAAGAATTTTATCTTGCTTGTAGTTGAGGTTAGGTTGGGTAAAGGGAAGCAATCCGTCTCCTAGAAGTACCATATGTGGTTAACCAGTGAGGGAACTATTCAGACCCTCCTTCTAGTGCTATTTTATGTTGACGACTATTTTTGACACACCCGCCAACAGTCAGGTAGCCAATGTGAACACTCACCACCTCTCCTGAAAAGCAATAAGTTTAGGAAAACTCACTACTCCAAGGTCTCTATAGTTGGGTCACGATGGTGATGGGCAGCCCAATGGTTGATGTGGTTGTACCTGTTAAGGGTCCTATTAGTTGAAACTAAATCTCGTTGATCATGAATGGCTTAACTTCCTTTTTTTTGTATTTTTATGATTTAAGATTCTCTGGAAAATAAACTATGAAGAGTAAAGGGAACAAGAAGACAACAATGAAACCAATCCAATAACATCTTAACAAAATATTTAGTTAGCTCCCTACAATCCAAGAAATTATCAAATATTATTCAAATTAGCATTCAACAATGAACCTCCAGTAAACCTGCAAAATCATCAATTTTATAGACTTATGGAAATAAAATCATCAACAATATCGCCTACCACAATAATTCTCATGCACCACTCATGTGCGCAATATGATTCATAAAGCAATAAACAGAAGATCAAATCACATTGCTAATTCCAAATAACAGACATTGCCAGATTACAAAGAACAATTACGTAGAATCTAGACGTAGATCAGACAATCTACAAGTTTCTTCTTATATTAATCTCAAAGAGTGTGTAACAAAAATAACTCAAATTCTTAACAATCTGCAAAATAATCTAAAAATCTCTAAGTGGGCCACAAATCATCAATATGGGGACCCTTACAAATCAATCCAAATTCTCAATTTATAGAAGTTATCTGCCCTACTATCTAGGAAATAAATGTAACCTAAATTAAGAACTCAAAACTAGGAGTCACAGTTAACTTGCAAGTTTATGCCTTAATACTCCAGTTAACTACTATGAAATGGAGGTTGCATGAGCACTACGAAGACCATGCTATGTGAGCCAAGCATTTGTAGTCATGCAGAATTTTGCCCAAAACTGGAACATGAGTGGGAGTTGTAGCTGAAAATATAAAATTCGGAGTCATGCAAAAGGCCTGCTATCTTTAGCAGCTATGTGTTCATCTTTCACTTTTTAATAAAAGATCTATAATTATTGATAATGCATACAATAGCTCGAACAAGAGGATCAGCTACATGTTTAATTCTAAATTTGTATTTCTTCAAAACTCCCTCTGCATGCTTCTTTCCTTTCTCTAACTCCCCTATTGTCTCTTCCACCTCTTGACATTGTGTAATCAGGTACTTATATCTTTCCATGAGAGTGACATAAAACTAAGCCAGAGTTCCCAAATGTTAGGTCTCATATGCATCCCATTGATTCAAAACTTGCTCTTCCTCCATTATCCTGTTGCTAGTTAATCCTAACCCAAAATCTTCGAGCATATGCTTTACAAAATTCTCGTATTTCAAAATGTCTCTAAGGAGAGGGACTCGGATCTCTACCATATCCTTCACATACTACTGAAGCATTTCGATCTTCAGTTCTAAAATGTATGTGTAAGATTGCATGTTCTTGTAGTTGTTTCCTCCTAAGAGATCCTCCTCTATTATCACCTCTTCCCCTAGATGCAAACATTTAGTCAAAATTTGAAATTGCTTATCAAAAATGCTTAGCTTTCATTCCCATTGTGTAGAACAAGAAGTTAATGCTCTACCTATATGGACTGCCTCTTCGTATATCCCCATGGTATCCTACAAAAATAATCTAATTTTCACTGCACTTATTTGGGCCCATGATTTAGCTACAATGGCCACCCATCTCACCTCCACTAATGCCTTCACTTCTCCCTCTAGAAGTGATGAGTTTGACGGTAGGTTGTCATCCCTACAACATTCTAGTGGTTTTCTTATTTCTAATAACAAATGCTTGTATTGCACAAGTTGTGCTTTAAGCTCTATGTTGGAGGTATGCTCCTTCTCCACGCGCCCCCTAATAAAACTAGTGGCTAGTTCTAGAGTGTCGAGCTCTCCCCACTTTGTTTGTTTACCCAAATTCACTTGGGATACTTGATATTTAGGAGAAGCTTGACCTTCAGCCTGGAGTGGAACTGACACATCTACAACCACTTCACCGGAACCTGTTCTTGATAAGTGATGTACAATTTTTAACTTCTTAACCTTTGGGGGCTCCTCCCTGATTACCTGCTACAATGTCACCTTAGGAAGCTATGTCTTTCTCTTCTTCTTTTCAAAAGTAAATTCAAGACATTGTGGTATGTCTTGATCTTTGTCACCTTGATGTGACACTATGTCAATAGTTACAATATGCACCTCTGCTTGTTCCTCTGCTTTGTCCCTCTCTTTTGCATCTATTTGTTTAAGATCATGAGGTGAAGAGACTTGACGGGCCAGATTGGTTTGCAGAGCAATATTAGTATTCAACTATTGCTGCTTGTGAAACTCTCCTAACTTATCATTGACTACTTCATTGAATGTTATCTCCTCATCTTCTTTCACCTATGTTCCACCTTGCTTGGCAGCTATGTCTTTAAAGAGGTCTTCTTGGTCTTGAGAAGTTAAGACTAATCTCTCATTTAGAAGATTTTTTGCTTCCTCTTGTTCTTTCTTCTCTCCAAGTGGTCGATGTTGCTAGGGATGATCCTCTTCCTGATTTGAATCTGATTCTACATTTTTAATAATCTCCTCCTTAGTGTTGGACCTAAATCCTTGTATCCCTAGATGCCCTATGGTTACATTAACTGATGGTGGTGCAGGGGTGCTGCTAACTAGAACATTCACCGTAGCTATTGGAGGAGGTTGAGCAGGCACATCTTCACTTATTTCTATTCCTTCCTCTTTCTCTTGAGTGCCCTCTACTGCAACCTACCCTATAGTTGTCCTTTGTGAAAGGACTTTGGCCAGTGGTACTTCTCCTAATCCATTTGTCACTCTGAGGTCCGTTGCCTTCTTTAACAACTCAAACTCCCTCATCTTCTCATTAATCTTTCTCATTAGATCCTCATTGCTATCTTGGGGACCCACTTCTTCATCGGGGTCAGTATATGTATTCTTTCTTGAGTTTGATCTTGTCTTCCTAGCATACTCCTTATAACCCCTTGATTGAGGTACCCCTGAGGTAGACTCCTTTTGTTTTCCCTTTGAGGCACTCAGCCTGACCCTTTGACTTAGCCATTGTCTGGTCATATTGATGACCACTTGGGAGATCTTTTCTATATTCTTGTCCTCATTCGTGGACCACCTTATTAGGGAGAGGGCCTTCTTATCAATATATATATGTTTGTAAGCAGCATAAAGCAGGTCTCCATCGTCCCTGAGGTCTTTAGGGAGATTGGTTTTGATTTCAAAATCAATTATCTGTGGTCCTAATAGCCTGTTATAATTTTAATATCTTACTTCAAAACTGTCCTAGAGGTTGGCCCAAAAATCCTCTAGTCTAGGCGTGTGTCCCTCATATGCCTTAGGCATAGCTTTCTTGAGCTTTCGGTAGGGATCATAGAATTCCCTAGCATAAACAAATTCTTTTAGGTTCAAATCCTGTAGCTCTAGCTCTGATAACTTTGCCACATGTATCTTAGAGCATGAGAAGTATCCAATAGATACTAAAAAATCAATGCCTATTTTGTGCTCAGACAACAGGAGGGATTGGAGGATTAATAATTGCCTAACATATTCTAACAAAATTATCCTGTCATTACAATACCGAGGAAGCAACATTGGATTCCCTATGAATCCACTAACTCTGATGTTAGTAGAGCATGGGTTTTGGATAAACCAACATGCCCACTCTCGGATAATAGCCATAGCCTCCAGGATAATTTGGTATCCTATATCTCTCATTAGTTTAATTATCACTGGAAAAATGATGGCATCATTGATTCTTTTGAAATAAGCCTTTTCAATGACTAGGGGGAGTTGGGAATAATATTCCCATACCTTCTTTTGTCCTTCTTTATTCCCAAATCGACCCTCCACCTGTAAGCCTAGGAATTTGCCAGCTCTCGCAGCCACCTAGATGACATAAGATGTGAAGAAGAATTTGTTAGTCTAGTGGATCTCCTACATTTGTTTGCAGATGTTGTCTGAGAGGATCTGAGGCCAATCAAAATATTGCTTTCCCACCAAGATAGTAGTCATGAACTGAAACATCTATGGATGAAAGTGTTTACAATCGGGCTTGCCAAAGGCCCTTCTTAGCATGATAATCAGGTCCCTTTGGGGTTCCTTGAAGTATGCTCTTAGGATCTTTGTTGCCATCAGACCTATTTTCCTCTCTTCCTCCAACCAGTTCTCATTCTTATTCCTTTTGTTCACTGTAACTTTTTCATTGCATACCTTTAAGGCCTCCTCTTCAGTTGAGAGGAATATCTCATCTCTAGTTGGGATACCGAACATGAATCTCAGCATGTCAGGGGACAAATCTATGATTATTTTTTCCTGTGCGTCAGTGCACTTTTTGGTGTTAGGGTCAAAAAATTGGGAAATTATCATTATGAACTCAAGTGCCTACACCGATTGTGGAAATATGGTTGCCTCTACTAGGCCTGATCTTTTAATTCTCCTGTGTGGGGCCTCCAATCTTGGCTTATCCAGCTGGGTTCTAATATCCTTAATTTTGATATGGCCAATTTCAGTGTCAGTGACCCATTTGACTTGATCATCCAACTTTGAGTTGTAGACCTATCCTTGATAGTAGTATTTCAAGGTCACTGGAAGTCTATCAATATTCTTGCCTCTTTTTCTTGAAGATGAGTCCATCTAACTGCTTGAAACTGCAAGAAGAAAGCAAATTTCAGTCCCTTATCCAAAATATTAAAAATTCATTCACTTCGGGACTTCGAGGTTCTAGAGTCCAGGGGTAGGAATTTTTCCTTTTGAAACAGGGTCCGAAACTCCGAGGTTTCGGGCTAAGTAACTCTCTCTTTAAAAACAAGGACCCCGAAACTCTGGGGTTCCGGGATAGACACAAAGACATTCAAGAGATTCGAAGATGGGCCTAGAAGAACAGACCTCGAAACTTCACGGTTCAGGGGTTTCGGGGTTCGTGGTTGCACTTCTTAAAAAAGGATAATCCGAAACTCTGAGGTTCTGGGGTTGCAAAAATGAAATCAACCCAGAACTCCGGGGGCCCAGGGTTCTGGGGTAAGAACTAGGGCACGCGGGAACATGAAACACAAACAAAACCCATGACAAAAAGAGAAAGATCTAACCTACAAACAATAAGGAGGGCAATAAAAATCACTGACTTGGTGAAATGAAACTCCCAAGAACATGAAGGAAGCTCGGAAGTTTGGAATCACACAATCAAGAGGCAAGGAAGCAAGAGATTTGAACATTGAATGCACAAATGAGCTTTAAAAAGCTCACTATTCATATTTATACCCCCCCCCCCAACTCGTCTGTACGAATGCCTTAAAATGGACCTCGGCACTCCGGGGTCTGGGGGTTCTGGTCTCGACAACAAAAACAAAGAATAAAAACATCCTACCTCGGGACTCCAAGATTCTGGGGTTCTGGGGTAGGAAAGAAAAGAACAAAACATCCCACCTTGGGACTCCAGAGTTCTGGGATCTGTGGTAGGAAAGCAAAGAACAAAACATCCCACCTTGGGACTTTGGGGTTCCGAGGTAGGAAAGCAAGCAAGCACGCAAGGGTCCACCTTGGGACTCCAAGGTTCTGGGATTCTGAGGTTGACAAAACACAATTCACCTCGAAACTCCAAAGTTTCAAGGTAAAGAAATCAAAAACACAAGACAAAGAGACCAACCTCGGGACTTAGGAGGTCCAAGGTTCTGAGGTAGACAAAGCAAAGAAACAAGGAAAGAGACCTTAGGACTCTGGGACTCCACGGTTCCGAGGTAGAAGAAAAAAAAAAGAACAAAGCAACACAAAGCAAATACAAGGGACTCATATTTCAACACAAGGAAACTAATGGGTGATAGACATGCAGGGCATAAAAGGTAGAGCCTTTACCAGCATCACTTCCTAAACATTTAGTGTTCTTGGCATGCTTTTTCTTTTTCAACATTTTGTCCAAGGCATCACTGCTACTACCAAACCGGATTCTTACCTTGAGCTCATAATGACATTTCTCAAGGTCATTTCAGAGAACCTCCATTTCTCCAAGTAGTTGTTGATATTATTTATCTTTTACTTCTAGCACAGAGGCTAGATCACTGCACTGGCACTCCTTGGTGTCTCCTTGTTGAGGCTTCAACTCTGAGATGCATTTCATAGTTTCTTCAAGGAGATTCATCTATCGGTTATGCTCCACTCTAGCATCATTCTTGAATAGCTTGTATTCCTTTCTTACTCTACTAATTTCTTCCAGTGCATTCACAAGCTCACTTTCAAGATCAACTTATGCTTCATCTTCTTCTTCTCCTTCACTATCACTACCAAACACATCTTGTTAGTAGGGGTGATCTACATGATCATTCTTAGATGTATGCCTCTCATATTTTGATTCTTGAGCCATGAAAAGGTGGGTTCCTTCTTCATCAATGTTATGGTTGCTAGCAGATCTACCTTCATCATCTTTAGATACATGAGATGCATTTGTTGTCATATCTTCACAAGTCAGTTCTGCAGTAGTAGGCTCATTTCCATAGAGCTTATTCAATCTATCTCATAAGTTGTTTCCAGATCTACATTTGTCGGCCTAAGAGGAGACATCATCTGTTAGCCCATAGAGTATAGCCTTCATTACTGCTACATTACACTGGTTTCTTCTTTCTACATCTAAATCAGTGGGAGGATTGACTTTGCTAGGGCATCCATTTACAACAAACATCCAGACATCATACCCTAGAGAGGATAGGTGAACTTCCATTCTACAACTCCAAATGGAATAGTTAGACCCATTAAACACAAGATCTTGGATTGATACAAAATAGACCATTGTGTTCTTAAGCCATAATCTACCCAAGCTGGAGAAAGCTTGTCTGACTGGGAACCTAGGCTCTGATACCAATTGTTAGAAACAATGTACCACTGAGAGGGGGGGGAATCAGTGGTTCTCAAACTTTTCCCTTTAACTGTCCTATGTGAGTATACTAGTTATTAGATCTAACTCAATGCAAACTTATTGGTTAGAGGGGAGACCAACACAAATGCAATCACACACAAAGGAACATCACATAACACCAACATATATGAGGAAAGCCCAAGATGGGAAAAACCTCGGTGAGAAATGTTGCTAGAGTCTACTGCTTCAATCCAGCCTCACAATGATCTCTGATTACAATGTTTAGGGCACCAACCCAAGGAGCACAAACCCCTTATTTTAGGGCACCAACCCAAAGAGCACCAACCCAAGGAGCTACAACCCCTGCACTGAGCTCCAACTCAGTAAATACAAACATTATTATTTACCAGTTAACAGCCTTGTAACAAATGGATTTTGTAACACTTCTTCAAATCTCTCTGATGGATCTCTAGTCTAGTTCACTGTTGGTTCTCTACCTCGCCCTCTCACTGCTACAACCTTGTCTCTTGATGCAACCTTATCGGTTTAGCTTCCTCTCCTTCTCTACTGATTCTCTCTCTCTATTGGTTCTCTCTACTAGTTGTCTCTTATCTTCAACTGCTTTGTTGCACTCCATCGGTTCTATCTTCTAATGGTTCCTTCTTGTCTACTCTACACTCTTCTGAACCTCTTCTCTACCAGTTTGGTCACCACTAGTTATCTCATTGTTGTTGATTAAACTCTTCAACCCTAATCTCTCTCACACACTCAGTCTCTTTACTTATACTCATTGATTACTTGGACTGATTTGATCTCACATGCAGTAGCAACACTCTCTTCTTCAGTAGCCCTAACAATATATTTGGCTCACATACATATAGCCATATTTTCCTGCCAAGATGTGAGTTTTAACTTGGTGCCATTAAGGTTTCTTCCACTGATCATGAGACATATCAGATCTGATCTGATCTCATTATGCATGAAGATAGACAGCCTGCAAGCAATCAGGCATTACCTACCATATCTCCCTCCTTCCAAGGCACATTGTTAAACTTAGAAAACATGGACAGACTATCAGTGAGACACGAGATCAATCACCAGAAATGGTTTTGCAGATAGCATCACCAACCTCAATCTGCACCTAGACACTCTTCATCGATCGATGCATCCCATCAATCACCTCTATTCGACCTTCCTCGAGTCGCACACCTCTGTTGCAACACCTCTCATGACTTATGAGGTCTACAATTAATGTTGACCAACTTTGTAACAACTTCATCGGTCTACACTCCATCTACCAATGCATGCATGTCTACCACCTTGACTCCACATGGCACATTTGTTGACATCCACCTTAGCTTGGACCTCTATGTCAGTTCAGACAAGATCACCAACCAAACACTCAACTGGTCCTTCTTTTTTGTGGGTTCACTAGCTCTGGCAATATCTCACACTTTACTGGTTAGCCTTCATGTATGCACTTTGTTGATCTATTGGTGGAACACCTTAACCGATCGCCAAACATTTCTATCCATAGCATGATCATTCTCATCAGGTAGAAGCACATCGCTTCGCCTTTTTGCTTAATTATTAGTTCTCATGCTCACCGGTAGCCATCCTGATGACACCATATCATCAACCTTCAATTGATTCCATCTAAGGCATTTGCATACCGGTTGCACTCTCTATTTGTAGCTACTCCATTTTTCCTTCTTCATTATCATACCGGATACTATCTCAATCGAGTTGTCAAGGTGACAAACCTGTCAATTATCTAATATTCCTTTTATGTCCCGATGGCATAACATGCCTTCTATGTCGGTCCACTGCATATCCCTAATTTCATGCACTTGAGGAATCCCTTTGATTCACTGGTAGATCCAATGTGATCCTTCAAACACCTACCTTTACCTCTTCTTCCTTATCCCACAAAAATAAGATGCATACCTTTCATAATAGGAGATAAGCTCCACTTACTAGTGGTAGTGGATCCATGTCATCTGCATCCTGCAATGTACTCATGTGGCTTCCCTGTTTGTGTAGAATACCTTCAAATAGGCACATGTGATTCAATTTAGGGCATACTCACTGTCTGTCATCTCTTCACATGGTGATTGCATCTTCATCCGGTGAGAGTCCTACTGTTTTGCATCCACATAGCATATCGGTGAACTGTACATCCTTCTTGTACACTATTCATAACCTTTCTAGTTGACAACCACTCACTTGGTTGATTTGTCTTCTCCATGTCAACACATCACTTAATCGTTCACATCTTCTCCTTACCGGTGACACACTATACTGGTAACCTGTCCATATCATCCACACAAGTCAAATACTAACTTGTGTACCAATGACTCAAGTGGTCATTCCTTTGAATGACATTCTTCTTCTTTACCGGTGACCTACAACACTCGTTGACATCAATGACTTCATATCAACAATACTCCCATACCGATTGTCCTTCTATACCGATTGACATCAATGACAACACAATACCAACATAGAGGGTCTTGCATCCTAAGACTGACCACCTCTAGCTCCAAATCCTATGGATGGCACACTACCAATCTATACACCAACCTTCCCACCTAGAGCTGAGGTCAAATTTTGTTCCACCAACTGAGACTTTGCTACATCTATCTCCATGGTTTTCAAATAAAAAATGCAAACTCCTCCATTGATGCGGTCAATCAAACCCCTAATGAAATGTTGCACTAACATTGCCTCATCATTATCAACACCTACATACTATTTGAGCTCAAAGAATATGTGCTCATACTGCCCTACAAATATAGTCAACTATCTCAACTTGTGAAACTCGTCTGTGCGACGCTGCCTCCAATGTTCTGACAGAAAATAAGCTCTGAATCTCTGAAAAATAACTCTCATGACACTGAACCTATTTCCACAATAATATTATATTCCTCTAGTCGCCACCATGTCAAAGCAAATCCCCTGAGATTCATAGTGGCGCATCTCACCTTGGTGTTGCTACCAATATGGATGCATGGAAAAACACCTATCCAAGTTTATCAACCACGTCTCTGCCTCCAATCCACTACCAAAACCATCAAAGGTAGGAGGACGAGACCTCAGAAGAACCCTCATGTGAGCTGCTAAAATAGCCTCTTGATCCACTGCCTCCTAGGAGATCTCTCTCTCCCTAACCACATGCATAGACTGATGTGATTCCATGTGCTAAATATCCTCCCGCCAAGCATTCTCCTATCTAGGACCTAATTGGGCAAGGACCTCCTAAAGCACCTGATGCAACTGATCCCCCTCTAGATCCTATTGAAATCTAAATTGACCACTATGTTGACTCACACTCCTCTGCTCACTCTGATGTTCTACCTGATGTTTCTCTTCCTCCTCAAGGGAACCCTAAGATGAAGGTTTCTGATGAGTGGCCATACAACCACATCCACAACCCCTACCTTGAACTTGACCATGACCTCTATAGAAATCTTTCTAAATAAAACACCATAAGAGGAGAATTTAAGATTTCAGAACAAGGACACAATTAAGGGAGATATACACACTAGGATTAAGTAACTAAGCCAATTGAATGGGCTCATATGAAACCAGAATACCCAGTGTTAAAACTTGGTCTCTAATACTAAATCTAACCCTCGCCAAGAAACCCTAAAGGATCTAACTAACAAACTTGAAATAGAGTGCAAATAATTTTTTTTTTAAATATTTAATAAGTATTCAATTACTTTAAAGGAGTGAGTTTAAAGTTTAATGCACAAGTGGAAGACTTCTACAACTTTCCCCTAGGGTTTCTCTATGTGGTTACTTAATTTAACCATACATCATTAAATAACATTAACCCATCTAACGATTACATATAGAGAACTCATGTATTTAAGCAAGTTAAATTACTAAGGTAATTCATTTCAACAAGATAAAGATTTATACCATACATAACATAACATAAATATTTTTGAAACTATTGGAACATTTAATTTTTTAGAACCATTGTTTTCAATTATAGAACTAAAATCCTATCTACTAAGTTTCATAGAATTTACACCAAATTACATCATGAGTACATCATATTACATCATTTGCCATGTAGGCATAAATATACATCGGTTACATCAATACATAAAGATACAATAAGGTAGATACATAGAAACACCATCTGAAAATACTGAGCTGACCAAATCCATGAGAAGAAGTTGGAACAAAATGAAGGCATCCACGCAAGACTGGTACAAAATCCTCAAGGAAAGGAAAAAGAACTACCACCCGACCATGTGGACCAAAGGGACCACCCCTCATGCTAGGAGATAGACATAAGGCCCTAAAGTAAATAACATAAATAAACATCACATGGTTTGAACATATTACCACTAGGTAAACCACATAACACATAAACATATAGATACAATTCCAACAAGAAGATCCAAGTGCTACAACACAAACTGAAGACTAGTGTACAGAAGGGAAGAGTGTCATTGCATAGCTTGATATGGTTTATCCTAGCAAGCATCCATAGGCCTCAACGCCCATCTTGGGTTATCTTGGCAACCACTCCTTAACCCCAACCCCCATTTAAATCTCATACGGTTCCAACTTACCTTTTGGGAAGATAAGGTGCTTTGCCATTCTAGGCCTTCCCACTCCATCGTGAGTCTATACGAGAACTCAACCATGAATGGGGCACAATTATTCTTATTTAATGTTATAAGCTACCCAACACCCCAATACATTATTAGGTTATCACTTATTAAGCCAACCTCCAATAGGTTATCTTGGCAGCAACTTTGGGCCACAACCCCTACTTGGAAACCACTCTCCCTTAATGACACTTAACCTACTCAAGGTTCCATTTCCAAATCATAATGTCAACATGGATCAATATTCAACACATAGAGGTGTTAAGCACAACAAATACAACTTCTACAAGAGATAACTTGCCTAGAAGTAATACGGTCAACATCATTTAACTCTCAAACACATGACCACTTTAGAGGAAACAAATACAATAAGAAACAACATTACCATAACCTCCACATATGATAAACAAAATACAAAAATAAAGACATTAAAACACATGAACACGCACCTTCCCTTGCTTTAAACATTTACAATTAATTTCTCAAAACAAATGGTGAAGCCAATTATTTATTCACCCCTTCTTTATAATATACCCAAAATAATACTTTAAATAATTAAATACTTAATTATGCAAATTACACTTTTAAATTAAGCATTAATCTAAATACATTTATTTTGTCAAATATGGTTTATTTACTCAAATATATCTTTACTAATCAAAATTCCTTAATACATCAAAATAAACTATACAATTACACATATACATACATACATACATACATACATACATACATACATACATACATACATATACATATACATATACATATACATACATATATACATACATATATATAATAAAATAAAAATAAATATTAAATAACTGCTTAACAAAAAAACCACAGTCTGCATTATTTTTTTCATGGCCCCGTGGAATATCCACAGTCGTGGCCATGCCCATGACTATGGTTCTCCACAGCCGTGAATTCATGGATTGTGGAGTTTTCACAGTTGTTGTTCCCCATGACTGTGGGCCTCCACAATGTTGGACTCTCATAATTATGGGGTTCCCACAATAGTGAGCTTCCACGACTATGGGGCTCCACAGTCGTGGCTCCCATAATATGTGGAAATCCCACGCTACTCTGTGGGTTGAGCCTCAGCTCCCCACGACCAGATCAAATAAAAATTTAATTTTTTTTTTAAAACAAAGAAACAAATACTTTGCAATTTATTTTTTAAATAATCTCTCATAAAAATCAACCAGAAACAGGGAAAAACATGAAACCCAGCCAAAACAAATTACCAAAAATTAAAAATTTAATCACAGAGATAATTAACACTACAAATTTTCTTAAGATATAATCTAGAATGGTTTTCTTTTCTCCCTTCTTTTTCTCTAACAAATACCCAGACCCCCAAATATGCATAGAGCCTAGTCCAAAGAAAACTATAAAGAAACAAGGGATCCAAAACCATTTATTAATTTCATTTATACACCAAAGGATATCCAATAAAAAACAATTTTACCATAGAACTCAAAACAAATAGAGTTTAATACTCATTTTAAATAATTTTTTTCATAGAAAATAAATGCACACATAAGGGTGTTCCAACCCCTACCTAGAAATACACTCCTAGAAGATATTATTACAGAAGAGCCGCCAATTCCAATTCCCTAACACTCATAGCAACCCCAACACAAAAGAAAGAAAGAAACCAATCCTTCTTTCCAAAATCCTCCTCCAAAATAATTCGAAAAAGAAACAACAATGAATCAATCCCTTATTCTGGAAATTTTCCAAAATATAATGGGGTTTACTCAAAAATCTACTCGGGGAATGGAAACTTCCCCAAAACACAACGCACACATAGAAGATTAAAAAAAAATGTTTCCTTTAAGAAAATTCTACTTAATAATTTTTAAAAAAATAAAGAATCTAATAAATAAATCTAATATACAATTAAATTTATTCACACATACAACCCTGTTGTTAATTCAATAAAGCTTTTATTTAATCTTAATATTAATTTATTTATTTAGCGACTAAATATTAATTAATTAATACACAAAGGATTATATTTACTTTAATACTTAATACATACACATAATTAATTATTACTCAAAATTAATAATAATTAATTATATAATCTTCAATCACGAGCAAAACTTAATGATAAAATAATAATTAAGTTTACAACACATAAAACATAAACCCATACTTAACATAAACAAACACATACCACAATTAGAAACATCATTTTATTGCCTAAGTGGCGAACCAATAAGGCTAATATGACAACTGGCAATGCTCTAAGTCGAGCAAGGATAAGGGTGACATTATCAGGCCTTATGACTATCTCCATAATTTTTCCATCGGGATAATGTAGGCACGCTCAGACCTATGGAACAAGGTGGAGTCGATGCTTGGTACCTACAAACTTGCATCATTGAGAAAACATACATACATTTATATCTAACATTTACAGGCATATCGGTGGAGGAGAATCGTGACATTCTGTGTCTCACTGAAGCGAGTAACGAAAAATCATCCCCTCGCACCCCATACAGACTTGTACTCATACATGGAATAAAATACATAATGCATCTCATACATAAAGTAAATATATTAGTCCATGGTCAGTAACATGAACAAAACCACATCTAACATCCATAATATATAATGCATAAATAACCAAAAAGAAACATCCAAGTATCATAGTAATGTCATTTCATGATAGAGTATCTTCCAAACCATATAAACCAAAAATAAAAGTCCACTTGAGTCAAACTAGGTATCAAAAATAAAGTCTGATTAAGGGAGGGGCATTACAGTATCTCTTCATCCCTTCTTGAGAATTTGATATTTGGTTCAAATTTGTAATCCACATTGGCTACTTCAATAACAGTGTCTTTGATTTGCTTGATGACATCTTCAACTTGTATTTGAGATTCCTTAAAGATTCTTCACTTTTGTTCTTTCCATATCTACCATAGCAATATGGATAGCATTGTTACCCACAAGTCCAACCATAGTGCTTGATGTTTGACTCTCAACCAATTGGCTATGAACTCCCCAATATCCTTCAATTTTGTCATTGCCTATCAATGGTTTGTGGCTATTCCATGAATCAACCTGAAAATATGTGTTTTGACAATTATTAATTTTCCATGTTAGGTGATTAGTATTCAAACAATGGATCTCCCATTTAATAATTTCCAAACTACAAACTCTCCATGTGAATTCCTGATTGTGAGAATTTGACTAGGGTCTTGACAATCCAATTATTTCTTTTGAAAAAATGTGCGCCATGATCTGATAGGTTCTCTATACATTTGCCATGTGAGTTTAACACCTAATGTAAGGTTCTGGTCCTTCATTTTCCTTAATCTTGTGGGGGCTCATTCACCTTTGCAAAATAAGCCTTATCCCAATGAATTAGTGGTATTTTATTTTCTTCTTTTGAACCCTCCCATAAGAAATTTTTAAGGATACTCTCCAGAATTGTCTCTATTTTATTAGTTATTTGATAATAGGACATCAAATAGACTGGCACAATCATGATTATAAATTTGATCATGATGATCCACCTACTAGAAATAACCATTTACTCTTCCATGTTGCAATTTTTTTTCTGTATTTCTCTAATACCTCCTCCCAATGCTTCAATTTCCATGTCCCTGTAAAACTTGGGGCTCCCAAATGCTTGGTTGGGAGTGATATAATTGGGACTCCCAAAATATTTGCTATTATTTTTTGCAAGAACTTCCTCATGTTAAAGAATAATATCTCTGATATCTCTTTGTTCGTTATTTGTACTAATATTTATGCATATTCCTCAATGACATTCATGATAATCTCTACTTCTCGCATATTAGCCTCACCAAAAAATATGATATCATCAGTGAATTGAGCCTTTGTAATTGGTTCAATATCATTAACTACATGTTATGCGTGTTTTCAATTTTTTTGATAAATTTGTCCTTGTTTCTCTAAGAGTTGGTTTCAGAGGCATTTTTCATTTCCTCGTTGGTCTTCGAATTCTCAATATTCATTTTCAAATATATGTTTTGTTAGTTAAAATTCAAAATTTCAACTTAAAAATATTTTTGATGTTTTTGACAGTGTAAAGTTGAGGTTTAAACCCGACATTACACTTAACTGTCTGGGTTAGGTATAATTTGGACTTCTAAGTCTGACTTACACCTCTTTTTGGTCTGTGGTGCAAATCGAACTTACAAGTCTGAATTACACCATAATTGAGCATGTATTTGAAATTAATGTTTATGAGAGTTGATTCTATTTGGGTTTCTTCCCTCTTTATTTTTGATTTTGGTCATTTTTTTCTTTTTGTAATTGGGTGGAGTGATTCACAAGGCGCTAAGCTCATTTTTCTCAGCCTATTTCATCTTTTTTGAGGTATGTATGTTTAGTCCTTCCTTTGTATTTTTTAAGTTTGTATCAAATCTTTGGCTTACCACTATTGTGGGATTGAATATACACAATATACACTGAAGTTTTCACTCTAGTGTATAATGTGATATTCTAGCCGCATTATCATTTTTCCCTATTCATGTTTCACATTATATATTTTGATAGTGCTTTACTTTGGTGTGACTTGGGTTTGAAAACCTGGCACACACCAAAGCCCTAGATTTGATGTGTGTCAAGCTTTCACCCAACCCACATCACAATCCTTTTTAGTGCCCTTCCCATGGTGCAAGGCTGGATTATGACCCCCCATGCATTGGAGCATTTCTTTATAGTGCATGTTGGGGCATTGTCTCAACTTGCATCTTTCCTTTCCTCTGCGTTTTTACTAAGTATTTCCCATAGGTGTTAGTTGGGGTTGTATCTCTGACTTGCACCATTTTTACCTTCAAAGTGCAACTCGGGGATACAACCCTGACTATCACTATTCTACAGTTTGTGAAGTATCTAGCATAGATGCATATCAAGGTTATAACCTTGATATTCACCTATATTATATTGGTTTTTCTCCAAAAATATACCGAGGTTATAAACTCGATATGCATTCCTTTTGGTTTTTTATTATTCCTTAAGTGAAAATCAAATTTATAAGTCTGATGTGCACTTCATAGTATTTTTCACTAATGTTAGGTGCTAATCAAACTTATAAGTCCAATTTGCACTTAATACACACACTTTCAAATTGAGAATATAAACTCAATTTGTGCTCAATCAAAGGCTTTTATTCTAACAAATGGGGTTTTTAAAATCCATGAAAGGAGGCTAATTGACTCAAATATGGTGATGACATTTTTCAATGTTGCAGTACAATTATTTTCAAATGACAGAGCCATCACTGAGCAAAAGAGATATGAAGTTCAAAAAGAAAGAGCTTCATCCATTTTTTCCTCTTTCATCTATATCATCCAGCATCAAGCACATAAGAGATATAGAAATAGGACATGTCGATCTTGATGAATTCACAAAAAGAGTTAGAGAGCTGCTAGTATCCTACAAAATGGAGCCTACTATCATCAATGGAATTTATTTTTTTTACAACCTTTCCTATGTCGACACAAAACCCTAAGTTTGTGTTAGCCTTAGCTAACCTATATGATCCAGTAAGTGGGTCAGTGAAGGATGCAAAGGGAAAGAAGACTCTCATCAAGCTTGATGACAATTTCTTTGACACTATTTTCAAGTGTCAACATATAGATCAATATGCTAACATTGACATGCAGTCAACAGTGACCTACTATGATAATAATTCAAACAAATGCAGGAGGAATATCAATGAGAATTGGTTGAAGACTCTGAGGCATACAATAGCAAGGTGGCTTGAGTCTATTCCCTGATGTGACTCCATTGAGGAGGTTAATGACCCGATTACTCTTCTTAGTAGAGTAAAAGGGATCCCAGTTTCTAACACTTATCACAAGCGGATGTATTAATACATTCACATCATCTAGTAAAAAAAAAGAAAATCTATTGGGGTAAGCAGATTGCTAATGCATTATGTGAGCAGCTAACCAAAGTACCCACCACCTTGAATTCCTACATGACTTCATATCTTGTATATGTAGCTGCCTCAATGATGAATTTTCCAGGTTTATCTACCACAAGAGACAAGAGCTATATTCTTGTTTATCAATATTTCACACAATTACTCTCAAGGAGAGAGTGCATCATTTCAAGAGAGTCAATGATGCTTTCTTCGCCCAATACATGTGTATGTTTGATAAGGATCTTAAGAATAAGAGAGTGTCAAATGAGGCTTGGAATGTTGTTAACCAATATGGTTGTATCCTTATTCAATTTCCTATATTTACATATCTTAGAATTGGATACTTTGATAGAGAACCTTTCATGCTCCTGACGTATCCGTCAGACAAAATCATTCTCATGGAGATGGCTCATCAAATGATATCAATACATGAGCACCAATCTAGGGCTCACACAATTGGTCATAAGTTCTCCTTCACCAATGGGAGATATTATATCAATTTTATTTACAAGGCTCGAGCCATGGAGGAAGAAATGAGGAGAGTAACAATGAATTTCTTCAGGGCCAAAAAACATTTTGACTACAGAGGCATGAAGAATAGAATCAAGAAAAGTTATACTCATATTCATCGGATTGAAAATGTGTGGATTGATTGTAGGACTGAAGAGGATATCAAGAGGCTTGACTACAGTCATCTGACAATAGAACAAATTGAAAATTTATATCTTGTTGATATCCCTGAGCATCTTGAGGATGATGGAGTCATCCTAGATCCTTTGTATGAAAATAACAAAGTTGTTGATTCTCCTTTGCCCTTGATTTAATGGTATTAGAAGGAAAAAACTTCAATAAGGGCCAGGTTCCAAAACATTCTTGCTAATACCAATGTTTGTTTGACACGGCTAGGTATTCAGTTGAAATCTTTTCAGATTGGATATGATGATGACACTACAAGACAGTGGGAAAGACTTTATAATTGATAATGAAGAATAGATAGGACACAGCAGCTCCAAAGGCACCAAGGTTCAAATTTACAATAGGGAAAGGTAAGATTCAAGGGGAATCATCTACCCAAGGGACTCAAGCTAATGATGGAGTTGATGAAGACAAAGATGGAGAAGAGCTAGAAAAGGAACAACAACAAGAAGATTTTGATGATGAGGGATTTCTAGAAATACCAAGTACTTCCTTGTCTCAAGGGAACCAAGAAGGTGTTCATGTTACATTACATAATGCTATAGGTATAACTTTAGTTTCAGTTTTTGACATTGTTCCTTTTGGTTCCACTATTTCATATTCATCTTAGGCTCTTATGATCCATGTCATTCCTTCTACAACTACCAGTGAGTCATCCCTTGACACACCCCACGATAACATTGAGAGTGTATTTCTTCCTAATCTATCTGAGGTGACTTCTTCCATGTTGGATTGATAAGTTTATTATAGAAACTTAGCTTCCTCTAAAAAAATTTGTTGCTCAAAATCCACCCGCCATTGTTACCTCCACTCTACCCATAGTTACCACAAGATTCTAGTCTCAAGAATTGGCATCACAAGTGCTAACTACTGGAGTGGATGATGATACACCCTTTGCACCTTGGCTAGTGTCTAACACTCCCAAGAGAAATAAATAATCCATCTCTCTAGATGACTTTTACTTTAGTCAATTGGTTCCTATTAAGCCTAAAGGTACAAAAAATTCCAAGACTTTATCCACGGTGAAAGTGGATTAGTCAAAGAACACATATGTGGAGATTGCAATTCCTCCTCTAGGCATAGATTTGGATAAAGTGTAGCCCACGGATTATGTCATCAATAGAATTAACATAGGCAATCAAAAACATGAAGGAGAAATGGAAGATTCTCAAGCAACTTTTTCATATCTTGTGGCAGTGATCAATGAAGAAAAGGTCAAGAAGGACATAGTGAAGAAATAGGTGGATCAAATTACAAATGTCTTGATCAAGATAAAAAAATCATCAGAGGTAATTGAACTAGTCACCTCATCAGTGGATGAAAAGATCATTAAGAAATTTGAACAAGTCAATTCTCATGGGAGAACGGTTGGTGAGTGGATGGATAGATTATTGAGTCAGGGGACTCATCTCTTATGTTCATCGGTTACCCTAATGAATAATCTAGAGGAGGCAAAGACAGATAGATAAAAATTTGGATTTATTCTCAAATAAATTGGAGACATATGAGAAGGACTTTGACTCTTGGTTGAAGTTAGAAGATTTACAACTAGATGTTTTGGCTGACAATCAGGTACTCCCTTCAAGAGATATGTATATTGAATAAAGAGAGATACTAGAATATCAAATGAACATTCTAGAGGCACTTATCAAAGATACAAGAAAAGCTCAGAAGGAATGTAATGAAAAGGAGAAGGAAATCATTGAGAAGATATAAGTGTTTCCTTGCACCTTCCATGATGAGAATCAAAATCCTCTTCATAAAGAATTCATTATCAAATAATTCAATCAGCTTGTTGGTGAAGAGGTTGATAAACAAGAGTTATAGATATCCAAGTTAATCTAGATGATTTAGCCTCTCTTTTAAAAAAGAACAAGAAATGTTACATGAACCTCAGAGATTCCATCACTCAGGTCAAAGCTATTACAAGCTTTACCAAGGGACATGATGGAGAACATATGAAGGTAGTTGTACATAAATTCGAGGATTTCATGAAGCAAGACCAAAATGCAGTGTCTGGTGACACTTAGTATTTTTAATATTTTAATGTTGTAGGTTCATTTTTGTAATAAAAATTTGACACCTCAAGTGTCATTTTGTATCTAAGTTTTTACATCTCGAATATGCACGAGTACTGAGTTAAATAGGACTCTTCTTTGATTTAGTCGTATTTTTTCCTAGATTATCTCATTACACTTCACCTGTATATATGAGGTTGCCTATTGTAATTTTATCTTTAATTTATATGCAATGAAACTCCACCGAAGTTAAGAGAAAAAGTGAAACTTTGTGTTCCTATTGTTATTTTTGCAAACTTGATCAAATAAGAAGAAATATTTGGCATTCAAACTTTGTGTTGGATTCATTGTGTTTATGGTGAGAGCATTCTTACTAAAATCTTGTCTTGATTAAGTAAAGGTGTTGTGGAAGAATTATGTTAGAGAATAGAATAATTATTGGTTTCTGAACTTTGTGTCATAACTTGTTAAATAGGATTTGTGATTAGCAAAGAGATGGCATTTTGAAAACTTTGAGCTTCATTTTGATATTTTGAGAAAAAAGTGAATTGTAATAAGATATCATTGTGAAGTCTTTGTGCTTCGTTTTGTCATCTTGGTAGAAGGAAATAATAACTTGAAGAGTTTTATCTTCATATTGTTATTCCGAGAAAATACTATCAAAAGTTGTAATAAGGAATCAAGATAAAGACTTTATGCTTTGCTTTGATTTTCCTAGTTATTATCATTTGTTACTGAAGAAGTTATTTGAAGAAAGGTTGATAGGATAATAGTGATTTTTGAGACTTTGAGCTCAAATGGTGTTCTCTCATCCTGAAGAAGCAATAGAGAACTTTGAGCGTTTATGGAAACTTTGCTTCTGTATATTCACATGCTCTAAGCTGTTTATTTGTAACTTTGAAATTGTAAAGAAATCATTATTGCCCCACATTGTAAATAATTCCTGAAAAAAGAGGAGAGAATAACATCAATTTGAAAGAGAGAATAGAATGAGGTATCTTCCATGTTTAGATTAGAGATCATAGTGTGAATTGTGTTCTAAATTAAGAGAGTAGTAAACAAAAGGAGGAGCCTTCCCTTATAAATTAGGAGAGATTTAATCTTGCATACTGTGGTTGAAATCACAATTTGTAAACCTCAATAATTTGCAAAATTTTCACCCACCATTACCTTAATTCCTTTCCAAATACCACAACCTCTTTTATTTTTGAAATCCCTCCCCATGGCCAGTGGTCACTGAATTAGAACTTTTTCATTATTTCCAATAGAAATTCCCATACAACACAATCATATACCTAACTAACATCCAACTTAATCATCATCCCTTTGATTTTTTCTGATATCATGGTGTATATTGTTGTCAATGATTTCCCTGCCACATGTGAACCATTTTTTTTTTCAAATATAATAGTGCCCAATATTCCCTTTAGTCACTTCACTTATATATTGTATTACACAATTATAATGGTATGTAATTTCTAAATGATTTAGATATATTCTTCTTAGGAATTAGTGTGATATTTGTGTTATTGATGTCCCTCACTAATTTCTCCTTCACTTTTAACTCATCAAATTATTTCCAAACTTCCTCTCCAATGAAATCCCAACACTTTTGATAGAATTTGGTAGGAAATTTGTCTATCCCAAGCACTTTATTGGGGTGTAGTTGGAATGTTTCTTCCCAAACTTCCTCCATACTAATTGGCCCACAAAGCATTAGAATCTTTACTTTTGTTACTATCTTAGGAATATAATTGAGATTGAATGTGTTGGCCCATTCCATAGAGTTATCTACCAAGAGATTTTGATAAAATTCTACTGCCACATCTTCAATGTACATCTAACCATACCATCTAGCTTTTGTATTGATTTATTTTTTTAACTTGATCTTTTGACATTTAAGGATGCATAAAAAAAAATTGTATTGTAATCACCAAATTTAAGCGAAACCTCCCTCAATTTATATTGCTAGTATGTTTCTTCTCTAGAAAATATTTCCTTAAGCTTGACATTCAGAATCTTTTCTTTTTCATGGTCATTTTGTACATTCCATGCTTGATGAATCTATTGTTTAGAGTTCCCAATTCTTTCTCTATCATGATCTTTTCTTCAAATATATTTTTTTAAATGTCTCTATTCCTTTATTTAAGTCTTGGCTTTAGATGTTGAAGCTTTTTGTGAATTTCTAGCTCATTGTACCCATGACCTAACATTCTTTTCACCAATTTTTGAGGAGATCAACAAGTTTTTCATCTCACGGCCACATTCTCTCAAATCTAAAAGTTGTCTTATTTTCCCTCACATATTTCTTTATTTATAACTTTACTGGATAGTGATCTAATACCAATATAGGGATGTTTACCACTTCAATTATGGAGGATCCATTCCACCATTCATGAGATATATAAGAAATCCATCTAGTCACTTTGAGATGTTTGTGAAACCACATATTTTATTGGTCCATGTGTATTCCACATTTGAAGTTTGACAATCAATCAACATAGTACCATCCAAGAAGTTTATAAGCTCTTGAATGTTTATGTTAATGTTCTTTAAATATCCACTCTTTTTGCTAAGTTCCATAATGGAATTAAGCTCCCCACCCATTATTATCGAGAGACTTTCAACAACTTTCTAAGTTGCTAATTTCTCTTTAATCTTAGTAGGTTCATAAATATTTAATAATATAAAGTGCACATTTAGATTGATAATGTAACCCTAACCAATCATCCAATCAGGGCTCAATTCCAAATGCATTAAGGAGATAGTTTTATCATTCCATAGTATACTTAGGCCCCTAGCCACTCCACTTGCTTCCTAGAAGATACTAGACCATGGTTTGCAAAAAATTGTAATTTCCAATGCTTCCTCTTTGGATATTTTAGTTTCTTGGATTATAATTATATCAGTTGTCAACGTTTGTATGTGACGCCTCATTAAGTGTCTTATCAAGAAAATTTAAGCCCTTGACATTCCATGTAATGATCTTCATTGCTCTCCAAGGGAGGTATTTGCACCCTTGGATATCATCATAAATTTCTTAAAATTCTTGTATATCCTCTTTTTGTTGCTTCATCTTCTCTTATTTGTTTTCTTGATTTTATGCCTCTTTTTCTATCCATTTTAGAACTTCCCAATAACCTTGAGGTTGCTTGGGAAAAACATATTTGATAAATTATCCTTAAATCATCTTGGTCAATCTCTTCCCAACCATTCAAAGTATTTATCATCTTCAACATGTTGTTCCTTAAACTCATCCATGGGGCAACTGTGTTTCTCTATATTGGTATTAATGATATCCTTCACTAGTTCTCCAAGGCATCTTTCAGCCACATCTTCACCATTTAAAACATTATTATTTCTCGTTCAAAACCTTAGTTTTTATTTTTGTCTCCTTGTGCTCTTCTTGTTTTGGGAGATTAATCTTCATTGAATTTTTTATTGGAAGGATTGCAAGCTTGTTTGAATTTTATTGGGCTTTCCTACCTGTCATTAACATTCTCATTCTAGGGTTAGGGATCTTCAATTCCCAAACCTTATAAGTTTTTTTCTTTACTTTGCACATATCTTCTTGATGATTTATGCTTATGCACCTTAGGCAATAGTATTTTTCCTCCTCTGTTTCTATAGATTGTAACCAATTATGTCCCTTCAAACATAAGGCAATTTTGTTTAGAATTTGTCTTGCCATTGTAATCAATCATCTTGCAAATATACATGAATCCCTTTCAATTATGTCCATATCTATGTATATTAATGTACCTAGTAATTGACCTATTCTCGCCAAGCATTCTCCAACTCAATACTCTAATGGAAGGTTATATAACCAGACCCAAATGGATTTTTTATATGGATTTAACTTGATAGGGATGAAATTGGGATACCATTTTTTAATATTCAGGTAATCCTCTACCAATTTCTGTAATCCTTCTTGTAGGATGTGATATTTTTCTTCTTCCATCACAAATAGGATAATAAAGAATCCTTTGGGTAGAAATCAAACAATTACTCATGTTTTCTAACTCTTTGTGATCTATTCCCTTATAGATTTAATGTTATGTTGTGACCCAATGAATTGATAGATGATCACCAATTCCTGCATTAAACCTATATCCTCATTGACTTCTTTTGAAACATCTATATTTTGGTACTCTTGATGAATCTTTTCCTTATAGACATGAGACCATTCCTCATTTTGTTGATCTGTAGTCTTTTGTCCTTAGTCCTTTTCATTGTCATATACCAGTGTTTGTTCCATTTTCATATTTGTTTTCCTGTATTTTTAATCTAACATTGATCTAACTAATTCTACATTCAAACAATGTTAGTGACCTTCAAAAAAAAATTGTTGGAGATTAAAACCTATTACCCTAAATTAAAACAAAATATTAAGAGACAAATTAACAGAAAAAATAATGAATGCAAAGGTGAAGGAGTATAGACTCCCCAACCCCAAACAGGAGGAGTAGTTGCATGCTATTAAGTGTTCTCCTAATAAATTGTTTGTCCGCAAATACTTTATAATTGAATTTGGTATTAGGACACAAAAGCAGATTTTATGAATTGTAATTTGTTTTGATTAATTTATTTTTGTATTATTTGTATATGACAATATTAATTATCTATAACATTAAATATGTTTAAAATAATTTAGAAGAATTTAATAAAAAAATTATTTTTTTTAATAATTAAATTTTTAATAAATATAAATCATTTTAAATGTTTTGCCTTACTTTTATAAATTTGTTTGTAAATATTCTCTGGTGTATATGGCATTTCAAAACATGTAATTCCTAATTATTTTCACACACACCTCTATCATTTTTTTAAAATAATGATAGTAAAGTCATAACTTCATATAGAATATATGATTTTAATTGATCAAACTAGTCTTTAAAAGAAAAATAATAATTTGGGTTCACCACTCATGGAGCTTCAACAAATACTTTCTAAGAATTTAATGCAAGAGCAAGCAAAAACTTGATGCATGAGCATGTAGGGAGTAAAAGAAATCTTCCCTAACCTAAAAAATATTCTTATTTTCTTTTTTGTTTGGTTTGGCAAATATCCATGAAGCTCATTTTCGTTAAAAAGTCATGAAGAGTGGTTCAAAACTTTTGAATTTTTAAAAAGCATTAAATTTAGCAAGGCCTCTAATTTTATTTTTTTAAATGCATATGAGCATGTAAGGACTTCAAATTTTATCTAAAGATTTAGAATTGGACTTTGTACAGTGTGGGTGAGTTTTGAGTAAGTCCAAATCTAGGAGAGAAGATATTAAACATTTGAGTTTTAAAATTTCCCACATAAATCTTTTAAAATGGATTTTGAGGCCCAAAAATTGAGCAATTTGGATAAATCAAATTTCAAGCATGTAGAGCACTTTGAGATGTTCATTTAAAAAACAAGATTAATTGGGTGCCTAGACCAAAAGTTATGGCTCTCGGAAGTTGGGTTGTTATTGGGTAGAGGTTATAAATTTCAAAATTTCTTTAGGTTTCCAAAGGGTTATTTATGACCATTTTCGAGCATTTTTTAGTAGATGGGAAGGTTGTAAGCCATGAGATAAGAGGGAAGATAAAAAATAGAAGTATATTTGAAGCTATAATAAGGAATAAGGCTCCAAAAACTAGAGGAAAGAAGTTGATGGTGTATCCTCTAATTGAGAATTTTCATCCTTTATATAGATTCCCAATTTTTTATTGTAATTTTTTTAATTTAATAAAAGAACATTCATATTTACAAATGAGAAATTTGTGTTTTTATGTGTTGTGGTATTTATCCCTTCATCAAGTGGTATCATAGTGAGAGTTCCTAAGTGTGTAAACATGAGGCAGTTTTAACTAAGAGTTGTGGTTGTGGGTTTGTGAGATAAGTGATTAGAATGCCTCCATAGATGAACTATCATGGTGGAATAAATATTTTTTTAATAAAAGAGGAATTTAGAGCCCTACAAAGAAAAGCTTAGGCACTTCAATCTAGAAGCTATGTAGAGGAGTTAAGTCAATAATAAGGGATAAAAATGAAGATGAAGTTGAAGAAGAAGCATAGTTTGAAGAATAACATGATGCATTAGAAGATTTTGAAAGAATAATTTTATATCAATAATATGGATAAGTACTTTGAGTATGAGGAGGTGGAATATATCGAGAGGAAAAAATTTGCATAGACCAAGTTGAAATGTCATGCTAATATTTCACTGAAGGAAGTATAATTAGAAATAAATAGAAGTGGAAAGGGAAGATCATGAGATGAGACTGAATGGTGGATAAGTTGAAGAATCAATTCATTCCCATTGATTATGAGTTATAATTTCTAAGGAGGTTGTAAGGCTTGAAGAAATCAAATAGAAAAATCAAAGAATACATAAAAGAGTTCCATAGAATCATAATCAAAATAGGTCATCTGAAGACCAACAAAGAGAAGTTAGCATGTTGAATCGATAGGTTGAATCCAAGCATCCAAGAGGAGTCGAGTTTGGTTAGAAGGAATACAATCAAATACTCCTATTAATTTTATTTGACGATAGATGAGAATTTAAATAAAATATTTGAAAGTGAGAAAATATGAAGAGATCGTGG
The DNA here is from genome assembly GCF_030272615.1 of Cryptomeria japonica. Classification (NCBI taxonomy): domain Eukaryota; kingdom Viridiplantae; phylum Streptophyta; class Pinopsida; order Cupressales; family Cupressaceae; genus Cryptomeria; species Cryptomeria japonica. The sequence continues at coordinate 257,368,541 of NC_081415.1, forward strand.
TGGAAGGACTAACAAAAGATCCAATGGAGGTCATAATGAAGATCAAAAGAAGAATGAAGAATCTAATACTAATTATAACTAGAAAAGATATAATTCCTACCATCCTCATGACTAAAATAATAATGAAAAAAGAGAAAGAAGAAGACTCAGACGAGGGCCCAAAATAGGAGGCTTTCATTGACCCTATTTTTAATGTGGAGAAGGACATCAAATATATGAGTGTATACAATATCAAGAAAGAGAAAATAGAAGACCTAAATGTAATGTATGAGTTTTAAATAGAGATGAATATGTTGAAAATGATCATTCTAAAGATTCAAAAGGAAGATAATGTTTAATCATAGAGAGAACCTTATTGAATGAGGAGAAAAAGCCAATTAAGAGGAAATGTTTATTTTACATTAGATGTAAAGTTAAAGGTAAATATTGTGATATTATCATTGATAGTGATAGCACTAATAATCTTGTTTCAAAAGAGAAGGTTAAAAATATTAGTCAGAAAGGTAGGAGACATCCACATGCATATCAAATTGCATGGTTGAATTTTGTCAATGACAAATGCCTAGTAAATTTTAAGATTGGGAATTACCATAATGAGGTATTATGTGACATCATGCCTATGGATGCTTGTCATAAATTATTGGGAAGGTGATGGCATTTTGAGTAGCATACAATACATTCTTTCCATTCCAACAACTATTCCTTAATGAAGGATGGAGCTCACACAAGTTGAAACCATTGAAAGAGGTGGAATAAAATGTATATATTAATGCAAAAATTTGTTTGGTCGATGCTATTTTTTTTTTTTGGATGGTATGAAGCACAAGCGTATGTGTTTTACATTGATTCCTAGATTCAAAAAGGAAGGAGGTGAAGAAGTACCAATATATGTTTCACATCTCTTGGAAGAGTTTAAAGATATTGTATTAATAGTATACCTGAAGCTTTATCACTAGTGAGGAAGATTAGTCACCAAATAGATTTGATACTAGCATCCAATTTTTCGAATAGAGGAGGAGGAGTTGAATAGACAAGTTCAATAACTATTGAAGAAAGGATTGGCTTGAGAGAGCTTGATTCCATTTGTGGTACCTATAGTAATAGAACCAAAGAAGGATGGAGAGTGGAGAATGTTTACAAACTCTTGATTCATTAACAAGATTATAATAGACTTATAAATTATCAAATAAAAGAAGGATATAGGAGTTCTTAGTGTGATAATAATCAAATAATATAGTTTTGGTATAACCTAGACATGATTGATTTTGTGACCGATTAATATTTTTGCTCCTATAAAACATGATAAAAGGTAGGTCCCATAATAACTACATGTCTCATTTTCACAACACCAAAAGGATGTTACTTTTGATAGGAGATTTATAGTTTTTTCGTGGACCACTATCCACATTGAAACAATGGGCCCTTACCCAAGGAAACGGTCATATAAAATAAAATTAAAGTAATTTCTCAAAATTGTCAAAAAGAAGAAGATCGATATCCAACATAACTTCATAGGGTTATCAATTCTACCAATGAAGAAATGTTGCACAATTAGTTCTTAGAATCCATGTAAGTTGTGTAGCAAGGCCACTCAAAGTAAACAAATAACAAAGAAATATAGCCCTACCAAAGTCACCTAGGACCTCCATGATCTTAGTTAGAACCACTAGTCCTAATAGTAATAGTCATTATACTATTGGAGGAAATATATTATTGCCATAGTCAACTAAAACACCTAGGAATTGCTTGATTATACTTATTAGGTGATAAATCGTCACCTTAAGGAATACATGCCATAACTAATTTTTTTTTTCTCTATTTTATATTAATTTTATGTTGCAAAAAATAAATTTTCATATTTTTTCAAAATTATGGAAAGCTTATTTTTAGCATTGAAGATGAAGCTTCTAGCATAAGTGTTGATATAAAATATTTTTCATTTTGGTAAAAAGAGGGAGGATGGTAGAATGAGAGTATAGAAACTTTATTTTTATTTGAATATATAGAACATTAAATCTTTGATCATTGGTTTTATTTCATATCGTGTTTATACACATGCATGAGACTGTGCTTATTGAGTTTTTATATCTTAGACTGAAATTTCATGAATGAATGAAGTTGATTCAGTATGTCAATTTTTATTTTATTATTTCTTGTCATAGTTTATATTTATTAATTTTTTTCAAGTAGTGTGTAATGATCATGTACATGTCTAATCCTTATTAATACTTAATTGATGCAACAATGAAATATCATATGAATGTGGAATCTTGTGCACAATATTTTAGTTATTATAATATTCTCCTATTTTGAAATGATGATGGATGCTTACAAATTCCTAACCGTGTAGGGAAAAAAAATTTCAAGGTTGTAGTATAATTTTATAACTAATGCAAGATACTCCACCATACATGCTATTGCAATCCATTGCTCTTGGTGCATTTACCTTTAATTATGCTCTTATTTTTTTATTTTTTTTCCCTTTCTATCCCCTAATTTAAAATATATTAGAGAATCAAATACAAAGATTCAACTTCAAAAATCCTATAGATTGTTTCAGAGGCTATCACACATCCACAAAAGTTCTCAATGTTGGTATAGATTTACCTATTTTAATGTAAAATTATTGATCAACATGACCAACTAGTAGAATTGGGTTGTTGTTGGCTTGTTCATCTGGTGGAATGATAGTATTATTTGGAGATGTATACATTGTGAACAATTATTTTCCTTTTCTTCAAAGAGCATAAATATTCCTTTTTAAAATTACTAAAAGGATTGAATTTATTTGGGGCTACCTTCACATTAATTATCACTTTCCCCTTAAAAAACATATCTTTAGAACTATAGTAGTTCTAGGTGTAGTGTCTGCCCTTGATCAGACTTTTCATTTCATATTTTGATAGACATATTTAGACCTTTGTTTCACATTCGATGTATACATTAGACTGGATTAGACTTACATGATGCTATGGATGTTAATTATGGCTTCTTATATGTTTCAGTTGATTATTCTAATGCTAGACATTATATGATTTCATGTTATTTGATGATTATATAGATGACGATATGTTTCAGTTGATCACATAATTTGTTTGATCTTTCATATATGTTCATGTGTCGATAGATTTATATGCCTTGTTATGATGATGGATTATATTGATTATGCATTGATGTGCTAACCCTAATCCTTGATTTATTATGATGAGATTCTTTTATGAGATATATGTTTATTGCTTGATCATTGTCTAACTATATTTGTGGAGAATCAATGTCACATCACTCATTGTGAGCAAGATGTGTCATTGTGATATTCTACCACTTGCTTGTTATATGTATATGCCTATGTATCGTTGTTGTGGTTGCAAGACTTGCAGGTACCAAGACACTTATTCCTCCTGGATCTCGAGGTGTGAGCTCCCTTGGCTTTACAAGTGCGAGTGTGTCTTCTTTCCCAATGGTTAAAATGTGGTTTCGGAGATGATGTCGGTTCCCTATACACACTCTAGGTCTAAGTTGTCGATTTGTGCATGTTGTCAGTATTAGCGTGATTCACCATGTCATCTTGGTCGCCTTGGTCTACAAGTATGTAGTATGTTGTGGCTGTTTATTTATTTGACTATTAATGTTAGTATGATTATTCAATTGTGATTATTTGACTATTAACATTGGATTGATTATTTTTATATTAATTGATAATTTTAGAGTTGTAATGTTTGTTTTAATTTATTAAGATTTAATGATTTTCAATTACATTTGGCGATTAATATTTATTATTTTACATCGCTTTGGATTTATTTGATATTTATTATTTAAGGTGGTTTAAGGTTTTATTTAAGTATTTAATGTTTATATTTTAATTTATCAATTGTGTTTATTTATTGTTTATTGTTTATTTAATTTATTTAGTGTTTTAATTTGATCTTTAATTAATATGGTTTTGTGAGATTGATTATTTAATTTATTTACTAATCTTGTCTTTGATTTATTTAATTAAGTCTATCTCTTCATTTTAATTGCTTTAAAATATTTGTGGAATAAACTAGGGGATTAAATAATAAAATATTTCCTCCCCCCTTATTTTAAGGTGTTGATATATTATATTTGTTTGCAAATATTATTATTTCCTCTCTTTTATTTTTAAAATCTAATTGAAAGTCAACGGAGAGAGAGAGAGAGGTATATAAAATATATTATAAAGTTGGGGATGAGATATATTTCAAAATGAAATAATCTCATTGGTCCAATTTGAGGTTAGGGTTTCAGATGTTTTTGTCGAGCTTTTTATTTCAGGAAGATTTTTCTACTTCTTCTTCCTCTCTTTCCCTTCTTAAAAAAAAAAAATTGGTCTGCAACTTTTCCTTTGGCTTTGGAGGAGCTTTGGTTTGGAGTTGAGTTATTGTGGGATTTCTAGAGCTTTTCGTCAGTTTTCAAATTCCTTTACGCAGGTTCCATGTTGGGTCTGAAAACCCTAGTTTTTGTAGAGACTTCTCTATGTGTTTTCTTTGTGTTTGTATTTGATTGTAATGTATGGGTAATAATGTAAATTTTACTGCATAGTATATTGTTTGCAAATGATATTATTGGGGGAATAGGGTTTATTTTACTATGCATACTAAATAATATTGAGGTTGTATGCATTTAATCTGAGGAATCTCATTCACGACAATACTTATCCCCTTTATATTTGCAATGGTGAATGTGTGTTTCTTTGTGGTAGCAATATCTCTTTTGGGTGTGTTAGTTTATGTCATTTATGAGTTTAAATTTCTTCTAATTTGAATATATGCCTTTCAAGTACTTCCGGAGCATTTCGAGTCATATTTTGAGAGTCTCATTTTGTTGAGATCTCCAGTATCATTCCACCATTTCAATTTATGTTGGATTTTGAGTCTTTCCAAACCTAGGTGACTCTCTGTTGGCAGTGTATCTAGAGTATTGGTCAAGTCTGGGTTTCTCTTTTTTTTTTTTAGTTTTTGGCCGCTAGTATTTTTGTATCGCGTTCTTGTCTTATTTGAGCACAGCAGATGAAAAATGTTGCATATGTTGCATGTGTATCCCCTTTTCTTGTGTATTTAGGTGCTTAGGCTAGGTGTCGGCCTTCATTCCCACATCATAAGCCTTTTTTTATCACTATACGGAAGATTGTATGCATTTGCACTGAAGGTACTGCACCTAGATACCTTCACGCGACCTCCCCTTCTATTTGCATATTGTGTACCCACCCCCTTATTTGTCACTTTTGGGCTATTGAGTTGGGCGTCGATTTTATCCTCCTACGTCCTATATTTTTTTGTTGCCATGCGACAGAAGGAATTTTGAGTGCCACAACCTTTCTAGCGCTATAGATGTGCATTCTCATGAATCAATTGATGCACGTATGACCCCTTTTCATTTCTATTCAAGTCTTCTTTTGATTTCCGACAGAATGGTGGTTGGTGTGCTAAAACCTATCCATTCCCATGTTTATGCACATACGCATAGCTCAAATTCACTCCCTATTGGGTCTATGTAATGACTGCGATGGGCCAATGTGTGGGACTTCACATTCACAATATGTATTTGTCTATGTTCAACCTATTGTATGTGTAACCCAATCAGTCATAAGTGTTGGTCTATATTTGAATGTGAATTTTAGTCGAGTTACTGTGATGTTGTAATGCTGAGTGCATGAGTCTGTGATGATGTCATATCCTGTAAGTATAGGTGAATGTTAGTTGAGTAATGTAATTTTCTAGATGTCCATAATGATATCAATTGTATATATGTGTGAAGCTCGCGAGTTACAACGCGGGCCAGTGTAATATAACGATGTGATGTTCTATCATATTATTTTATGTTTTGATGGTCATTCTAGAATTTTGGTTTTTAATATACTTCATACCAGAGGTTGTATTTTTGGATCTGCAATGTTTTCATATTGCTTCCTATTCAAATTTGACGTTATTTCTTGGCTTCATTGCATTATTACTTCGTAAGTATGATACATGGTTCTCTTGTACACTTCTTGTGATGTTGATTTACCATGAGAGATGGATATATTAAGCTATTTTTGTTAGTGCCAACAAGTGTGGAGACCTTGCTGAGGTTTTATTTCTTGTTGCAGCAGATTGGTAGCCTTTTTGGGGCTATGTTTCGTACTTTATTTTCCCAAGAGGCTCTTGTTTTGTCTTTTGATGTTGTAGCCTTCATGTATGTATGGCTGAATGAGAGATTGGGGCTACATGTTTTGACATTTCAAATTTTCCTACTTGGTTTTCTAGAGCCACTTGTGATGTTATTGTATGGGTCCATGTAGAGAGGGTGGGCTTCCTTGTGATGATCGGGGTCATGAGAGATGGGCTTTCATGAGGTTCCTTGTAAGGATGCATGAAGTCTAGACGACCTGGGAACATGGGAGTTTACCTTGCATTTAAACAAGTGATAGCTAAATAATGAACAAGGGATGGGTAGCTAGATAATTAATAAGATAATAAACCGATATGTGCCTCATGACTTAGTCCTAGGGAGGATGTTTTAGGATAATCATGAGAAGGCCCTGAAGAGGGTAAACTAATCTCCCTTGCTCTCTCATAGGTTGAGATGGCTCCACATGACCATCAGGCTAGTGCCTTGTTATTGTTATTATGAGGATGGCATGTGATGACACTCCTCTCCTACATGTGTCCCTATGAGATTTACATTTTCATTTATGTCATGTTGTCTTGATAGCCTCTAGGAGTTTCTTGTTGATGTCGTATGTGATGATGTTTGATTCATGCATGTGAGTGTCCTTATTGATGTTAGTCCCTTTGGTCTTGAGCGTCAACCTAGATGTAGAGTGTGTGTTGGGACCTTACGTCATCTCCTAGTATGGGGGGTAGTTCCTTGTAGGTTTCACATTTGGTCAGGCGGTTGCTACTTTTTACCATTGGGGTTTTTTTTTTATTGTTGGTGTTCATCTTCGTTCATGGATTTGGATCTTCTTCATGATGGCATTGGATATTATGATAGTAGATTTATGTTATTGTAATTTATGGACCATAAGATGTAATTGCTATGTAATAGTGTAGGAATCATTTGTAATACATGAGTAGTACTCAGGTTGTATAGATTATGCAATTGTAATTAACATTGTAATCTTGGCTATGCCTTTGACTTAGGCAAATGATGTATTTATATTATGACATTGTTATGTAATGAAATCTGAATGGAATATGGTTTAATCTGCATTAAAGCTGATGAATGATACTATTCTATGATTTCCTAGTTAGAATGGTTGCATAGATTCTTATCATAGATAAAGAGACAATGTTATTTGCATAATTGTTTTGTCTTGTAGCAAGTGTTTATTGCATAAAAGATAAAGATTTAAGGATGGCACTTAGACTTTGTATTGTGCATATAGGTAGCATGGAAGTAAATACTCATGTTAAACTTAGGAACTCATATGAATCATGCATATGGTAGGAAATAATGTATTCCAAGTTATATACTTAGTAGTGATTAATCATGGTAGCTGCATTATGTTCATATGGATAATGAATAGATAAGAGGCTAAGAATATTTGGATTTGGTGATTAAAACGAATATTAGATTTAAGGGGTTAATCTTGCATATTGAAATCATGCAGTCAAGAATGCATCATGGAAGATAGAGTAAGGAGTTATGCATACATGCATAGTTAGAAAAGAGAAGCATTATGATTGTATACCCTTGACTAGGGAATTGATGATATATGTAGAGTGCATTATTAATCATGTAGTTGCACTATAGGAATGGATAAGTAGATTGCATGTGTATATGTGTGGTATCAATAGTGTAGTAATGATGTTTAATAATGGGGTTATTTCTTAAATTAAGTAATGACGCTAATGTACCCTAGAGAGATGGATGTGAATATGTTATGTTGATTTTGCTTGTGTAATGGACTTAGTAGATAGATGATGTGTTAAGATGTTAATATCATGTAGTAATTAAACTAATGAATGCTTATTCATGTAGTTGGATAACATTAACGATAACATTAGTGTTTTAAAAAAAAAATTACTCCATTAAATGTTAGATTAGTGTAGATTCTCTAGGGTATTTTTAGCGGGCGTTACACTAGGATTTTGGTGAACCCAATCACTAGAATTATCATTTATAGGAAATCCAAATTTAAGGAACTCGCTTTCTTCCATTTTGTTTAGTGAATTGAATTCTACACCAACCTAACAAAGAAATATTTGACAAATTTACTTATGTGCCCAAATTAGTGTTATATTGATTTTTTTAGGATTCATGATGATTCCATTATTTGGTTGAGTATTACACTAATTATGTGTTCCTTTTAAGTTAAGATTTATAGCTTTATTTCTATTTATTTGTTTTTTATCAGGGACTTTCTTTTACAAATTGAGCATATCATTGCTAAATTTCTAATCTCTCCTCTATATGTTATCTAACTTAGGATCTGAAGTGGAAGGTCGATTCTCTTCGAGTTGGTCAACAACATACATTATCTACATGTACATGAACATTCAAAAATAGGTAAATTTAGATAATTTTTATAGGTGTTTTATGATTGAAGACATTCTTTGTATTTGTATTCTTATTTAAGAATGGAAGAATAACTTGATGGTAATTCACTAGAGGTTTCACGTCGTCTTGATTTGTTTATAGGGAACTTGCTTTTACATTTAACATAGGGTTTTCTTTCATAAGGCTTTGGTTTATTAATAGATAATTATAATATTGTGGTTATCCAATAGAAGGTAGTGGCCCTAGGAAAAATCATGAAGTATCAAATTTCTCTAATATCATAGCCTTGTTATATTCTTTTGATAAATATGGAATTGTAGTACCTCTCATTACAAACATCAAATTCGATGGATCTAAAGATCTTAAACAAATAGATATGGAAACCTCTTCCATGCAGGATAAGTGTCACTAACCTACTCTATGGTTTATGTAATTGAGTATTAAAGTCTCGTAGGTTCATTAGGATTCATAGATGCATAGGCTAATTGATGACACATTATAGTTAGATAAATAAGCAATCTAAAATTATTAATGAATGTAATAATAAACACAATCATTATTTTGGATCTCGGTATTGAATTATCACTCTATATTTGCTTTAATTTTTTTATTCTATAGTACATAATAAGTAGATTAATGGGTAATTGGAAATAATTTATGAATGTAATACCAAGCATAACTATTATTTTAGATTTTGATATCAAAGTACTGTTCAATTTTTTTATTTAATTTTATATTATAATTCAATTAAGTAAGATATATTTGAGTTTGACAGCTTCATTATGTATCATTAGTAGTGAAGGTTCTTGGAATTTGTGAAATTAACTCTCATGGTTATAATCATATTTTTTATAGTTGATTTATTCTTAGAAGCTTGCATCATCTTATATTTTTTTGTTTTTGAATGGATATTTTTTACTTTATAATTTATTAAACACTGGCAAATAAATAAAACACGGTTACTTTTGACTTTCGCTTTTCTTTTAACATTTTACATTTTATTAAAAAAATATGGTAGGGTTAGGAGTATATTATAATTTAGACATTTAGATTATTTGACAGATTTAAACTTGTGTCTTTTTCTTTAAATTATTGATTAATTTGGTTGCAGTTATTTATCATTGTTATTTTATACATGAACATGAAAGATAAGTGCAGTAGAATTCATGTTGGATCAAATAAAATCAATTAGTTGATTTTAACTCAATGATCATAGAATAATTGAGGACACCTTTCTTTCCCTTATTATATATGGTTTCATGATCGCTTCTTACTTGTTATTTTTAACATACTTATCATCTAATGATATTTTTTACCATCTTCACACATGTTTTTATGTTTTTGTATTTTTCTCCTTACATTCAATTTCATGCATCTAATGAATGTAACCAATTATGAGGGATTGGCACCTATGTCATGCTAATATTCCTTTTTTTGAGTTACATTTCAAAGCTGTGTTATCATAAACATTCTTGTGTTGAGGGGAAATTTATTAATCTTTTTGTGTTGTCAAAATCTCTTGCTTAGTTGGAATCCTACAATTTTTTCACTTAGAGCTTTAGCAATCTTCCTTAGATGAAATGTCTTATCCTTCTTCTTTTTTAGGATAATTTTTAGCCATTTTCTATTAGTGCCTATTTTGCATGTATGATATATTATACTCATTACATACTTTTTTCAATTTTATATATCTTATTGAGTTCTCATTATGAGGAGAATACATAATTGTCACCTATATTAGTATCATTTGAGTGTTTAATTCCCATGTTGACTACTTTTTAAAAAAAATTGACATATATCCCTATAGAAATTTGCATGCACAATAAAAGGGGGATAAAATGTAATGATAAGAATCACATACTTGTGCCCTTATCCCTCTTATGGTCTAGGTCCACTTCAACCAAGAGTGTCCTTTATGCAATAGAAAGTCTTTGAGTGATATGTTCTTGTATGATATTCAACTCATGATTGTTAGATGCAATGGCAGTCCCAAAGACACTGAGAGGGGGGGTGAATCAGTGTCCAACCGCTTAATGGAATATTTGAACTTATTTATAACTTTGCAACCCAAATTATTGTACTGGTAAACAAGTAATAATGCAACAAGGAGAAATAACAGAAACAACATAAATGCACACCATAACACAAGATGTTTTGGTGAGGAAACCTGGTAAGGGAAAAACCTCAGTGGGATTTGTGACCCACAATATTTACTCACAAGCCAATATGAATAAATATTACTTACAATAAGGGCCTACAAATACAGGAAGGCCAACAGCCTAGAGCTCACTGCTCAATGAAAGAGTCTCACCGACTACAAAATGGATAATTAAATCCAATACAATGTACTGCTTAAAATAGCATCTGCAATGCTTGATTTATTACCGGTTTAAGCTCTGTCAGAAACCATAACCAAAAACCTTGTCGATGAATGAATTTCACTCTGCTCTGCTCTGTATTCGCTCATAAGATGATTACATCAATTAATGCATACACAGATATTCGCTCTCCTAATCTATCTGCCTTATTACAAAATCACCTATATATTCTATTTACTATTCTCCATTCTATCACACTATCCTATATCAAAATGACCTATACGATCTCATACATATATGAGTCTTTACAATACATCATGTCAGCTTACAGATAATTAATTACATTATAATACAATTCATATAAACAAAATTTTGTCTCATGTCGGCCTAAGTGCGGTATGCTTTGTTGTCGGTGTAAACTAGATGTTGATGAATGAACTTGTTGTACCTGCCGGTGACGGTAGATGATGTCTACATTGTCAGTGAACCTATAGAATCCTATTACCGGTTGGTTGCAATCAATGACAATATAAACCATTCTCATGTGAGTGTAGAATGCCAACAATCTCCTCCTTTGGCATTGATGGCAACACTCATGAGAAAAATCCAAAAACTGTTGTCCAAAAACGAAGTCCAAAACTAATCCCAAAAAAAGAGTGTGCTCCCCCTGAGCAAGTGATTTCTTCTGTGCATTTTTCTCCATACTTCTCCACCTTTGACATCAATGACAAAAGATGTCAAAAAGAGTCAAATAATACAAAATTCTACCTCATAGCCTATAACCAGTAGTGTACAATTTGAAAGATATCCGCCATAATTAGATTCAGGCTCTACATGAATTTATTACTGCCAAAAATAATGGTTTCGGTCTGTTGGATCATGTCGGTCAAATAATGCATCTAATGCTCTGGTGATCATTCTCCTTGAATTGTTGCTTTGGATAGATCAACCCGCTAAGTTATAAGACTATCCAATCTTGGACCAAGTTTGTTTTTTAGTTCCTGGGCCTTCATCCTTATCCTTGTTTTTTCCTGCTCCAGTTTCTCTATCTTTTCCTCACAAACTGCCATTTCTTGATCAAAAATTGAGGTAAGTTCCAAAGAACCTATCATATTATTTGTTATGTCATCTATCTCCTTTTGTGTTTTTTTAATCTCCTCATCAATGTCTTCAGTCCGGTGGTGAGGCTTGAAAGCTTCTTTATACAAATCCTTATATTCCAAAATTATTGAATTAAGTACCGGTAATAAGGAATCAATATGCTCATAACAGTCCTTGATAGTTTTGTGAAAGAATTCACCTTTTTCTTTATTCACCCTTTCCTTAATAGTTTCTTCATTAAACTTATCTATAGTTAGAACATTTGAAGCAATAAATTTGGATAATGCATCCAATTTACCCAAGAACCATTAATATGATCTATCTTACATGTTGGTGCAATCATTTTCAAAATAGGCAATGTATCATCAATGGCCTCAAATGCTAAGGCGTTGTAATCTATGATCCTCCTAATTAAATCCAAAAGAACATCTATTACATTTGTAGGTCTGAAATCTATAGTGGATGTGCTTGATTCTGCAACAACTTTCTTTTCATCAGACACTAGACCAATTACCTTAACAATTTCTTCCTTGTTTCCATCATTTATTACCTCTTTATTTATAGTTGCTGCCAGTTTCTCACTTTGTGTTATTACCTCTGCTTCTGCCGGTTTCTCAGTGTTTTGAGAGTCAGAAGTGTTAACCGGTGACTCAGAGATCTCAACATTTGTAGCATCAGCTGGCTTAACCTCTATAGTCTCTTTATCCATAACAATATTAAAATCTTGTGTATCTACATTCATAGTAAAAGGAATTTCCAATTCTGGATTAGTATCATCATGAGTTATTTCTTCAGCCTCCTTATCTGGTTGATTGTCTGTATGTACCGGTATCCCTGAAGTTATTGGTGGGGTGTCCTGTACTGGTGGAGAAAGGTTATCTTTGACCTTTATAACATGTACACTACCAATTTTACCTTTACCTTTATCCTTTTGATATACCTTTGTAAAAGAAATTCATTTTCTATCTATCCCTTTCTTCTTTCTTTTCTTTGTCAACAAAAAATATGTCCCATTTGTCAGCAGTTTCATCTACTATTTCTTTCACTCTCCCAACCATTAGACTAACTTGTCGGTGACCACTCACAAAAACTAACCGGTTGGCTTCAGCAATTAGTTCATCAATCTCCTCTCGAGAATTTACAGGGTGAATGGCCAATAATGCTTCAACCTTTAAATTTTTATCCAATTCCATCACTGACATTTTTTTAGCCTTTAATCTTATGTATAAGTCATTAGGAAGATCATCTAAAACCTCAATCAAAACTTTCTTGTAGATGTCAAGATGCAAAATAATGTTTTCCTCTATTGTCTCCTTGTCAGAATCCTTGAAAGAATGATTAAATTTATTCACATTACTAAGATTATCTTCTTGTGCTATTTCATTGATCAATTCCTTCGGTGTAAGGGTATCCAGTGCCTTAGGTTGTTGTTTCTTCCTTGGAGTTAATTTCTTCTTAGGCTCTCTTACAGCTTGTTGCTTCTTCCTTAATGTTCCTGTTCTTTTAGGAGAAGGAGAAGGTACCAGTGAAGGTTTCCTCTTCTTCCTTTCAACTATTTTGAACTCTGCTACCTTATCACTGTCCGTATCAAAAGAAGTGACAATTGGTGAAACATGAGCTATTGGTTCCAGTCCTTCTAGTTCACTAGCAGAAATACCACTTAAGTTCATCACATTTTATTTAACTTCTTTAGCCATTTTGGATGCATCTCTGATGAATTTTTCTCTTCTTTTTCTCTGCTTCTGCATCGAAACAGCACTCTCAATAGTGTCAGCATTACCAAAAATTTCTTCAAAAGGTTCCCTAGGTGCATCAAGAAGTGTCTTAGCATAAGCCTCAAGAATATTCAGATCAACTTCATATCCCATCTTTGTTATCCAAATAGTTCTAGGAGTAACAACTTCCATCCATGTTTCATCTCTTTTGATTACAAAACATATTTGCTTGTCCTACTTATCCACAATACTTTGTGGTATCCTTTCTCTAGCCTTCATTCTGGTTTGGAACTTTTTGAAGTAGTCTGCTACAATGTTATCATTATTAGCACCAATGTCGGTAATAGCTTCCATGATCTGTCTACCTATCGGGATGTCATATGCAAAGTCCTTGTGACCAATGTCACGTATCTCCTTTGTGAAGTAAAGCATTAAACACACAAGTAGGTTGCCAAAATAGAATGTTCCCTTCTTGTCACCCTTAATTTTCTTCAAGTTATCTATCAGTTCATCCTTAAGCCACTCGCATGTGTCAATTCTAGCATTGTTCTTAAACATCTCATATGCACTGTGAATACATAAACTAGAAACAAAATTTAATCTATTTGCATGTGTAACTCTATATCCAAATACCATGCTCACATATTTTACATTCGCATCATTGATATCACTAACCCTAAGAGATGTATTGTCATATGTAGCTCTGGTTAGGTCCATAACACCCTTTTTTGGTATCTTCTTCTTTTTGTCAAGCCTAATACCAATTGAGGGTAAACTAGTAACAGCCTTGATTGCCTCCTCGGTGATTTTAAAAACAAAATCTAGCCACATAAACTATCCATGAACTCTGCTCAGTAACTCTGCTCAGTACAAGACAAACTATTTCATCCGGAAATTCAGGAATGTTCAAGATTTCAACAAATCCTAAGTTATCAACAATCTTATGCTTCGGCTTGACTAAACCTTGTTCATTAGTTATAACATCTTTGTACATGTTCCTCAAGTCATCAGACCCTAAATTCTCTATGTTGCATTGGATATAAATCCTTGGGTCTTCGGCAAAAGCAACTCCCTTCGGAATCTTAGAAAAGGCTCTGATAGAATCATCTTTCTTAGCAATCTCAAGAATGATTTTAAAAATGGGTCTAGGGCACTTAATATTCTCTACCACAGTAGAGTTTGCAATAAATTCAGGTGTAGAAGATGAAGATGCCATTGCGAAAGATAGATACCTTTTAACTTGAAATCCTTGAATGCCTGAAAAACACCTTGTTGCTTCGTCTTTAGAATGCCTTTGCTCTCTCTTTGCACTTTTCAAATGCTTGGATGCTTGGTGAATTGAAATGAGGGTTTTCCGGTTCTATATAATCAAAAATATTCTCCAACAATCGCATTAAATGTTTGTTGGTTAAGTGAAGTCTTAACATATCTACCGGTAAAGAAGAAATATAACTTCTTACCATCAACATTTTCAGTTTTCTGCCATACCCTGTAAAGATTATTCCTTAGTTAGATGAAGAATCTCCTACCGGTGAAGGGTTGCTTTGTTCTATCGACGTAGAGATAGATTTATCAACTCTCTAATCTCTCTTCTTGATCTATTGTTTTGAAAATTCCAGCTTTATTTCATTTATTTTTTCTTTTCCCTTCTCATTAGATCCTTTATTGTTCGTCGGCATAGTCTTGCTTCTACAAAATTTTGCAATATGCCCAATCTTGTTTTTGATTAAAGTAAAAGTAGATTTTGAAGGGGCCCTGAAACACTTTACAAAAGGACCTTACAAGATAAAAGCATTAAGAAACCAGGAGGAACAAACTTTAGGAAAACCAGCAAAATAACTAGAAAAAACCAGCTAAAAGCCCCAAAAAACCAGCAAAAAACCAACCAGACCCAATAGAAGGAACTAATTTATGTTTTTTAGGGCATTAGCCAAGTTACTGCTAATCCCATACAGGTCTTTGATATCATCCCTAAGATTAGGGATATCCTTGCCAAAAGCAGCAGCAGCTTTCTTAACACTCGCTCTAGTTCTCTTTGCTGCTCCACCAGGTGTAGCTTCCCCACTTCCAATCTCGATTGCATCTTCATCCATGTCAAGGTCCACTAACAGTTTGGGAGAGCTGGAGTTATCGACGACCTTCAAAATATCCTCTAGGTTCTTAGTAATAGCAGACAAGATATTCAGGATAATACCTAGCAGGTTTTTCATCACCAATTTCCCTTCTTCCAGATAGTCTATCTGAGAATATGCCCAATCTTGTTACCTGCATAACAAGTTACATTATTCCTCTAAATAGCTTTTCCATATCCTTGACCGGTTTGTGTTCTGCATTGATTAGATAGATGTCCAAATCTACCACAAACATAGCATTTCACATTCATTCTGCAATTTTTTGAGTTATGACCAACTTTATTGCATTTGGAACATTGACCGATGGGTAAATTTGTATTCTAATTATTTCTAAATCTACATTTATTTTCTCTATGACCAAATTTGTTGCAATTAAAATATTTCCCATTAAATTTATAAGCATTAGGTTGTTTTATTGGTTTGTTGTGATCTTGATTATTTGCAGTCCCAGAACTTTCTCCATGTTCAAATCCAAGTCCAATTGTATCTCCATCAGGTTTCTGTCTTTTCAGCATGTCATCAAGTCTTTCTGAACTTTTCTTGAATTTATCTTTGTATTCATTTGCAGTGACCAACTCATTTTTGAGAATCCCAACTTGTCTACTAAGCTCCTCTTTATCATGTTGCATGTGAATCAGATCTATCTTTCGCATATCATTTTCATGACAAAGTCTCATATTTTCATTTGCTCCATCATTAAGTCTCCTAGTCAAGTCTTCTTCATTCTTCTTCCTATCTTCAATATCCTTACACAGCCTCATGGTTAAATATTGCATTTCATTCCTCATGTTACTATTCTCTTATCTCAACTTCTCTGCAATATCCCTAAGAGTTTCCTTTTCATCATCTTGTTTGTACATTTGCTCATGAAGTTCCTTCCTCTTATTTTGTGTTATAACCAGGTTATCCTGAAGTCCTTTAATGAATTCTTGGGCAGTCCTCAGATCATCTTCAAGTTTGATATTCTTCAATTTTTCTTCATCAAAATTTTCAAGAGCTCCTTCCAACTATTTTCTCAAACTCTCCATCGGTACTGATTTCAAAATCTTCCTCAAGTTGTTAGGCTTTTGTAAATAGAGGACCAGGCTCTGATACCAATTGTTAGATGCAATGACAATCCCAAAGACACTAAGAGAGGGGGTGAATCAGTGTCTAACCAGTTAATGGAATATTTGAACTTATTTATAACTTTGCAACCCAAATTAATGTACCGGTAAACAAGTAATAATGCAGCAAAGAAAAATAACAGAGATAGCATAAATGCACACCATAACACAAGATGTTTTGGCAAGGAAACCTGATAAGCGAAAAACCTCAGTGGGATTTGTGACCCACAATATTTACTCACTAGCCAATATGAATAAATATTACTTACAATAGGGGCCTGCACATGCAAGAAGGCCAATAGCCTAGAGCTCACTGCTCAATGAAAGAGTCTCACTGACTACAAAATGGATAATTAAATCTAAGACAAAGTACTGCTTAAAATAGCATCTCCAATTCTTGATTCAGTACCAGTTTAAGCTCTGTTAGAAACCATAACCAAAAACCTTGTCGGTGAATAAAATTCACTCTGATCTGCTCCTTATTTGCTCATAAGATGATTACATCAATTAATGCATACACAGATATTCACTCTCATAATCTATCTTCTTATTACAAAATCACCTATGTATTCTATTTACTATCCTCCATTCTATCACACTATCCCATATCAAAATGACTTATAAGATCTCATACATATATGACTCTTTACAATACATCATGTCAGCTTACAGATAATTAATTGTATTACAATACAATTCATATAAACAAAACTTTGTCTCATTTCGACTTGGGTGTCGGTATGCTTCATTGCCAGCATAAACTAGATGTCGATGAATGACCTTGTTGTGCCTACCGGTGCCGGTAGATGATATTCTTATTGCCGGTGAACCTGTAGAATCCTGTTACCGATTGGATGCCATCAATGACAACATCAACCATTCTCATGTCAGTATATAATGCCAACAATGATATTATCCCAACCTATCCCTATCATCACTCATTCCCAAGATCCAATTTATATCTTGAGATCTCTCTTTCACCACCTTTATTAGTAATTCATGAGTGTAAAATTAACCTAGGTTATTTGTCATAGTTTTAGATCTAAAACTTGAACTTTAAATTTTCAAAATTTAAATCAAACCTTGTCATTTCACTCTTATCATCCATTGTGACCCAACCCAATAAACACATGGATATATGTGTTATATTGTGGTATTTGAGGACATGCCATAATGCATTTATACAAATAGAGGGGTCATCAAAGAGCATTGTCATAAAGCATGCATGATACATCTATACCAACTAATAGTACACACTAAAGCATATATCATCTTAGACATTCCTATAATCTTTGTTTCTATCCTTGATCATTTTTCCAAAGTTGTTCAATCACTCTACCTAGTGGATTGACTAAAGAAGAATAAATATTGCTTAGCAAGCTTTGAAATGGTACTTCTAAATGCTAACCCTAATTCATATACAACTATAACAAGTTCAAGTGCATCTACTAAAGTTATAAATTCCTAGTCAATTCACTTTTGTGAGTCTAACTTTGATTCCACATGTCAAATTAGTTATGTAAGCATGAATCTAAATCAAAGTGAAATACATTCAATTTACAAGTTTTAAAATGCTCATCTAAAAATGACCCTAATTTTTAATATATTAACAAATAAATTTTTCATATCTTAAACAATATATTCCTTCATTCATAATTCAACTAAACATTACATTTAATTTATTTAAATATGAAGCAGTCATCGGTGAGGAGGGACCTCAAAGAGATCAATTTGGACCGGTCAGCAAGAGTAAACACAATGGAAATGCAACAGAAGCACAAAGATATGATGGAGGCAATGCATAATGGATGTTGTATTGCATGAAAATTGATTACATCCAATCGGTAACAACCGGGTTACAACATACCGGCTCACAGGCCTAGTACAACATATAGAATAGCTCACAACCAAGACCTTGAATCATGAGATCTATCTTCTATGCATAGTCTAGCTACTTGATTCTCTGATTGATTACATTTTAATACGCAATTATAATTATATATCAATATGAAGGATCCAGTCGGTCCAAAAGGGATCAAAACTTGAAGAACAAGACCTAACGTGCAAAATAAACAAGGTCAGCCTCCGCTAAGAGATTCCTCTAGAAAATCCAAAGGATGAAATGTAGATCACAGGAAAAGGTCAGCCACACACCAAGGAACATTGGAATCAACACCAAGGCTCTGCAAGCTTCGGAATGGGTTTTGGTAGATCACCAAAATAGGTCCAGACAACGGGTAACAAAGGACTCTCCATTGGTAATAGGAAACTATCATTGAAAGTAGTAGCGATATCTTGCCAAAAAATGATTCAAATACGATACAGTCTGGAAGCAAGAAAGATGATCAAGTCTTCAAGTAGAATCCAACTCCACAGGATTCGGTGAGCCAAAATCGGGACACACAAAAAGGAAAACTGAAACTACAAACAAAAACCAATTCAAAAAAGAAAATATTTTTGGTTGATGCAAGATTGCTATGTAAAGGGGATGCTCCTGCATCAAAGACATCTGGGGTTATTGAAAAAGTGAGCTTCTCACTTTTCCAAGGTCAGAGGGAAACCAAGACAGTCTACCTCTTCTTGATAAATCCAAGATGAATCTTCAATTGGTCTGTCCTTCCACTTCACAAGATACTCTTTATACTGACTGCTTCGGGTACTACGCCCAATCCTACTGTCCAAAATCTCTTCAATCTGATCCGGTTCCATCAAGGGAAAATGTTTCCCCAAGTCTACAATATTGCTCTCACTAAATTTTGGTTCACGATACTCATGAAGATATACAATGTTAAACACGGGTGAAATACTCAGACTATCTGGTAACTCCATTTCATATGCATTTCCAGAACTAAACTTCCTCAAAATCTTGCAATCTCCAAACTTCTTCATCTGCAACTTGTTATAAGTTCCAACTGGGAATCTCTCTCTTCTCAAATATACCATCACTTCATCACCAACTTCAAATTCCTTATGTCTCTTCCTCTCATTTTCCTTCTCTTTATACTTGTTGTTCATGTCTTCCAAATGTTGCTTAACCTGAATATGCAATTCTGCCATGTGATCTACAAAGTCTTCTGCTTCTGAACTCCTCTTATCTTCACTGCCAATGTCTCTCAATTCTGATATACCTCAAGGATGCACTCCAGTAACAATCTCAAAAGATGTATTTTGGTAGTTCTATTCATCGAATTGTTTTAGGAAAACTCTACTTGTGCAAGGATCAAATCCCAACTTCCGATTTTATCTCCCACTAAACATCTCAATAAGTTTCCCAAACTCTGGTTAACAAATTATGTTTGTCCATCAGTCTATGGATGAAAAGTAGAACTGAACTTCAAATTTGTCTTCATCTTCTTCCAAAGTGTTCTCCAAAAATAGCCAACAAAATTAGTGTCTCTATCTGAAACTATGCTCTTAAGTAATCCATGCAATCTAACCACTTCCTTGAAAAATAGGTCTTCTACATGCAATGCATCTAATGTCTTCTTACAAGGTATGAAATGAGCCATCTTCAAGAATATATCCACTACCACAAATATAGAATCATTCTCTCTCGATATCTTTAGCAATCCAAGTACAAAATCCATGGTTATATCCTCCCAAGGTCTTACCGATACTGTCAAAGGTTTATACAATCCTACATTTTGACTACTACCCTTTGCAACTTGACAAACTCTACAACTCTGCACATATCTCTTAACATCCTTATGAATCTATGGCCAAAAGTACTGCTCACTCACCATTGCTACTATTTTGTCAATGCCAAAATGTCCAAGTAGTCCTCCATTGTGTTTCTCCTTTATCAGATTCTCCCTCATAGAACTCTTAGGTATGCACAATTGAATTCCTCTGAATAACACCCCATCCTGAATGAAGTGATCCAACCACTTGCTTCTATCTACCATAATCGGTTCTCTACATGCTTTCCAAGGTTCTCCAAAATCTGGGTCATCATCATACAAGGTCTTCAAATCTTCAATTCCCAATATTGTCACTCTCATATTTGTCAGAAAATTCCTTCTCCAACTCAATGTATCAGCAACTTTGTTAGATTTCCCACTTCTATGCTTCAATACAAATATGTAACTCTGCAATAATTCTATCAATCTCATATGTCTTTGATTCAACTTACTCTGACTGCTCAAATACTACAATGCTTGATGATTTGTATACAACACAAACTCCTTAGGCAACAATTAATGTCTCCACTTCTTCAAGGCTTGAACTATGGCATAAAACACTTGATCATACACTGAATATATCCTTTGGGCATCATTCAATTTCTCACTGAAATAAGATACTTCTCTCCCTTCCTAACTCAAGACTACTCCTATTGTTGTTCCACTTGCATCACAATCCACTTGAAATACTTTATTGAAATCCAATAAAGCCAACACAGGCTACTCAGTCACTTTTGTTTGCTCCGATGGTCCACTTGAATTCCTTTCGATCTTCCCTCATGGTCTCAATCATAGGGTTACAAACTCAACTAAAATTTTTGATAAACTTCTAGTAAAAACTAGCAAATCCATGAAATGATCTTACCTCTCCAATTATTTTCGGTGTAGGCCATTCAACAATTGCTTTCACTTTCTTAGGGTCCATCTTCAAACCATCCTCAGATATCACAAATCCAAAATAGACTAACTCATATTTCATGAAAGTACACTTCTTAATATTGATTAGCAACTTCTCTTCTCTCAATCTCTGCAAAAATTGTCTTAACTGCAACAAATGCTCCTCTTTTGTCTGACTGAAAATCAGAATGTCATCCAAATACACAATAACAAACTTACCCAAGAATTTATTCAATACCTCATTCATCAACCTCATGAAAGTACTTGATGCATTAGTCAATCCAAAAGGCATCACCAACCATTCATACAGTCCTTCATTTGTCTTAAATGATGTCTTAGACTCATCACCTTCTCTGATTCTGATCTGATGATATCCACTTTTCAAATCTATCTTTGTAAAGTATTTTTCTCCACTCAAACAGTCCATTATGTCATCCATCCTAGGCAAAGGAAACTAGTATTTTACTATGATCTTGTTTATTACTTTGGAATCCGTACACATTCTCCACTCTCCAATCTTATTAGGTGCTAATAATGTTGGTACTGCACAAGGGCTCAGACTCTCCCTAATCAAACCTTAATTCAATAGCTCCTGCACTTGTTTATTCAGTTCTTCATTCATTGTCGATGTCAACCAATGTGCAAACAAAGTCAATGCATTGACTAATACTTCTCAAAGGTGGAAATCCATCAAGTACTTTATCTGAAATGATGTCCTCGTATTTTGTCAGCAAATCTTTTATTTCTTTCGGGTGTTCTCCTTTTGGTTCCATTTTCTTAGTCTTCTTAGGAATTAAGGCAAAACGCACATTCTCATGTCTCAATCCATCCAAGAATTTCCTTCCATCTACCAAATAGATTCCATCATTCATACAGACTTCATTCTTCAAAGGTTCCTCCAAAGGCAACAAGTTTTTCTTCATCCCATTGGCCACAATAGTGTATGTATTCTTCCTTCCATCATGTCCCACCTATCTATCAAACTACCAAGGTCTACCCAATAGAAGATGACAAATATTCATAGGCATAATATCATACAAGGCTTCATCATGATAATTTCCAATTTTCAATTTCACCAAACATTGTTCACTTACTAACAACTTATGTTCATCCTGAATCCATACTATCTGATATGGCTTAGGGTGTTTCAATCTCTCCAATTTCAACTCATTCACCATCTCCTCTGAAACTAGATTATCTGAACTACCACTATCAATAACAACTTTACAACACTTATTAGACACCTTATGTCTGGTCTTGACCAGATTCTTCCTCTGCAAGGGCTCTTCATTTCCTCTGGTATGACACAAAGCTCTCCTCATCACCAATAATTCTCTATCTTTCGGTTTATTGTCTGATCCAGTGGGCTTTTATTCCACCATTGTTGATCTTCCGATATTTTTTGTCTTCTTACACTCGAATGCATGATGTCCTTCTCCTCCACACTTAAAGCAGGTTCCTCTAAATGTCCTCTTGTCTTGTCTTCCAAAATTTTCATTCTAGTAACCATCTGATTCTCTCCTCCAGTAGAAATTTCTATCATCCTTCCGATATGAATTACCTTCTTTGTTCACTTCCTTGTCCTTGTTTTGATATGTACTAGTTCCTATTCCTCTAGTATATCCTCTTCCTCCTTGAAATCTTCCTCTGGTAAACCTTCCACCTCTGCCTCTTTGTCTTTGCTCATGTCTTTTGTTTAACTTCTATTCTTCCTTTAGGGCACACTAGTAAGCCTCTTCAACACTCTCCAATTTGATCTTACTGAGTTCATCTTGTATAGACATCCACAATCCATTCAAATATATTACAACTTGTTCAAATTCATCATCAACATGTTCG
Organism: Cryptomeria japonica; assembly: GCF_030272615.1. Taxonomy (NCBI): domain Eukaryota; kingdom Viridiplantae; phylum Streptophyta; class Pinopsida; order Cupressales; family Cupressaceae; genus Cryptomeria; species Cryptomeria japonica. Next base: position 257,391,831 of record NC_081415.1, read on the forward strand.
GATCTGATATTCAATTAGTAAAATGCTTCGGTGTGCTCCTTCACACTAGATTCCTTTTGTCGTAAATTCTACAACTTTTAGAATAAATCCACTTGATAATTCATCAACACAAACTTCAATTTCAACTTAGCAATCATCTGATCCCATGTCTTAATCTTCTCTTTGCCTCTTCTTTGTCTATCAACTTGCAAATGCTCCCACCCAAGAGATTCATGACCTTTCAACTGGGTACATGCATATTTTGCCTTCCTCTCTTCTGCAATGTTTTCAAAATCAAAATACTTCTCCATCTCTGAGATCCAATTCATCTGAATCTAACTTCCCATCATATTCTAGTGGGGTAAAATGAGGTTTAGTATTTTCCCTACTCAAAACCCTCAAAAACCTTTCCTCATTCGAATCAATCATCGGTAGGTTTGCTTGTTCTGTCGGGGCTTCTTTTCCTTCATCTTCACTTACATATTCAATATGTCGGCCTCTTCTCTGGGATATCTCCACAACTTCTAATCGGGATTCTATACCTTGCAACATCTTCATCACAATAGGGTCTGCATTCCCATGCACTCCACCATTCCTAGCTCCTCTTTGCTCCATCATTCACGCTAGTCCTCTGCAGCTACAGGTCGGATCCGCAATTTTCCACCATACAACAAAATTTCATGACAAGTAACCTTCGGAACAAAACCTCACTCTAATACCACTTGAAGCAGTCACCGGTGAGGAGGGACCTCAAAGAGATCAATCTGGACTGGTCAGCAAGAGTAAACGCAATGAAAACACAAATATATGATGGAGGCAATGCATAAAAGATTGTTTTATTGCATGAAAATTGATTGCATCCAACTGGTAACAACCGGGTTACAACATATTGGCTCACAGGCCTAGTAGAACATACAAAATAGGTCACAACCGAGACCTTGAATCGTGAGATCTATCTTCTATGCACAGTCTAGATACTTGATTCTCTGATTGATTAAATTTTAATGTGCAATTAAAATTATATATATCTATCCAAAGGATCCAGTCGGCCCAAAAGGGATCAAAACCTGAGGAACAAGACCTAACATACAAAATAAACAAGGTCGGCCTCCGCTAAGAGATTCCTCTAGAAAATCCAAAGGATGAAATGTAGATCATGGGAAAAGGTCGGCCACACACCAAGGAACATCAGAATCAATGTCCAAGGCTCTGCAAGCTTCTAAATGGGTTCCGGTAGATCACCAAAATAGGTCCAGGCAACCGGTAACAAAGGATTGTCAACCGGTAATAGGAAACTGTCATCGAAACCGATAGTGATATCTTGCCAGAAAATTATCCAAATGTGATGCGGTCTGGAAACAAGAAAGATGATCAAGTCTTCAAGTAGAATCCAACCCCACAAGATCTGGTGAGACAAAACCGCGACACATAGAAAGGAAAACTGAAACTGTAAATAGAAAGCAAAACATAAAGGAAAATGTTTTTGGTTAATGCAAGACTTCTATGAACCAGGGATGCTCCTACATCAAAATACCATAAATTTAATTCTACAATTAATATTTCAACCCCACTTCAAAAATCTTAAATTACTATTATTGTTTAATTATTTACAATAAAATACTTTAATGTAAGAATTATTAGTTTTTCTTACAAATATCAACTAACCCTAATTTCACAGCCATCATATTTATATTAGGAATTTATAACCCTTTTATCTCATATGAATATGATCAAATGCATCCTTGAAATTAATGCATAAATTACCCCAACCTAGAAATGATAGAAAGGTCATTCCAACCTAAAATTATTATTATTACTAGTTAGTGTAGATTTAAAGTGAAAATTAGTGTAGATTTGATGTGAAATAATTAATATTCATCTTGTCCAAGAATTCTCTTAAAAGCTTGGAAAAAAATATTGCGAAGAAAACTAATCCCAATTTCTAGCTTTCATAAGAGTCCGTCAATAGACGGACACAAACGTAACATAACTTGTAATCAATTAAAGATAGTGGAGTAAAAGCCAATTAGTCTCTTTAATTTACAAGGAAAGATGAAAAATAGTAATATTATTAAAGATATTATTGTGGGTTTGATTGCAACGAAATTTTGTGGTTAAAGGATTTTAAATTAGAATAGTATTGGGGATGAATGTTTTAAAGGAATTCTAATGTTTCATTCTTTCACTAATGTATTTGACTCCAAAATCCAACGAAAGTGAATGAATTTGTTGTTTTGGAGGATTCCTTTTATTTTTTTTAAATTTATGCACGATGTTTGTCGAAATTTCGATGAAAGTTTCCGATGAAAGTACATATTTAATTTATATATATAATTGTCTCAAAGGTTACATTTTATTTGTTTCAAATGCATTATGCTTTTAACAATTTTCCCACTAAATTATTTTTTTAAATTACAAAAAAATTAGGATTGAATTTTCCCACTAATTTTTCCATTAAATTTTCCCACTAAAAATTACAAAAGTTAGCATTCAATTTTCCCACTGATGGGATGTGCATTGAATCTCATCTATAGGATGAATTCAATCTCCAATGTTGGATTCTAGGGCTACAAAGAAACTTAAAATCAAACAACAAAAAGGGAAAGGAGTTCAAACCCTAACTTTATTTTTGCAGGTTGTAGCAACATTCCTCTCCTTTGAGGCGTGATTGGGGTTTTGAGAGGGATTGATCTAAGAAGACAGTTATGGTAAATTTTTACTCATGCAAATACCATTGGAGATTGTTTTTTCATAATTTATTTTTCTTAGAAAAAAAATTGGGATTTTGTTTGCAGGTTGCTTGCCCTCTCTCTAGGGTTTTGTTTGCAGTTTGAATATTCTTGTTTTCCTCTTATTAGCTATAGTTTTCTTTTTATTTTGTATGAAGCATCTAGTTTTCCTCTTATTTCCTTTTCTCAAAGAAAACCCTAGATCTAATTTGTCTCTTCTTTTTGTTTTGTTTTGTTTTTACAGACATCCAGGTATAGATCCCAAAGAAATGAGATCTAAAGAAAAAATGGCGGAAGAAATGAGATCTATAGAAAAATGGTTGTTATTTACTTATTTTTCATTTTTTTTTCTATTTTGAAAGGGTTGTGACATCCCCGTGGACTACAGCACCCCCATGGGGGATGTCGCAGCCCCCATGGGACTGCGGCACCCCCATAGGGGTGACGCAACCTCCATGGGATAGCGGCACCCCCATGGGGGATGTCACAGCCCCCATGGACTGCAGCACCCCCATGGGGGTGTTGCAGCCTCCACGGGACTACGGCACCCCCATGGGGGATGTCGCAGTCCCTTGTTTGCAAATTTTATTTTTTTTAATTATTTTTTTAAAAAATAATATATATAGTATTATATATATAATACTATATATAATATTATATATAATACTATATATAATATTATATAATATTATATATAATATATAATATTTATATAGTATTATATAATATTAAATATAATAACATATAATATTATATATAGTATTATATATATTATACACACACACACACACACACACACACACACACACACACACATATATATATAATACACAGACACATAGAAGAAGGTGGAGCGAGCTAAAATTGTAAAGAAGGTGGCTAGCTACTATGACATTGCGGTCATTAAGTCTTTCTGGCAGAAGCTTCTCAAGGTAATTATGAATTACCTTACTTTAGATGGTCGTTATACTAGGGTGTATGGTCACCACGTTGTTATTCTGAATCATTTATGCCATGGTGTGAAAATGTCTTTCCCTTTCTATCTCATGTCAGCTCTTAGGGATAATTTTAGTGGCCACCGCAAGAACCCTGCTAAGTTCCCCATTGTGCATGAAGGCCTACTGGTCCTTATTGATGCCCATTTCCGTGCTCTTCCTCCCCCTGATGATTTTATCCACATTACTTTTGAGAATGATGAGACTAGTGCAGGATAGTCTGATAATGAAGCCTCAATGTCTGGGTCTGGGTCTGAAGAGACTCTCCCTCCCCTGAAAAAAGCTAAAATGGAAATTCCTTCAAGCTCTAAACCCAAGATGAGGAAGGGTTCCAAAGGTCATAAGAACATCGTTATGTCCTCCCCCTCTACTTTTGCTGAGAATGGCTCCCTCTCTTCTAGTGAGAAGGTAGATTATGATAAGAAACCTGATAGCCCTAATGTCCTGGCCTCTCCTTCATCCTATATGGAAACTGGTAATTTGGGTGTGGTTGGTATTGCAAACCTTCATCCCAAAAGTGATGAGCTAAATGATAAGAGGGAGGATTATGAAAATGTGTTGGGTATGGCTTGTGATCATGCTATTGATACTTTCAGTTTGTTCAAGTAGTTATTTCATGAACTTAAAGATCGGGATTAACCAAAGAGCCCTGGGAAGCAAAATGGATTCTTTCCCTGTTGGTTCTTCTCATGGTAATTTGAATAATGAAGGGAATTGGACTGAGGCTGAGAAGAAGTCGTTCATGGACTATATCAAGAAAAAAGGGGAAGGGGTTGATCAGCTGAAGAAAAGGCTAGAGGAACGCATCACCCACATCAAGGAAGGCTACAACAAGATCCAGGACACCCTCAAGACTATTATGATTAGCAGTCACAAAATTGTCAAAAAGTCTGCAATAATTATGAATACCATAGTGAATAGTCTAGAACAGTCGGATAAGGTTGTTGTTGTTATTGATGATGATTTTGAGGTGGCTCAAAGTGGTGAAGGACCATGCAAAAGGACCTGAAGGAACATGAAGAAAAAGGCGGCTTTTCAGAATTTGGATCATAAAGCTATGAAGGTTATTGTTGATACCATGAATTCCCTAGAGGCTAAGGCCGCTAAGACCCTCAGAAGCCTAATGTAATTGGGTTCTATGTGTATCTAAAAAACTAAATGTAGAAAAGAAAAATGCAACTACATGAAGAAGGCAAATTTGGGTCCTCACAACAAGGCCTGATGAGGTACTCAATCACAACCAAATCTCTATTAATCAAAGAAATAGAGAAAACCACATGGAAAAAACTCTACTCAAAAAAGAGATGGAAAAAGAATGCTATAAAAAAACATGAAGGAAGGAAGGCCTCAATAAGACCCCCCAAGGACAACTTCCTTCACCCCAAGCATAGAGCGCAACTGAAGATAGTGTGAAGATGCAAAAGGTTTAGTGAAGATGTCAACAACCTACTCCTCTGTAGGAATGTACTCCAAGATGAGAAAGCCATCCTAAATCAACTGTCTGATGAAGTGAATGTGAAGCTCAATGTGTTTAGTCCTTTGGTGCTCCACTAGGTTGTGGGAAATGTGAATGGCACTCTAATTGTCACACCAAAGAAGAGTGGGACTATCAGGAGGGAACCCAAACTCAGTCATCAACTATCAAAGCCATAAACATCCTGACTAGCTAACATTGTTGCTCGGCACTCAACCTTTGTAGAAGATAATGCAATAGCAGATGGCTTCTTGCAAGATGATGTGATAGGACCAGAACCGAGGCAAAAAAGAAAGCCAAAAGTAGACTTTTGATCATGAACATCACTTGCCCATTCTGAGTTAGTGAAGCCAACACTGTGAGGGGATCCTGAAGTATAGTGAATGCTAAATTGTGTAGTGCCTCAAATGTACCTCAAAATACATTTGGTAGCTTTCCAATGGCTCTCATGAGGATCATGTGAGAACCTAGAGATAAGACCAACCGCAAAGGAAAGATTCAGACGAATACGTGTCAGGAACAACAAACTGCCAACCAACTGCCTGTATAAGGTAGGATCCACGTAAGGTGTAGAACAAGTGCTAGACAAAACAACACCTTGCTGAAATGATGTGGGTGCAGGCTTCCAAGAAAGCATGTCAAATCTATGAAGCATATCAAGAGCATACATCTACTAAAGTATAGAAATCCCATCAAAAGATTGAATGACCTGTAGGCCCAAAAAAATGGTGCAGAAGGCCAAGATCTGTCTTCTCAAACTGCTCCATCAAGGCTCTTTGAATATCCTAAATCAAGGAGGATGAGCTACTGGTAATGATAAGATCATCAACATAGAGCACAAGGATAATTATATCATCCCCCTGACATTGAATATAGACTATAGGATCGGAATGACAATGTGTGAAGAGTGTGGAGAGCAAGAAAGAGTCCATCTTCTCATATCAGGCCCGAGGAGCCTGTTTCTGACCATATAATGAACGCCAAAGTCTACAAACCAAAGAGAAATCCTGCACAAATCCCTGATGCTGCTCCATATAAATCTCCTCATGAAGGTCTCCATGCAAGAAGGCACTCTTCACATCCATCAGAAAAGTTGTCCATCCCTGCGAAGCTGCAAGGAAAAGTACAAAGCGAATAGAATTCATCTTGGCAACAGGAGAAAAGGTCTCGAAGTAATCAATACCCTCCACCTGAGAAAACCCCTTCACAACAAGATGAGCCTTATATTTATTAATAGAACCATCTGCAGCATAATTGGTATAGTACACCCACTTGCACCGAACCAACTTTCTTCCTTTTGGAAGAGTACAAAGATCCCAAGTATGATTCTTCATCAAAGAAGAATACTCCTCATCCATGGCCCTATCCCACTCTGGGTGACCTATCACCTCTAAAAAATTTCTGAGGATCATCTGAAATGGCATGACTCAGAAGACTAGAACTAGGTGTTTGCGCATGAGTATGACGAGGGTCTAAAGGATCACTTGCCATAGAACCAGCAGCATCAACTGTAAACCGAGCCCACTTGGGAAAAGGCTAAGTTGTTGGTGGTCGTGGTGGTGGTGGGGATGGTGGACCATCATCTACATCATCCTCAAAGAATAAGGAATCCTCAAAAGATGAAGAGGGAGGAGGAGCCAGTGAGGGAGAATTTTGTGATTGAGAATCCATCTTAGGAAGGCCCTCATCAAACTGGACATCCTGCCTAAACAAGACCTTTGGATAATCAAGATCAAATAACATGTACGCCTTAACATCCTCACGGTAGCCAACAAATATGATTGGTTGGCTCTTCCTCTCCATGGCTTTCCTCTGAGCATCTAGAATAAATTCCCAAGCCTCACTACCAAAAACTCAGAATGATGAAACATCAAGCTTGACATGGGACCAAGCCTCCTCGAGAGTCATCCGATGCAATTCCTTATGAGGCATCTGATTCTAAATATAAGTGGAACAATTAACTTCCTCATCCCAAAAGGTTGGTTGCATAGAACATGACTGAAGCATACAATTGTCCATTTCCTGTAGTGTTTTGTTCTTTCTCTCAACAACACCATTTTGTTGAGGAGTGTGAGTAACTGATAACTAATGTTGCAAACCATGCTTTGTGCAGAAATCTGTAAAAGCCTAATTCACATATTCTCTCCTGTCATCTCTATGTATCCTCCTAATAGAAAGACAAGAATGCTTCTCTAAAAATATCTTAAAGACTCAAAATGAATCAAAGACATCAGACTTGTACTTAAGAAAGTACACCTATGTACGTCTAGAGAAGTTGTCAATGAATGTGAACACATACTTGGACCCTGAAAAAGATGGCGTCAGAAATGACATAAGATCATTGTGTATCAAATCCAAGGGTGCCCTAGCACGTGTGGCTCTCCCTATAGGAAAAGGATCCTAATGATGCTTGCCAAGTGCACAACCTCAACATACACCACTAGTACAAGATATGTGAGGGAGCCCAATCATAAGTGCATGTGTGTTCATCTGTTGTAAGTATTTGTAATTGACATGGCCAAAACACTCATGCCAAAGTCTGCTCACTAAATCTGTATGTGCTACAATATAAATACCTGAACCATCTTGACTCTCAAAGCCATCAAACTAGTATAACCAAGAATCAAGATCAACACTGCATGTAGCCACAACCAAATCAGGATCGTGGAGCTCTCTAATAACCACATCATGTGGTGAGAACTCAATTGTTTTACCAGAGCCAGAATGACAAATCTGATAAAAAAAAAGGAGGTTCATTGAAATGTCAAGAACCAAAAGAACATCTTGAAAACAACCACCTGTCAATGGAACAGAACCTGAACCTAAAACTAAAAGTTGTGTTGAGTCACCAACTGTAATCTGTAAAGTATTATTGTGAGCAAGTGAGGTAACAAGTTCTTGTGAGTGTGTCATGTGGTGAGAAGCCCCTGAATCGATAATCCAAGTGGATGCAAAAGTAATAGCTCATGTAGAAAGAGTATGTCCTTTCCCTGTAGAAGAGGAACATGGACACTAAGGAGAAAAAATATGATTTTGTTGCATGGCTTCCTCCAAAGCCTCTAATCATTTCCAACACTGGGAAACTGGATGTCCTTCCTTGCCACAAAAACTACAAAGTTTATATGATTTCATCTTAGTCATGGAGGAAGACTCACCAGACTTAAAAGATTGAACATGTTTGGGAAAGGAATTCGGTTTATAATCAGACTTAGGTGGTGGCTTGGAGGAATGCTCACTGCTAGTTGAATCCTTCTTAATCTTCAGTTTCTACTTCTTGTTCTCTTTAGATGTCTGAGCAACCAATGCTTTGTTCTTTGATCTTGTGAGAGTGTCCAACTAAGATAGGTGATCCTTCTCACGAGTCAAGCAATCATAGAACACATCAAAATTAGTCATGGTGAAGCATGTACCCAAGGCATTTATAGTATAATAAAATATGGAAGCAAATATCTGATAGGAACCTCGAAGCTTAGAGAGAATCAGGTAGATACACTTCGTGTCTGTCTTATTTTTACCACAACTGTGTAGGATAGATCTGGTGGTTTTAAACTTGTTCAGAAAGTCCTCAATGTGAGGAAAGGAATCAGGTAACAAGGAAGAGAGCTCTGGCTCAATCTGTAATGCTCTGAACTCATTGATAGCACCAAAGAGAGTATCAAGTTTGGACCACATAGCCCGAGGAGTGAGCAAACCATCAAGGTGAAAAAGCAAGTTGTTTGAAATATGTAAGGAGATGACACCCATAGCCTCATACATCTTATTCTTGTGTTGAATAATCTCAAATGGATGCTACAATTGAGGCTGATCCGCATCCAAACATGACCACAACCCTTGTGATCATAGAAGCCTCGACATACGAGCTCTCCAGAGGTGATAGTTTTGGGATGTAAGAAGCTCAACTAAAGAATCTGCCATGTGTACCTAGACCTGGTAATTTTTTCTAGAAAAATTAACCCCAAATCTGAATAGGGATCTCCAAGGCCTTTCTAACACCTATTTGTTTTATGAAAATGGAGTTCATTTTCCCAAGTTATGGCTCCTGGAGTGCAGAAAAGAGCTCTACCTTTGATGGCAAAAAATAGGTACTAAATGAAAAAATTAGCAAATCTCACCTCCAGATATAAATAGAGATCAAAATGAGGTTTTTGGTGATATAAGATTTTTCAGAAATTGACTCTGTGTTGCCCAAGTTATGGCAAAAAAACCAATAGCCTGTCAAAAGCCCTTCAAGTAAGAAAAAGGCCCCCTTGCTGGTGGCAGGGAGGTGGTGTTAAGGTGGCATTCGGGCGGTGGATGGGCAGCGACCAGGCAGAGCAGGCGATGGAAAGTGGTGGCCAATCGGAGTTCTAGGTGGTGGTAGCAAGCAGGTTTCTAGGTGGCGACGGCAGCGACGGGCTCCCAAGCTACTGGTGGCTTCCAAGCTGCTGGTGGGGCCTGAGCTACTAGTGGCTCCTGAGTTGCTGGCGGCTCCCAACGGTGAAGCCACCATGATTTGCAGGGCTCATGCCAGTAGCGACTGTGAGGGGTGTCAACGGTGAGGGTTCCGGCTTGGGCAAACCGTTAAACTGCCCAAAAAAAAATTCTTTTTTATTTTTCTCGAAAAACATGCCCTTGAAGGGCCAAAATAAAAATAAAAATTCCCAGAGCCAAAGTTGTCTAAATTGGGCAAATTTTATATGAAAATAGGGGTTTTTTAAGTGTTTTGAGCTCAACAGTGAGGTCTATTTGAGCTCAAAATGCCCAGAAATAAAGAGTAACCCTAGATCCAAAATTAAAAAAACTCTAAAAAAAACTAAAACCCTTGCCTCCAAAGAAAATCTTCTGAAAAAATCAGGAACAAGCACCAGCAGATGTAGGCTCTGATACCATGAATAAGTTGAGAAAATGCAACTTCAAAGATCCCAAGAGCACCTGCAAGCAAAATACCTGTTGTAGACATATAAATCTGACCACTTTCCTAAATGAATATTTAATATTTATTTTAACCCCTTTCCTCCTATTAGTTAAATTCAATTTAATTAATTCCTTCACATTCATCTATTTGATTAAATGAATTACTCAATTTATTTAATTAAATCCACCTAAGCCTTTTCTAGTCTTTTATTAAATAAATCACTTTATTTAATTCATTCCCCTTTCTCCCCTTTTAATTAAATTTACATTTAATTAAATTAATCCTTGCAATTTAATTAAATCTCCCACTTGTATTTATGCAAGTTACATCTATTTAATTGAAATAAAGTAATTTTATTTTAAATAAAATCCTTTTCCCTCCACTTGCATTTTCCTACATCTCCCACTTGCCTTCTAAACCCCCTTCTAGATTCTTCTAATCCCTTCCATTTAGCCTAATCCATCTCCTAATTATTGTCACAATCCTAAGCAAATAGAAGTCATTTCTCAAAGCCTCCAAAGTCTTTGAAAACCATTAAAGGTTTTATGTCCTCAACAAGTTAACCCTCAGAGTCTTCATAACCATTGATGGCTAACTCAACCTTCTTGCATTATTAGAGACTTTCTCTCTAGCTCAACTCCCATCTAATCCAAGGGTCTTATCAAGCATTCATGGCTTTAACCTTGGTTATCCCTTTAACCCTTTCACAAGAGTTTACCCCTTGGGTAAAAGATTTATCCAATGGATAACCCTAACCTAACCTTAGCCCTTAACTCCTAAGGTAACCATCATGTCTTTTCAAGCATTTAATGCTTCTTTCATCTCCTCTCAAGCAACCTTTTGTTGACAATTGTCACAATTTCATTGGTGAGAATTGTGAACATGGATTGATTAAATTTCAATCCTAACCCTTGTTACGATTATCCAATCTTGACCCTCCATTGCCCTCTCATTCTCTCATTTTAGAGATCCAAGTCTTTGTGCATCAAACCTATAGTCTAATTACTAAGCATTTTAAGCCTCTCTTTGTTATATCCTCATAGTATTATTTAGAAGCATTTTAATATCATGTAATATCCATGTTAGACTAGTATATCATTGCTAGGATAATTAGCTAATCTTATCATCATCCTTATGCTAGCTTAATTATCATAGTTTCAATATCATACATGTTAGGAATGCATTCATGCTTATAATCAAACATCACTCATTCTTGGAGTTGTCATTCCTAAGTCATTTTGTTCAGTGATCTGAGAGCAAAGACATTGACTTTAGGGATCCTGTGAGATAGAGAACAATGGCACACCGCTTGGGAAGTTGAGCTATTTCATATAGTTCCTATAACTTGCACCAAGAGTCTCATTGGTGTGCGGTCTTTTTGAATCAGACTTTTACATTTCTATTGCCCTCATTCCCCACATACATTTATGGCACCCACCATGGGGCTCATCCCCATAAATCATATCATTTTTGATGTAGGATCAAAATTACAAGCACACAGGAATGCTATTTTAGCGCATCGAGACCTTTTGCTAGCGCATTCAGGACAAACAATAGCATGTTCGGCTTACTGTTTAGCACATAAGACCCTTTTCCTAGCGCATTCGAGCTCTTTGTTAGCACATAACAGTTCGGTTTCTTTCTTGCACATTTGGAAAATAGTGTAGCGCATTAGGTAATTAGTGTAGCGCTTTAGGAGCATTATGTAGCACATATGTGACTTTCTGTAGTGCATTTGTCCATAAGTCTAGTGTGTGACTCTAACAGAGAGAAAGCATAAGTTGTAACTGAAGTAAGGAAAAATTAGGCTTGTGTGAGCCCACCCATAGATTCTACATTTCACTAACTTTTCTTCTTGCAGGTCGCTAACAATTTCTTGCAGGTTTCGAAGAAGTTAAAGCAGGAATTTAATTTTTTCTAGCTTTTCGAGTTAGGTAAAAAGAATTCATTTTCCTTTAGTTTAAAAAAAAAAGAATCTCATCTTTTCATTTTGGGCTTAAAATTTATTACATCTTCAATTGGTTTTTTTTAAAAATCATTGTTAGATAAAAAGAACAACAAAAAAAACTCTTTATTTTCTTGCAAGTTAGGAAAAACATTTCAATTTGGGCTTAAAAGGAACAACAACTGGTTTTTCAATTTTGCAAAGGGTAAAAAGAATCGCATTTTCCTTTGGTGCATAAAATGAATTCATTTTCATTTTGTAAGGGATAAAAAGAACCTCGCTTTTTATTTTGTGCAAAGCAAAGGAGTTTTTCATTTCGTGATTTTCCTTTTGTTGACCAACATCACGATTTATTTTGTTAACCCGGATTTCATTTTCTTAGATAGGAAAGATTTTTCTATGAAAAGTTAAAAAGAACACCATACTTTTTTGGAGAAACATCTCCAAATAGAAGTAAGAAAATCATTGCTTTGAAGGTTAAGAAGAACACTTGTTTGCTTTGTCTCGAAAGTGGAAGGTATATGCTCTCCCCTTAACTAGGTGACCAAAAAGCCAAACCACTCTTAAAAGATTTCTTTACTTCAAGAATTTTAAATCCTTTAGTAGGCCTGCCCTCCCGAGTTGCTCTTAGAGCACCATTAATGGTCAGTGAGAGGGGAATGACCTAAGTGGGAAACGGCTTTATCGCCAAGTGTTCCAACGCACTATAATCAAATGTGAAGGTTGATGAAAGTCCTCTTCAATGGTTTTTCTCGACGATTAGCCTTCCCCCAGTATCTTTAAGATACATAAAGCCTTTGTTCTAAAGGTTGGGAAGCCTCCCGAGGGAGTTTATCACTGAAGACCGAATGGAAGCCTGATTAAGAACTTTAGCATTAGAAGCTTTGAGTCGAGTCAGTAACCAGACATTTTCAATATCATAGAGCAAGGGTGGGGAAGAATCCACCCCCAAGATCACTCACCATATATCTCCCAAGATAACTACTCAATTGTGAAGCAATTCACTTTGAGTTAATTTCTGGCAAAAGGCAAAAAAAATGGGCGCCCCTAGGTTGTGACAAGGTTGTTTGAACTGATGGAGTATCGATACTAGTAGGCTATGATATTGTTGATAACCCTTGAATAAAGAGTCTGTTTGATTTGTCTTATTTGTTATCCAAACTAGTGAAAACATCGGGGATTTGAACACATCCTCATAGAACATACACTACTTGTTTAGCATAGGCAAAATTGTTATCTCTTCTATGTGTTGTGTTTTCAAGTCTTTGTTTTTCAGAAAATCATCCATCAAAATCACAAGTGTTAATTTTTAAAACTTCATAAACAAGGAAATTGGGACAGTTAGGGCATAGGAGCAACATCCTAGCAAATAGCAAACATTCTCTAGCGCATTGGAACCAAACCTTAGCGCTTTCATCAATCAATTTAGCGCATAACCAATATCATACTGGTGAAATTTTCAATAGCGCTTTTCAGCATCAGTCTTGCACATTCAAACATCAACTTAGTGTATTCAAGACATATCATAGCACTTTCAGTCCAAACAATAGCACGTAAACAAGACATATTAGCGCGTAACCCATCCAAAACAGTCAGTTTCAAACATTCTAAGATAGCGCTTAGGAAAGGCATCTTAGAGCATAGAGAACATTTTGTAGCACATCTTAAACATTTGTTAGCGCATTCAGTCTCTGTCTTAGCACGTGATCAATTTTAGGGAAAAACAAAGAGCTAACTAGTCACTTTGGGAAAATTTTATCGATAGTTTCAAACACCCTTTTAGGTCCTTTAGAAAACTCAACAACAAAACTTTGAATCCAATCATCAGTGAGAAAATTTCCAATTCAACAAAGCGCTCTTAGAACAAGTTTTCAACTCACTAAACTAGCTTGGGATAAGACTTCATCCAACAAAATCGGGAAGTATCAGAAATAGTGATCAAAGTTTCACCATCCAACGGATTTTATCAAAAAAAAATACTTAGTTTAAATCTTTAAGTTGTCCAATCAAGTTTCCATATCATGAGACTTTTATCCATATCATTTGACACACTTTGTCATGGAGTCAAATCTAACTAAACCTCAACTTGATAAAGTAAACTTGAGTATTCAAATGAAGTATCCAAATCCAACATCAATGTCAAACTTTGATCATTCGTGTATGACCACTCCTCATATTTTGAGAAGAACAAGTCTTCATCACAAAACTAAGTTGAAGAAGAGACAACCTAGTTCTAAGGTCCTTGCGAAAAGGAATAAATTTCTCTATATCAATCATCAACTCTTTGCATCACATCGCGCATTCTTGTGTCATATGCGATTGTATCTCCAATGGAAAAAAAAACAAGTTTGACAAAGAACCTTTGAGAAGTAGGGCTTACATTCATAAAGCGGCATTCAACCAACACCTAAATTGTGGAGGAAGGATTAACCCTGCTTTATTCCCATAGTTTTGTATCACATATAACGAAGATCGACCTGAACCACCAACACCACCAAGAAGTCCCATAGAAGATGAATAATTCATCATAGTAGATATATACTAAATGTATGTTGTCACTCGATCTCAGAGAAACAAACAAAGGGAATCATAACCAGAATCAAGTATGGGTTGCAGATTATCCAACCCCTTTGATGAGTATGCCAATATGGGCGAAATAGAGATCACAGAAGAACTTCTCCAAGAATGTCAAGAAAACCCATCATTCCAAAAGCTCATGGAAAGACTTATCGAAGAAGACAAGGAAAAATATCTACTCATGTTAACTAGCAAAGGAGTCCAAATTCCTAAAGATTTTGATACAGACTTAAGGAATATAGATGAGATAAATTCAAGAACAAGGTCTAGAAATTATGCCTATCAAGAACAACAAAGAGAAGAAGAGACACATGACCCAGAAAAAATATGCGAACAAAACACCACCCATGAACAAGACCATACCCACAATCAGGACAATCTAAATGAAAGGGGGTGGATTTCCCTTGGAGGACAAATGTACCCATGGTTTCTCTTACACAACAAATCCAAACACTACATGGGCAAATGCAGGACATGCAATAAGGAACCATGGTGCGATACTCCTTGGACGAGACATGTCCTTATCCTTTTGACAGGAGATTGAACATGGTACCTTTTCCCCCAAATTTAGATATACCAAAGTATGACAAATACAATGGTGAAAGTGATCCCTATGACCACGCTCGATAATTTTGTACCATGAGCCTATAGTTTTCTCATGATGACACTTAATGAGATTATTCCCAAGAAGTTTGGGAGGGAAAACAATGGAGTGGTTGTCTAAACTTACACCTCCCATCAGATCATTCGATGAGTTGGTAAACAAATTTATCACACAATAATCCTATAACATTCAACATGCAATCACCATGTTGGATGTGTGTAACACCAAACAAAAGAGCAATGAAACATTCATGGTGTTTCTTCAGCGATGGAGATGCATGGTTTCAAGATATCCTCGAGACGTGCCTGAAAAATAAAAGATGGAGATATTCATCGATAATCTAAATAGTGAGATGAGCTATCAACTCAAACTCCAATGCATACCATCTTTTGCAAAGTTAATAGAAAACAGAATCCAAGTAGAGGAAGCCTGCATCAAGAAAGGAACATTGAAGTTCTTTAAGGAAGGTGTTAGTTCATCAAACACAAAACCCCTTTAACAATCAAAACAATACTTTAGACAAATCTAGATTTTGGACAAGGAACAAAAACATTGTTAATGATGGGGTAGTTGATGCTAACAATGTGAAGTCTAAATAACCAGTGTTAGCTTTATCAGGTAACCCACAATCTAGAGATTAAAAAAGTGTTAACCAAGGTATCAACACCTATCCACAAAATCCCAATCAAGGAAATCCAACGTCAAACACCAACAAAAACAACCAAGGCATCAACATTAACCAAGGCAACAACACTAACCAAGGCAACAACATTAACTGAGGGAATAATAAAAACCAAAGAGGCAACACCAACACTTTCCCATATAGAGGCATCTACACACCATTAGGGCAAACCTTAGAATCAGCATTTCAAGAAATCTTGGTAAATAAGATTATCACATTGCCAGTCGTGAACAACTTTGAACCCCAGGTCAAACCACCTTGGTGGAATGAATCGCATTTTTGTGATTTTCATCAAAACAAAGGACATCACACAAATGATTGCATGAGGCTAAAGAACATCGTTCAGGACATGATCGATGGAAGTGATTTAACAGTTGATGGTCTCAAAACAAATAGTGACCATGAACCCTTTAAAAATCCTCTTTAAAATTACAACAAGGGAGGAGCTTCAACATTGAACGATACTCGAGGAGCTCGTATAAATCACCTATACAAGAACACAATAAATCACATCAACATATGAAAACCAGGTAAATGTCATAAAAATCAAGGACAAACAACAACATGCATCGATCAATGTGACAACCAGGGTGCAAAAATACGTCTTGAAAGGGAACACATCAACCTCAACAACTATCCCCAAGACTCAATATAATTTGGTTGATCAACTACGGAGAACTCCCACTTAGATATCCATACTTGAATTACTCAAACTCTCACCAAAACACAAAGACATCTTAGAGAAAGCACTTGTGGAAACAAACGTTCCTAAAGATCTGGACATTGGTCAATTCCAAGCCCTGGTGGCTCATATGATGGGGCCTCATAACCTTACCTTTTCTGAACACAATAATGTCTCGTTGAATCATCCACAAAACACCCTGCTCCATATCGAAGTCTTAGTCTATAAACATCGAGTAAAAAGAGTGTTAATAGATGGGGGAGTTGGTCTCAATATTTGTACTTTAAATCTTATCCGTGCATTGGGCTTCTTTAAGCGATCTATTGATCCAAACAAAAGGATCACCATCAAAGCCTATGATGATGAAGAAAGGTCATCCAAAGGAATAGTAATACTACCCATTTAGGTAGGACCCATAAAAAAGGACACTATGTGCCAAGTCTTGGACATAGACTTAACATACAATATTCTATTGGGTCATCAATGGATACATGAAATGCAAGCAGTGCCTTCAACATATAATTAGTGTATCAAGCTCCCGTACCAAGGATAGGAAATTTCCATATCCGTAGATAATAACCCTTTTCAGCATTGCCATGTTATGGGGCAGCTCAAGATAGCCTGGTTCTACACAATAGGGAGGCCCAACCTTCCTCAGCATCCAATCATCATCAAGAAGAGCTCAAGTCTTTATCCATAGATTTTAAGAAAAAGATGAAAATCAAAGATCATGGCATGGGGAAGTACTCTTTTGAACCCTTATGTCTATCGAAATTGCCAACATCACCAAAATCTTATGGACAACCTTCTGCATCAACACATCAAGCAACACAGCCCATCACCAAATTCATCCAATTGTGCACACTAGAAAATGAATTAGAAGAGAAAGACATCCTTAATTGGCTATACAAAGATGAAGAGGAAGTCAGAGTTGCTACCATAGAGGTGGTCATACCAATTGTTAGTCTGCTCTTTTAATTTTTCCACATCCAAAGAAAGTTTTCATTTTGTGGCCTTTCTTAAACTTGAACCTTGAACCTTTCAAAAAGTAGTTCAAAGTTCAAAGTTCAAAGTCAGTTTATAAAGTAATGGCTGTGTTTAATAGACTTTGTGATAATTGTCGTTGAACTTGAACCTTTGAACCTTCTTTTTGGTGGTTCAAGGTTCAAGGTTCAAACATCTTGTATTAAGTCTTTTGTGAGTCACGTTCATAAAGTGTGAGTCCTTGTTTGGCTGAATGTTTTGTTCTCTAGTGTAGCCTTGAACTTGAAACTTTGAACTACTTTTAAGTGGTTCAGTGTTCAAGGTTCGAGGATAGATAATTTTGAAGACAAAGTAATAAACTATCGGCATATAAGGGAATATTCCAGATATGTATGATGAACCTCAAGGGAAATGAATGATAATGACATCCGTACTAGAGATAATCATGTTGAGGAAATATATGAAAGGAGAAGGCACGCGGGAATTAATAAGGTGTCAAGATCAAATCCTCTAGGCACAATGGGCACAAATAATCTAATAGGAAGGAGTCATAAAGAGTCGTGCAGCCCACATTTCAGGTTATGTTATAAGTCTGTTTCTTTGAAAGTAAATTATTGGCCTTTGTTGTTTGCTCAAATCAGTCAGTAGGGAAGTAGCAGCGGCGGTAGTTTCTTTTCTCAGCTTTGTGTGAATTTTCGGTTCTGCATGAAAGGTGAGCTCAAAGTTCTTCTTTCTTCCCTGTTAAATTACGTAAATTGAAAAGTGTTGTTCAGTATTTCAGTTAGTTCAGTCCATTCTTCTTGTTGTGCACTTTTCCTGTTTGTTGAGTAAAAATGAGACCAAAACCACCTCAGCCGGACCCAAAATCTGGTTTAGTCTATTCCCTGCTAGACATAGGAGACACCTTCTTTCCAGTAGTGAATTTATAGGAATTTCATGAAAGAGCACGCGATTCTGCCAATACCCCGTTAATGCAGAAGATTCTGGACAGTGGGTTAATTGAAGCCGCAGCATTTCACCCCGCCGTATCATGTCCAGAGTTAGTTTTAGAATGTATGAGTAGATATGACCCTATCGAGAGGTGTATTAGGGATGTAAAAGGGAAAAGTTTGCTAGTAATTAGTCAGCAAACTATTGCCACAATAATGAGGATTCCTAAGAAACAACAGTATGAAGACTGGACGATTTGCAAGTCACAAGAGCTATTTTCAGAAAAAAAGAAAAAAAAAAAAAGGCCTATTACCGAAGTGTTATTGCTAGAAATTGGCTATTGAAATTCCAAAAAGGAGGTTCTCGGTTGCCTAGCCCATTAACCCGTGATCACATGATTCAAGAAGTAAGGGACATTATCATTCTCTTACATAGAATGCGGGGGAATCAGATTGCCTATTACCTAGAGGATTGGATGTATTTCTTTGTTCACGTCATCTTTGGTGAGAAAAGATATATAGACTGGGCCGAGTTGATTGCAGAGAGAATGCATGAGGGCTTAAGTTGCTTTGGAAACAAGAATTTTTATATGTCTTCCTATCTTATATATTGCTTAGCCTGTATAAGACAATGGACAAGTTTATTCCATAAAGTTTGGCAGAATAATATGAAAATTAATGAGTACCATCCACATTTACAGCAACACAGGGTAGCAGAAAATTATTATAAGGTTCAAAATATTTTCCTAGGTAGGATAGTATTTGAATTAAGGGGAGATATGCATAAGAGATTGACTGAAGAAGCTATGTAGTTTATAAGTACCTATGGCGGTGTCTATATTCAATTTTCTAGATTCACTTATCTGAGGGTTGGTGGCTTTGAAGGAGAACCCTATAAATTGTTGAGGTATGTCTTCAATAGACATGTGCTAATAGAAGTAAGTAGACACCTTGCTTATATATAAAAGAAATACAGAGAAAAGCATCAAACAGGAGTATCTTTCCCTATTGAACTAACACTTTACACTTGCAATACTGTTTCAGATGCCTTGAACCTAGAGCTAGATTTCAAAGAGTTCAATTTCAAACTGTATATTCCTCGCACTAACTTTGATATTAAAGGTTTTGCAATGGCTCATCTTACAATTAGTGAACATTTTCAGCATATGCCGAGTCTAGAAGATTTCTGGATAAATTGTGAGGATGAGTATGAGGTTCGGAGAAGAGCCCACCTAAGATTCACTGTGCAACAAGTAATAGAGTATGGCCTACAAATGAACACTGCTCATATTGAGGAAGATGGAAAAGATCTAATTGATCCACAATTTGTTGAAGATAAGCAGCCAGAGGTAATCCCAGAGATAGATTGGGAGAAAAATGAGGAGGAAGATATTAAGGCTAGAACCCTTATGGTCATACGAAGAACGGGGAAATGGCTTAAGCAACACCGATTGAGGCAAAGTCGGCAGAAGGGTTCAACTTCATCCTTTAAGAGCCTGGTTTCTAATACATTTATTCAATCTTGTGATGCAGGTCATTCTCACAAAAGGGATAAAGGTGAGCAGAAGAGAAGGGTATTACAAAGCACAGGGCAATTGATTCCTATTAGAGTTACCCGCTCTAAAACCAGGAGTAAAAGAAGGTCTTTTCCTCCAGACACAGTAGTGGTTGATCTTGAAATGGATTCCCTTCAAGATAATCCAGGTTCAGAGCAACAAAATCTAGATGATGAGGAAATCAGCCAGCAAGCACAGGAAACCTTTCAAGTAGATTCTATCATGGTAATAAGAAATGAAAAAGATGCAGGAATTGATTCTGTAAAGACTCCAGTTTCCACAGGCCCAGTCTGGTTGGATAATATGCTTGGTAGCAAGAAGAGAAACATAGTCCCCGCATCCATTCCGATGGAAGATATGGTGAGTAAGTGCCGAGGAAAGACTCCCAAAGCCAAGAAATCAAAGACTGTGTCAAAAATTGATCTTGATGTTGATACTGGAGATTGGGTGGCAGAGATTGCACATCCATTGACAGATGTCAAGATTGAAAATCCTACAGTTCAAGATTTTACTGTTGAAAAATGAAACATAGGGACTACTACTCGTGCCACAGGCGTTTTTCACCTTGAAGCTTCAACTAAGAAGATTATCACAAGGACTTGGAAAGATGAAAGGGACAAACATCGAATGAAGGAAATGTTGCGCAGAATGGCAGAGTACATTGAGGCAGTGAATAGTCTGAATCCTCAACCCTTGTCACAATTGCCTACATCATTTTATCCGAAGTCCCTAGTCAATCAGAAAACCTTGGAACAAATACAGAAATGTAGACTGATAACAGATACAGTGATGGAGTGGTTGGAACAGATGCAGAAATCTTGAGCTGCGTATTTTGGGAACCTGAGTAAAGTTCATAATGGGGCAATACAAGTAATGAAGGAATTGGAGACTGAAATAAGTAATTGGAAAAATGAAGAGGTGGAATGGGCAACAAGGACTACACAGATGCGAGAAGTACAAACTTACGGAGTTATGAAATTCCTAACTGAGAAACCAGTGCCAAGACTGGATGATAGCATCTTGTATCTCTGCCAAAAGAATATTGAATGGAGGAATTCATTGATAAAGAAGGCGTCTGAAGAATTCACAAAACTGGTAGGCCAGCTTGCAGAGTTAACCACTTCCATGCGAAATGAGCTCTTATGCATTGGAATTAAGTGCCTAAAAAGCGACGGGACACTAGAGACTGTCGAAGTAATAACAGAATCTTTTGAGAAAAAGATTAACTATGTGAAGGAGGCTAAAGGCTTAGTCTTAGATGACCTAACTACTATCGCCAAAATTGAGTCGCTTCTCTTCCTATGCATTGGACATCTGGATAGCCACTTCGATAAAGTTGCATAGGTTCACAAGGAAAAGGTGTGGAAGCAGCGCATAGCACACGTGGGGCTTCCACATAAGCCTGTTATCTAGCACTTCAGTATGGTGTATTCTGATTGGAAGAAAGAATCGGTTTCTTGAAATTTATTTCATGTTTTCTAGACGACAGGCTCTGTTTTCTGGTAGTGAAAAAAGACAGTTTCATTTGGTAAATTTTGTTTAACTTCACGGGGCAGAAAGTTAGTTTTTTCCATGTTTCTGGCTTTACTGTAAGCCTTGCTATGGCTATTTAAGGGATCAAAAAGACTCTGTTTGCTTCCAAAAGATTTTGGGGGAAAAAGGAATGCAATAGATAAAGATCTATTTTTCATGATGTTTTGAGAAAGAAGAGAACAGTTTTTATAAATAAAATTGTTGCAAGTTCTATAGTATTAAATTTGTGAGTTTAATAGATTTGGATGATGATCTCTGTGTGGATTTAGTTTGAATCTGGAATTTAATACTTTTCTTCTCATTATATGTGAATGGATGTAAAATGCTTTTCCCTTGAAAAACAAATGCTTGAAGTCTGTGAACTTCATGATTAAATTGGTGTTCTTAATTGAGAATATATTCATTGTGTGCTGACAAGTGAATATGAATCTGCCTTTAAGTACTTTCGGGCAAAAAGTATGCAAATTAAATTACTATAATCATAGCTGATTGAAAATCATTCTTTGTTGGGGAGCTATACCCATATGCAAAGGATAATTATTCCTAAAATTATCCAACTATTAGTTGCTTTTGTCTTTTAATTAATGGGCATACAGAGATTTAAGAATACAATATATAAAAGACAAATCTATTGACTAACAGATTTTTGGCGACTCTGTTGGGGAGTCGAATAAGAGATCAGTAATAAAATCATAAGATGTATAGGGCTATCTTGTGATTAGCTTTAGAGTTCATTCTGGTTAAATATTAGAGATATATTTTGCAAACAGACTGGAGTCCAGAAGGTATACGAGGTCCCAGAGGCGTGAAGGGGTTATTGATTCAGTTTTTCAGGAATTGAAAAATTTGAGTTTTAATACTTCCTTTACGTCACAAAGAAGAGCGAGGACTAGACCTCCTAGTGTTTTTTCTCATATACCCGCATCATCTACTTGTCATGAACTGACATTGCATGGTGTTTCCCTTCCTATAGCTTTCAACCCTACACCTTTGAACATTATCTTACCAATGGCTGTGAATAATCCCTGGGGACCAACTGTAGGACCACTTGCTTTAGGGGCTAATTTAAACCCTCTACCAAAAAGCTCATGAGATCACTTGCCTAAGTTTAGTGGAGATGGAAAACTTACAACTAGTGAGCATTTGAATGCTTTTCATGCGGCATGTAGTGTTTTAGCAATTCAGCATGAGGATGTAGAGTCAAACTTTTTGTTCAAACATTAATTGATGCAGTTGTAGATTGGTTCTACCATTTATCGAATGGTGATATTATGAACTGGCATGATATTAAGACAAAATTTGAAGCTAGGTTCAAGTTGGCTAAGGATGAGCATTTCCTTTTGGCTCTATTAGCATAGCTTAAAAAAGAGATTTCTGAAACTATGAGAGATTTTGTGGCTAGATTTAACAAGATACTTCATAAAATTTCCGCTAATAAAAGACCTTCTAATGATAATTTGAAGTGTTTCTTTATCAACTCAATGCCCTCAGAGATAAGTTTCTTGATCCGTAAGCAGAGAGTACAAAACCTAGAAGCTGCTAAGACCCTAGCAATTGAATTGGAGGATGATTTAATTACAGCTGGAAAATGGAAAAGAGAAGTTCAAGCCTCCACTACACAAGCCTCAACATCAACTACTTCATCAGATCCTATGATTCAAAGGTTAATGAATGATGTCATAACACTTAAGAGACAACTGCCTAAGTCTAATGTGACGTATCCTCAGCCTTATCAAGATGTTCCTAGAAGATTTCTGAATCAATCAACTGGAATTGGAGTAAGAGTACCACAATTACCTCCTGCGCATCAAAGGTTGGCCATTGAGGTACCTCCATCAAAAGCTAATATGTGTGTCTTTTATCTTACTAATAATCATGATGTAAACACTAGTCCTAAAATGGTACGCTATACACAATTGATGGGTTCAAAGGAGATGCTGAGGGAAGTAAGTGAAGAAGAATCTTTAGGGCAGCCTGGCGACTCTGAAATACACTTCCTAGAGTATGAGTCAGATTCAGAAAGAGGAGGCGACATTTTGGTTACCTTAGAAGATCCTTCATTTGCAATATTAACTAGAAACCAACACAATATCAAGTCTCAAGGGGCTTCTTAATCCTTAGCTGGGAGTTTCAAAGGTAAGGAAATCTTCTCTCATTCTCACAATAATGATTTACAGGTACAAGAAATCCCATTGTTAAAGCCCATAGATATGGTCAGTCCATTTGATATAACAGAATTTTGTAAATCTTCTAGAATCCAAATTTCACCAGCGAAATATTTGAAATTGAATCCTAAAGAAATTGATATGCTTGTTAAATTTGTTAAAGGAAACAATACTTTTGTACAAATTGGGACAACGTAGCAGTCAGTTAACCAAGAGTCAACACATCCAGTCGATCCTGAAATTTCACCTGATATTACTGATAATCAAACTGATGAAATGATTCTTGTTTTTGAACCTAAACCTGACCATTTTTATGTATCTCTGTTCATAAATGGACATATATTGAATAACTGTATTATTGATTCCGGTGCCTTAGATAATATTATGCCATCTACTATAGCTAAGGCCTTAGGGTTATCTTTAACAAGAACCTTTGGAAGATGTTATTCCATGGATTCCAAACAAATTCCTCTTGTAGGACAAATTAAAGATGCACAAGTGACTCTTGCTGTACATCCTAATAAATGTGTTAGGTTGACCATTTTAGTAGCTAATATCTCGGCAAGTTATGGCATGCTACTTAGTCAGACCTTTTGCAAAGACCTAGGTGGTGAAATTAAGATGGACTGGTCCCAAGCCACCATTCCTATTGGGAAAAGACAAGTTGTTTTGCAACCAGAACCAACGTCTAAGTTTACTGTTTTCCCAACAGATGACCCTAAAGCACAAATTTTGTATCAAGAATGTGACTTTGGTAACTATATGATTTTGTCTGACAACGAGCTAATAGCTTTAGCTCACCAATCACAAAGAGCTAATGAACTTTGGAATATGGAATTTGATGGCAGTTGTTCAACATCTCGTTTAGGGGCAGGGGTTGTTTTAATTCCTCCTTCTGGAAGGCTTATCCCATTTTCCTTTAAGTTACAATTTATGAATACAAATAATATAGCCGAGTATGAGGCTTTGTTGTTGGGGCTGTCTGAAGCAAAGAAATTGGGAATTAAGTTGCTACGAGTTAAAGGGGATGCAGAGTTGATTGTGAAGCAAGTCAAGGGGTTGTTTAGCATTAAGAATGAGAGATTAGGGCATTACACGAATAGGGTATGGGATGAGATTGAAGGGTTTGATGCATTCTTTATTGAAGTTGTTCCTAGAGAACAAAATGCTAAAGCTAATTCTCTAGTAGTTTCGGCTTCTCTCCTAATTCCACACCCAGAATTTACAAATTATACTTATCGAGTGGAATTGATTTATTGACCAAGTGTGCCTGATAACGCAATGTTTTGGTAGGTGTTTGAAAATGATCAACAAATAAAGAATTTCTTGCAATGTGCAAAGATGTTTACAGCTACTTTCTTTGAAGGTTCAACCTCAGACTGCAGAGAGTTTTCTTCAGATTTAAAACAAGAGGCAAATGAAGGGATACTATAGTTAAAGGGAAATAGAATTCCTAAAGGTTTGGTTTCTTTAGAGCATCTTTTTTATCATCATGACGCCTTAAGGCAAAGGAAGGATGAGCAGGTTCCTGTAGCACAGGATACAGAAGGATATGAAAGAATCAACATTGGAAGAGAGGAGGATCCTAAGTATGTTAACTTAGGAAAATGTTGTACGTTTGAAAAATATAGGGATTCATAAGTCTCTTAATGGAGTTTCGAGATGTGTTTGCCTGGTGTTATGACGATCTGAAAAACTTTAGAGATGGACATTTTCAACATCATATTCCTTTAAAACCTGGAGTGAGTCCTTTTAGACAGAAGCTAAGGGGTTTCAACCCCAAAGTTGCAGAGGCTATCTTTAGAGAGGTGGATAAGATGCTGAAAGCAAGGATTATTTATCATATTCATCATTCTACATGGATTGCAAATATAGTTCCTGTTCATAAGAAAAATGGAGAAATAAAGATATGGGTAGATTTCAAAAATTTGAATCAGGCCAGTTTGAAGGATAATTATCCTTTACCTTCAATGGATCATATTTTACAGACAGTCTCTGGCTCAGAAATGATGTCTATGTTAGATGGTTTTTTCTGGTTACAATCAAATAAGTGTTCAAAAATAGGATCAGCATAAAACAACCTTTATTACCCCCTGGGGTACCTTTGCATATAACAAAATGCCTTTTGGTCTGATCAATGCTGGAGCGACCTTTCAGAGAGCCATGGACTTGTCTTTTGGTCATCTGAAGGATAAAATAATAGTTGTATATCTTGATGATTTAATGGTATTTTCAAAAGGGCGAAAAGATCATTTAGGAGACTTAAAACAGGTACTACAATGATGTCGGGAGCATGGAGTGTCTTTAAATCCTAAGAAATCAATGTTTGGTGTCACCGAAGGTAAATTACTAGGTCACATTATCTCAAAGGAAGGTGTTAAAGTAGATCCTGAAAGAGTAAGGGTGATTCAGCAACTAAGCTTGCCATCTAACAGGAATGGAGTTAGATCTTTCTTTGGGCAGGTAAACTTTTTAGGAGGTTTATTCGAGATTTTGCAGAGACCAACCGATATATTGTAAACTTAATGAGTGAAAAATTAGTGTTCAAATGGAATGAAGAGGGAAAGAAAGTCTTTGAAGCAATTAAGGAAGCTATAGCACATGCTCCTACCCTTGTTAATCTTGATTTTAAGAAAGATTTCATTATTTACTATTATGCTTCCAAACATACCATGTTAGGAATATTGCTTCAAAAAAATGAAGAAGTTGAAGAAGTCCCCATAGCATTCATGAGTGTTGCATGGAAAAAGCATGAATTAAAATATTCACTAATAGAAAAGTAGGCATTTGTTGTTGTGAAAGTTGTAAAGTAGTTTAGGTATTATATTCTTCATTCCCATGTAGTAGTGTATGTGCCTCATTCTGCTATTAAAAGTATTCTAACACAGTAGGATATTGGAATGAATAATAGAGCCTCATGGGTTTCTGAAATTTAGGAATTTGACTTAGATATAAAGCCGACCAAATTGGTAAGAGGACAGGGTCTATGTAAGTTACTTGCCGAAAATGAACATGAGAATAATAAGGAATTGCCCTTAGTTTTGTTTGCTGGACTACA
Organism: Cryptomeria japonica; assembly: GCF_030272615.1. Classification (NCBI taxonomy): domain Eukaryota; kingdom Viridiplantae; phylum Streptophyta; class Pinopsida; order Cupressales; family Cupressaceae; genus Cryptomeria; species Cryptomeria japonica. Next base: position 257,418,617 of record NC_081415.1, read on the forward strand.
AGATACTTGGTTTGCAGATGTTGCCTATTATCTGACCTATGGAGATTGTCTGGTGCATTTATCTCCGAGAGAAAGGCGAAACCTAAGATTGAAGGCTGTCGAGTATGTCATTTTTGATGATGTGCTATACAAAAAAGGGTTGGACGGAACTTTCTTACGCTGTGTAGATAAACCACTCAAAGAATCGTTGTTGAAAGCTTTTCATGATGAAGCTTGTGGCGGTCATTTTTCATCAACAGTAACTGTCTCTAAGATCCTAAGGAATTGCTATTATTGGCTAGGTATGTTCAAAGATGCTTATGCCTTAGTAGCCAAATGTGAAAAATGTAAAATGTTCACCGGAAAGCCTCAACTTGCAGCATTGCCTCTCAGACCTGTGATTATTGATGAACCATTTAAACAGTGGGGTTTAGATTTCATAGGACCATTGTCACCTACATCAAGTGCAGGACACACTCATATTTTGACTGCTACTGATTACTTCACGAAATGGGTCGAAGCTATTCCAGTAAGAAAGACTACATCAGAGGTTGTCTGTCAATTTCTAAAGGAAAATATTTTGGTTCGTTTTGGTGTTCCCCACAAACTTGTGGCTAATAATGCAACTAATTTCTCCTCCACTAAAATTTCTATGTTTTGCTATGATTATGGGATTTCGCTAGCTCATTCCTCAGATTATTACCCACAGGGTAACGGCCAAGCGGAATCAAGTAATAAAAACCTGATAAACATTATGAAGAAATTAGTTAGCGGATTGGCATAAAAAGTTATATGAAGCTCTCTGGGCAGACCGTACCACTCCAAAGAGAGCAATTGGCATGTCACCTTTCGAGTTAGTCTATGGTGTTGGAGCTCAAGTATCACTTCATCTGGAACTTGCAGCTTCAAAGTTACAAACAGTAATAGAGGATGTGCATTTTCAGGATTCGCTAGAGAGGAGAATTATGCATTTAATGAAAATTGAAGAGGAAAGAGAGAAATTGGTTGATCGGATTACAGATCATCAGATGAGAATCAAGAAAATATTTGACAGGAGAGCCAGACCACAGAAATTCATGTTAGGTGATTAGGTTTTACTTTGGGACAGCCGAAAAGCACCAAAAGGAGCCCACAGAAAATTTGAATCACTTTGGAAGGGACCGTTCAACATCCATGAAGTAAAAGGACCAAATTCATTTATACTTGCATACCCAGATGGTACCGTTCTTCCCCTAACCTATAATGGGCAAGATCTGAAATTGTATAAATTGTAAGCAGGAATCCCCTGCATGTCTTGTATATAAAATTTTGTTGTGAGTAGTCATAGGTTCAGTTTGTTGTGGTTTAGATATTTTCCTTCTGAGTCTTATTTTGTGAAACCAGAGATTTTGAGTTCATACCTCAGTCCGTTGCCGTCCCAGTCCCCAGTCAAAGCCAATGTTAGTCTGCTCTTTTAATTTTTCCGCATCCAAAGAAAGTTTTCGTTTTGTGGCCTTTCTTGAACTTGAACCTTGAACATTTCAAAAAGTGGTTCAAAGTTCAAAGTTCAAAGTCAGTTTATAAAGTAATGGCTATGTTTAATAGGGCATCAATATTCTTTGTGATAATTGTCATTGAACTTGAACATTTAAACCTTCTTTTTGGTGGTTCAAGGTTCAAGGTTCAAACATCTTGTATTAAGTTTTTTGTGAGTCGTGTTCATAAAGTGTGAGTCATTGTTTGGCTGAATGTTTTGTTCTCTAGTGTATCCTTGAACTTGAAACTCCGAACTACTTTTAAGTGGTTCAGTGTTCAAGGTTCGAGGATAGATAATTTTGAAGACAAAGTAATAAACTATCGGCATATAAGGGAATATTTCAAATTTGTATGATGAATCTCAAGGGAAATGAATGATAATGACATCCATACAAGAGATAATCATGTTGAGGAAAGATATGAAAGGAGAAGGCACGCGGGAATTAATAAGGTGTCAAGATCAAATCCTCTAGGCACAATGGGCATGAATAATCTGATAGGCAGGAGTCATAAAGAGTCGTGCAGCCGACATTTCAGGTTATGTTATAAGTCTGTTTCTTTGAAAGTAAATTATTGGCCTCTATTGTTTGCTCAAATCAGTCAGTAGGGAAGTAGCAGCAGCGGTACTTTCTTTTCTTAGCTTTGTGTGAATTTTCGGTTCTGCATGAAAGGTGAGCTCAAAGTTCTTCTTTCTTCCCTGTTAAATTGCGTAAATTGAAAAGTGTTGTTCAGTATTTCAGTTAGTTCAGTCCATTCTTCTTGATGTGCACTATTCTTGTTTGTTGAGTAAAGATGAGACCAAAACCAACTCAACCGAACCCAAAATCTGGTTTAGTCTGTTCCCTGCCAGACATAGGAGACACCTTCTTGCCAGCAGTGAATTTATAGGAATTTCATGAAAGAGCATGCGATTCTGCTAATACCCCATTGATGTAGAAGATTCTGGACAGTGGGTTAATTGAAACCGCAGCATTTCCCCCTGCCATATCATGTCCAGAGTTAGTTTTAGAATGTATGAGTAGATATGACCCTGTTGAGAGGTGTATTAGGGATGTAAAGGGGAAAAGTTTGCTATTAATTAGTCGACAGACTATTGCCACAGTAATGAGGATTCCTGAGAAAGAACAATATGAAGACGGGATGGTTTGCAAGTCACAAGGGTTGTTTTCCAAAAAAAAAAAAAAAAAGGCCTATTACCGAAGTGTTATTGCTAGAAATTGGCTATTGAAATTTCAAAAAGGAGGTTCTCGGTTGCCCAGCCCATTAACCCGTGATCACATGATTCAAAAAGTAAGGTACATTATCATTCTCTTACATAGAATGTGGGGGAATCAGATTGCCTATTACCTAGAGGATTGGATGTATTTCTTTGTTCACGTCATCTTTGGTGAGAAAAGATATATAGACTGGGCCGAGTTGATTGCAGAGGGAATGCATGAGAGCTTAAGCTGCTTTGGAAACAAGAATTTTTATATGTCATCCTATCTTATATATTGCTTAGCCTATATAAGACAATGGACAGGTTTATTCCATGAAGTTTGGCAGAATAATATGAAAATTTATGAGTACCATCCACATTTATAGCAACACAGGGTAGCAGAAAATTATTATAAGGTTCAAAATATTTTCCTAGGTAGGATAGTATTTGAATTAAGGGGAGATATGCATAAGAGATTGACTGAAGAAACTATGCAATTTATAAGTACCTATGGTGGTGTCTATATTCAATTTTCTAGATTCACTTATCTGAGGGTTGGTGGCTTTGAAGGACAACCCTATAAATTGTCGAGGTATGCCTTTGATAAACGGGTGCTAATGGAAGTAAGTAGACAGCTAGCCTATATAGAAACGAAATACAGAGAAAAGCATCAAACAGGAGTATCTTTCCCTATTGAACTAACACATTACACTTGCAATACTGTTTCAGATGCCTTGAACCTAGAGCTAGAGTTCAAACAGTTCAATTTCAAATTGTATATTCCTCGCACTAACTTTGATATTAAAGGTTTTGCAATGGCTCATCTTACAATTAGTGAACATTTTCAGCATATGTCGAGTCTAGAAGATTTCTGGATAAATTGTGAGGATGAGTATGAGGTTTGGAGAAGAGCCCACCTAAGATTCATTGTGCAACAAGTAAGAGAGTATGGCCTGCAAATGAACACTGCTCATATTGAGGAAGATGGAAAAGATTTAATTGGTCCACAATTTGTTGAAGATAAGCAGCCAGAGGTAATCCCAGAGATAGATTGGGAGAAAAATGAGGAGGAAGATATTAAGGCTAGAACCCTTATGGTCATACGAAGAACAGAGAAATGGCTTAAGCAACACCGATTGAGGCAAAGTCGGCAGAAGGGTTCAACTTCATCCTCTAAGAGACTGGTTTCTAATACATTTATTCAATCTTGTGATGCAGGTCATTCTCACAAAAGGGATAAAGGTGAGCAGAAGAGCAGGGCATTACAAAGCACGGGGCAATTGATTCCAATTAGAGTTACCCACTCTAAAACCAGGAGTAAAAGAAGGTCTTTTCCTCCAGACATAGTAGTGGTTGATCTTGAAATGGATGCCCTTCAAGATAATCCAAGTTTAGAGCAACAAAAACTAGATGATGAGGAAATCAGCCAGCAAGCACAGGGAACCTTTCAAGTAGATTCTATCATGGTAATAAGAAATGAAAAAGATGCAGGAATTGATTCTATAAAGACTCCAGTTTCCACAGGCCCAGTCTGGTTGGATAATATGCTTGGTAGCAAGAAGAGAAACATAGTCCCCGCATCCATTCCGATGGAAGATATGGTGAGTAAGTGCCTAGGAAAGACTCCCAAAGCCAAGAAATCAAAGACTGTGTCAAAAATTGATTTTGATGTTGATAGTGGAGATTGGGTGGCAGAGATTGCACATCCATTAACAGATGCCAAGATTGAAAATCATACAGTTCAAGATTTTACTATTGAAAAAGTAAACATAGGGACTGCTACTCATGCCACAGACATTCTTCACCTTGAAGCTTCAACTAAGAAGAATATCACAAGGACATGGAAAGATGAAAGGGACAAACATCGAATGAAGGAGATGTTGCGCAGAATGGCAGAGTACATTGAGGCAGTGAACAGTCTGAATCCTCAACCCTTGTCACAATTGCCTACATCATTTGATCCAAAGTCCCCGGTCAATCAAAAAACCTTGGAACAAATACAGAAATGTAGATTGATAACAAAAACAGTGATGGAGTGGTTGGAACAGATGCGGAAATCTGGAGCTGCGTATTTTGGGAACCTGAGTAAAGTTCATAATGGGGAAATACATGTAATGAAGGAATTGGAGACTGAAATAAGTAATTGGAAAAATGAAGAGGTGGAATGGGCAACAAGGACTACATAGATGTGAGAAGTAAAAACTTACGGAGTTATGAAATTCCTAACTGAGAAACCAGTGCCAGGACTGGATGATAGCATCTTGTATGTCTACCAAAAGAATATTGAATGGAGGATTCATTGATAAAGAAGGCATATGAAGAATTCACAAAATTGGTAGGCCAACTTGCAGAGTTAACCACTTCCATGCAAAATAAGCTCTTATGCATTGGAATTAAGTGCCTAAAAAGTGACGGGACACTAGAGACCGTCGAAGTAATAACAGAATCTTTTGAGAAAAAGATTTACTATGTGAAGGAGGCTAAAGGCTTGGTCTTAGATGACCTAACGACTATCACCAAAATTCAGTCGCTTCTCTTCCTATGCATTGGACATCTGGATAGCCACTCTGATAAAGTTGCACAGGTTCACAAGGAAAAGGATGTGTGGAAGCAGCGCATAGCACACATGGGGCTTCCACATAAGCCTGTTATCCAGCACTTCATTACGGCGTATTCTGATTGGAAGAAAGAATCTGTTTCTTGAAATTTATTTCATGTTTTCTAGATGATAGGCTCTATTTTCTGGTAGTGAAAAAAGATAGTTTCATTTGGTAAATTTTGTTGAACTTCATGGGGCGGAAAGTTAATTTTTTCCGTGTTTCGCGCTTTACTGTAAGCCTTGCTGTGGCTATTTAAGGGATGAAAAAGACTCTGTTTGGTTCCGAAAGATTTTGGGAGAAAAAGGAATGCAATAGATAAAAATCTATTTTTCATGATGTTTTGAGAAAGAAGAGAACAGTTTTTAAAAATTAAAATTGTTGCAAGTTCTGTAGTATTAAATCTGTGAGTTTAATAGATTTGGATGATGATCTCTGTGTGGATTTAGTTTGAATCTGGAATTTGTTACTTTTCTTCTCATTATATGTGAATGCACGTAAAATGCTTTTCCCTTGAAAAACAAATGCTTGAAGCCTGTGAACTTCATGATTAAATTGGTGTTCTTAATTGAGAATATATTCATTGTGTGATGACAAGTGAATATGAATCTGCCTTTATGTACTTTCGGGCAAAAAGTATGCAAATTAAATTACTATAATCAGAGCTGATTGAAAATCATTCTTTGTTGGAAATCTATACCCGTATGCAGAGGATAATTATTCCTAAAATTATCCAATTGTTAGTTTCTTTTGTCTTTTAATTAATGGGCATACAGAGATTTAAGAATACAATATATAAAAGACAAATCTATTGACTAAAAGATTTTTGGCAACTCTGTTGGGGAGTCGAATAAGAGATCAGTAATAAAATCATAAGATGTATAGGGTTATCTTGTGATTAGCTTTAGAGTTCATTCTGGTTAAATATTAGAGATATATTTTGCAAACAGACTGGAGTCCAGAAGGTATACGAGGTCCCAGAGGCGTGAAGGGGTTATTGATTCAATTTTTCAGGAATTGAAGAATTTGAGTTTTTCTACTTCCTTTACATCACAAAGAAGAGCGAGGACTAGACCTCCTAGTGCTTTTTCTCATATACCCGCATCATCTACTTGTCATGCGCTGACATTGCATGGTGTTGCCCTTCCTACAATTTTCAACACTACACCTTTGAACATTATCTTACTGAATAATCCCTGGGGACCAACTGTAGGACCACTTGCTTTAGGGGCTAATTTAAACCCTCTACCAAAAAGCTCACGAGATCACTTGCCTAAGTTTAATGGAGATGGAAAATTTACAACTAGTGAGCATTTGAATGCTTTTCATGTGGCATGTGGTGTTTTATCAATTCAGCATGAGGATGTAGAGTCAGACTTTTTGTTCAAACATTAACTAATGCAGCTGCAGATTGGTTCTACCATTTACCGAATGGTGATATTACGAACTAGCATGATATTAAGACAAAATTTGAAGCCAGGTTCAAGTTGGCTGAGGATGAGCATTTCCTTTTGGCTCAATTAGCACAGCTTATAAAAGAGATTCCTGAAACTATGAGAGATTTTGTGGCTAGATTTAACAAGATACTTCATTAAATCTCTGCTAATCAAAGACCTTCTGATGATAATTTGAAGTGTTTCTTTATTAACTCAATGCCCTCAAAGATAAGTTTCTTGATCTATAGGCAGAGAGTACAAAACTTAGAAGCTGCTAAGACCCTAGCAATTGAATTGGAGGATGATTTAATTACTGTTGGGAAATGGAAAAGAGAAGTTCAAACCTCCACTGCACAAGCCTCAACATCAACTACTTCATCAAATCATGTGATTCAAAGGTTAATGAATGATGTCATAACACTTAAGAGACAATTGCCTAAGTCTAATGTGACGTATCCTCAGCCTTATCAAGATGTTCCTAGAAGATTTCCAAATCAATCAACCGGAATTGGAGTAAGAGTACCACAATTACCTCCTGTGCAACAAAGGTTGGCCATTGAGGCACCTCCATCAAAAGCTAATATGTGTGTCTTTCATCTTACTAATGATCATGATGGAAACTCTTGTCCTAAAATGGTACGCTATACACAATTGATGGGTTCAAAGGAGATGCTAAGGGAAGTAAGCGAAGAAGAATCTTTAGGGCAGCCTGGCGACTCTGAAATACACTTCCTAGAGTATGAGTCAGATTCAGAAAGAGGAGGTGACATTTTGGTTACCTTAGAAGATCCTTCATGTGCAGTATTAACTAGAAACCAATACAATATCAAGTCTCAAGGGGCTTCTTCATCCTTACCTGGGAGTTTCAAAGGTAAGTGAATCTTCTCTCGTTCTCACAATAATGATTTACAGGTACAAGAAATCCCATTGTTAAAGCCTATAGATATGGTCAGTCCATTTGATATAATAGAATTTTGTAAATCTTCTAGAATCCAAATTTCACCAGCGGAATATTTGAAATTGAATCCTAAAGAACTTGATAGGCTTGTTAAATTTGTTAAAGGAAACAATACTTCGGCACAAATTGGGACAACGCAGCACTAAGTTAACCAAGAGTCAACACATCCAGTCGGTCCTGAAATTTCACCTGATATTATTGATAATCAAACTGATGAAATGATTCTTGTTTTTGAACCTAAACCTGACCATTTTTATGTATCTTTGTTCATAAATGGACATAGATTGAATAACTATATTATTGTTTCCGGTGCCTCAGACAATATTATGCCATCTGCTATAGCTAAGGCCTTGGGGTTATCTTTAACAAGAACCTTTGGAAGATGTTATTCCATGGATTCCAAACAAATTCCTCTTGTAGGACAAATTAAAGATGCACAAGTGACTCTTGCTGTACATCCTGATAAACGTGTTAGGTTGACCATTTTAGTAGCTGATATCCCGACAGGTTATGGCATGCTACTTAGTCAGACCTTTTGCAAAGACCTAGGTGGTGAAATTAAGATGGACTAGTCCCAAGCCACCATTCCTATTGGGAAAAGACAAGTTGTTTTGCAACCAAAACCAAAGTCTAAGTTTACTATTTTCCCAACAGATGATCCTAAAGCATGAATTTTGTATCAAGAATGTGACTTTGGTAACTATATGATTTTGTCTGACAACGAGCTAATAGCTTCAGCTCATCAATCACAAAGAGCCAATGAACTTTGGAATATGGAGTTTGATGGCAGTTGTTCAGCATCTAGTTCAGGGGCAGGGGTTGTTTTAATTCCTCCTTCTGGAAGGCTTATCCCATTTTCCTTTAAGTTATAATTTATGAATACAAATAATACAGTTGAGTATGAGGCTTTGTTGTTGGGGCTGTCTGAAGCAAAGAAATTGGGAATTAAGATGCTAGGAGTTAAAGGGGATGCAGAGTTGATTGTGAAGCAAGTCAAAGGGTTGTTAAGCGTTAAGAATGAGAGATTGAGGCATTACAAGAACAGGGTATGGGATGAGATTGAAGGGTTTGATGCATTCTTTATTGAAGCTGTTCCTAGAGAACAAAATGCTAAAGCTGATTCTCTAGCATTTTCGGTTTCTCTCCTGATTCCACACCCAGAATTTACAAATGATACTTATCGAGTGGAATTGATTTATCGACCAAGTGTTCCTGATAACACAATATTTTGGTAGGTGTTTGAAAATGATCAACAGATAAAGAATTTCTTGCAATGTGCAGAGATGTTTACAGCTACTTTCTTTGAAGGTTCAACCTCAGACTGCAGAGAGTTTTCTTCAGATTTAAAACAAGAGGCAAATGAAGGGATACTATAGTTAAAGGGAAATAGAATTCCTAAAGGTTTGGTTTCTTTCGAGCGTCTTTTTGATCATCATGATGCCTTAAGGCAAAGGAAGGATGAGCAGGTTCCTGTAGCACAGGATACAGGAGGATATGAAAGAATCAACATTGGAATAGAGGAAGATCCTAAGTATGTTAACTTAGGAAAATGTTGTACGTTTAAAGAAAAATAGGGATTCATAAGTCTCTTAATGGAGTTTCGAGATGTGTTTGCCTGGTGTTATGACGATCTGAAAAACTTTAGAGATGGACATTTTCAACATCTTATTCCTTTAAAACCTGGAGTGAGTCCTTTTAGACAGAAGCTAAGGGGTTTCAACCCCAAAGTTGCAGAGGCTATCTTTAGAGAGGTGGATAAGATGCTGAAAGCAAGGATTATTTATCCTATTCATCATTCTACCTAAATTGCAAATATAGTTCCTATTCATAAGAAAAATGCAGAAATAAGGATATGTGTAGATTTTAGAAATTTGAATCAGGCCAGTTTGAAGGATAATTATCCTTTGCCCTCAATGGATCATATTTTGCAGACGGTCTCTGGCTCAGAAATGATGTCTATGATAGATGGTTTTTCTGGTAACAATCAGATAAGTGTTCAAAAACAGAATCAGCATAAAACAGCCTTTATTACCCCCTGGGGTACCTTTGCATACAACAAAATGCCTTTTGGTCTGATCAATGCTGGAGCGACCTTTCAGAGAGCCATGGACTTGTCTTTTGGTCATCTAAAGGATAAAATAATAGTTGTATATCTTGATGATTTAACGGTATTTTTAAAAGGGCGAAAAGATCATTGAGGAGACTTAAAACAGGTACTACAACGATGCCGGGAGCATGGAGTGTCTTTAAATCCTAAGAAATCAGTGTTTGGTGTCACCGAAGGTAAATTACTAGGTCACATTGTCTCAAAGGAAGGTGTTAAAGTAGATCCTGAAAGGGTAAGGACGATTCAGCAACTAAGCTTGCCATCTAACAGGAATGGAGTCAGATCTTTCTTTAGGCAGGTAAACTTTTTAAGGAGGTTTATTCGAGATTTTGCAGAGACCACCCGATATATTGTAAACTTAATGAGTGAAAAATTAGTGTTCAAATGGAATGAAGAGGGAAAGAAAGCCTTTGAAGCAATTAAGGAAGATGTTGCGCAGAATTGCAAAGTACATTGAGGCAGTGAACAGTCTAAATCCTCAACCCTTGTCACAATTGCCTACATCATTTGATCTAAAGTCCTCGATCAATCAGAAAACCTTGGAACAAATACAAAAAGGTAGACTGATAACAAAAACAGTGATGGAGTGGTTTGAATAGATGCAGAAATCTGGAGCTCCGTATTTTGGGAACCTGAGTAAAGTTCATAAAGGGGCAATACAAGTAATGAAGGAATTGGAGACTGAAATAAGTAATTGGAAAAATGAAGAGGTGGAATGGGCAACAAGGACTACACAGATGTGAGAAGTACAAACTTACGGAGTTATGAAATTCCTAACTGAGAAACCAATGCCAGGACTACATGATAGCATCTTGTATGTCTACCAAAAGAATATTGAATGGAATTCATTGATAAAACAGGCATATGAAGAATTCACAAAATTGGCAGGCCAACTTGCAGAGTTAACCACTTCCATGCGAAATGAGCTCTTATGCATTGGAACTAAGTGCCTAAAAAGCAACGGGACACTAGAGACCATCGAAGTAATAACAAAATCTTTTGAGAAAAAGATTAACTATGTGAAGGAGGCTAAAGGCTTGGTCTCAGATGACCTAACTACTATCGCCAAAATTGAGTCGCTTCTCTTCCTATGCATTGGACATCTGGATAGCCACTCCGATAAAGTTGCACAGGTTCACAAGGAAAAGGAGGTGTGGAAGTAGCGCATAGCACACATGGGGATTCCACATAAGCCTATTATCTAGCACTTCATTACGGCGTATTTTGATTGGAAGAAAGAATCTGTTTCTTGAAATTTCTTTCATGTTTTCTAGACGATAGGCTCTGTTTTCTAGTAGTGAAAAAAGACAGTTTCATTTGGTAAATTTTGTTGAAATTCACGGGGCAGAAAGTTGGTTTTTTTCGTGTTTCCCGCTTTACTGTAAGCCTTGTTGTGGCTATTTAAGGGATGAAAAAGACTCTGTTTGGTTCCGAAAGATTTTGGGGGAAAAAGGAATGCAATAGATAAAGATCTGTTTTTCATGATGTTTTGAGAAAGAAGAGAACAATTTTTATAAATAAAATTGTTGCAAGTTCTATAGTATTAAATATGTGAGTTTAATAGATTTGGATGATGATCTCTGTGTGGATTTAGTTTGAATCTGGAATTTGTTACTTTTCTTCTCATTATATGTGAATGCATGTAAAATGTTTTTCCTCTGAAAAACAAATGCTTAAGTATGTGAACTTCATGATTAAATTGGTGTTGTTAATTGAGAATATATTCATTGTGTGCTGACAAGTGAATATAAATCTGCCTTTAAGTACTTTCGGGTAAAAAGTATGCAAATTAAATTACTATAATCGAAGCTGATTGAAAATCATTCTTTGTTGGGGAGCTGTACCCGTATGTAGAGGATAATTATTCCTAAAATTATCCAACTGTTAGTTGCTTTTGTCTTTTAATTAATGGGCATACAGAGATTTAAGAATACAATATATAAAAGACAAATCTGTTGACTAACACCAACACAAAAACATGGAAAATGATTCTGGATCATGCAACAAATGGGATACAATGGCAAAGGACCTATTGGCAAGTGCCAAGAAGGCATTACAGAACCTCTGCAACTTCCTTCACAATTTGTGAGAGATAAAATAGGATTGGGATATGGACAACATGTACCACCTAGCAAAAATCAAAATAAATATCAGAAACCTCAGTGGAAAGCAAAAAATAAATATAATGAAAACTCATGGAAAGAGGCACTACACCAAGCAACAGAAATGACAAGGAAATAGCAAGAACATTGGGAAAAAGAGAAACGACAAGAATAACTAGCCATTCAAAGGGAAGAAGCTTCTTATAAGAAAGTGCATCATGTGCAAGAACCTGATCAAACCAGAGTAGAGCCACCACCAGAATAAATTACTATTAACCAAAGGGAAAAAGTGTATGAACAAATGCAAAGATTACAAGCAAGCTTCGATTCTGAATCAAAACAAACAACAAAACTGTTATCAATTGTCAGAGATCTCTTTTCATCGTACAACATACTTGTTAGAAGTAGCGAAATACTCTGGGACAGTAATTCTAAAACTGATTCTAATGAATATGAATGGTGTAGTTGTTCAGACAGTACTGAGGAAATTGAGGTAGATACCATCCACTCATACACACTCCTTTCTCAAGAAGGACAAAGTGCAAAATATCAATCACTTGAATTTGGACCACGACATATCTACGAGGCTAGTGAGAACGAGCAGTGACAATACGAACAAGGCTACATCGAAGATATACCATCGAAGACCTAACTAGTATCCCAGACCTAACTAGTATCCCAAACAACTATAATGGTTCCTATATCATGACACTTACCACGACCAATCTCAACCCACCAAATGACTCTTTACCACTTGTATTCTTGATCTCATGGACTGGGAAGAACCTAAACACCATGATATACAAATATTCTCAGATGACGAATCTATTGTCCAGTATCTATGTTCAGTCAACCCGGAAACGTGCTCTACCAATGAACAAAATAATGATATCTACAATCAAAGGAGTGTCAAGTCTCTCAGTCACAAAAATGAAAGAAACAAAGGATCTAATGTTGAAAACCAGTCAATAGCAGCATTAGATCGCAAAAAAGTAAAAATAAAGGATGCATCTGCGAGTGAAAACCTTTTTAAGGCACCTAAAGATAGGAGACTTGAAACTCTTTCAGAGTATTATCAAGAAAGGTCACCAATATTAATTCAGCCAAGTCGATCAATAAACATCGATACTGAAGCAATAGCCAAAACCATATACCTAGCAGAATCATTGACAGAAGAGGAACAACCAGATTTAATCAAATTCTTCAAGGAAAAGAAAATCAATTTTGCTTGGTCATATGTTGATATGCCTGGAATAGATCCAAACCTGATCATGTATCATTTATCCATCACTCCAGCAGCTAAGTTAGTCAAGCAGAAATTAAGAAAAATGAAATTGCATGTAGCATTATTGGTCAAAGCATAACTAAAAAAGTTATTAGATCTTAGATTCACCCTACCTATAGACTATGTTGAATGGATTTCAAACATTGTACCAGTTTTAAAACCTGACAGAAGCATCATAATATGCATATATTTTAGAGATGTCAACAAAGCATGCCCAAAGGATGATTTTCCTTTACCAAGCATTGACATAATTGTGGATCTAACAATAAGCCATGCAATGTTATCATTAATGGACAGTTTCTCTGGCAATAATCAAATCAAAATAGCTCTAGAGGATCAAGATAAAATTGTGTTCACCTATACGTGGGGAACATATTGTTGGAACGTCATGCATTTCAGCTTGAAAAATGCTAGAGCAACTTATCAAATTGCAATGACGACAATATTTCATGATATGATGCATACCTTCATAGAGGACTGTGTGGATGATTTATTGGCTAAATCATTCACCCGAGCAGAACATCTTGGCATATAAGATAAAATCTTTCAAAGGTTGGAGCAATTCAAGGTCAGACTAAACCCTAAGAAGTGTGTCTTCGAGGTCACATCAGGCAAACTGTTAGACTACATTATGTTAGAAAAGGGCATTGAAGTAGATCCAACAAAGGTATAGGCCATCATGGAGATGCCACCTCCCAGGAACATTAGCCAACTCGGATCTTTGTAGGGATGGCTGCAATCCATCAGGTGATTTATATCCCAACTAGTAGATAAATGTCTCCTATTCAATCATCTTCTCCACAAGAACATACCTTTCGGATGGGAAGACAAGTGTGTGGAATCATTATACCAACTCAAACAATATCTGATGAATCCACCAGTTCTGGTACCACCAATAGTAGGCAAGCCACTCATTATCCACATATCAACAACTGAATTATCATTGGGGGCATTTCTAGCACAAGAAGATCCAGAAGGCAAGGAATGAGCTATATATTACATTAGCAGATTTTTGAACGGATATGAGCTAAATTATACATTCATTGAGAAGGCTTGCTTAGCCGTGGTGTTCACCTCTCAAAAGTTTCGTCATTATATGCTAGCTCACATAATCAAGCTAGTAGCAAAAATTGATCCTCTCAAGTATTTACTCAGCAAAGCAACTCTTACAAGACGATTGGCTAAATAGGTCATGATTCTCAGTGAGTTTGATATCCAGTACATAGAATGTTGGGCTATCAAAGGACAGGTAATTACAGATCAACTAGTTGAATCACCACTACCAGATCAACAACCACTATAGGTGGAATTTCCAGACATGGATGTACTCACTGTCACACCCAAACAATGGATCCTATACTTTGATGGATCCTATACCCAACATGGATCGAGTGTCGAAATCTTGTTCATCACTCCAGAAGGGCACACAATTCCATGATCTTATAGACTAATGTTTCCATGCACCAACAACATAGCTAAATATGAAGCCCTGGTGACAAGAATCAAAATGGCTATGGAATGGAGAATCACAGAATTAAGAGTCTATGGGGATTCTTAATTAGTTATCAATCAAATCAATGATGAATATCAAACAAAGGATGATAAGCTAATGCCCTACAAGAGAATGGTGGATGACTTCAAGCAGTACTTTGCACATATCACCTTTGAGAAAATACCAAGATTGGACAACAGAGTTGTCGATGCAATGACCACTATCACTTCACTACTACAAATTCCAGACAAACAAAGTTGTTATGAGTTCCTAGTAGAGAAATTGTTTTCCCCATCCTATGACAATTCTACATCCCAAGTCATTTATGCCCTAATTGGTTCAGACTCACCTCTATATGGAACAATCTATGATTAGCTCAAGAACAATACTCTTCCACTTGACCTATCTTGCAACCAAAAACATAGCTTTATCTGGCAAGCCACCCGTTATACCTTAACCGCTAACACACTTTACCGTCGAGGTCTAGATGGTACTCTTCTTCGATGCCTCGATTGTAACGAATCTGACTTTTCCATACACGAGCTTCACAAGGGTATCTGTGGTATGCATTCAAGTGGTCCTACTCTCGCCAAGAAACTTCTAAGAATCGGATATTACTGGTTGACAATGGAGAAAGAGTCCTATCAATTTGCAAAGAAATGTCCTAAGTGCCAAATTCATGACAATCTTATCCATGCACCAGCACAGGAGCTATAGTCGTTTACCACATCTTGGCCTTTCTGTCAATGGGGACTCTATTTAGTAGGGAAAGTTCATCCTTCTTCTTCAAATGGCCACAAGTTCATTATCATTGCAACAGAGTATTTCACAAAGTGGATTGAAGCAATCCTGATGACCACTATAACTGGAAAACATATCACCTCATTTATTCTCAATTATCTCATTTGCAGATATGGCATTCCCAGTTCCATCATCACAGACAATGGGCGTCCTTTCAAAAATCAAGATGTGTGAGAGCTATGTGAGCGATTCAAAATCCAACATCGCTTCTCCACACCATACTACCCATAGGGGAATAGTCAAGCAGAGGCATAAAATAAAACAATCTTGAAAATCCTCAAAAATAGTAAATGATGCAGGCAAGGATTGGCATGTACAACTCAATCTGGCACTTTGAGCATATAGGACTAGTATTATAAAACCTATAGGGGATATGCAATATTCGTTGGGTACGGATCAGAAGCAATTCTGCCTCTTCAGGTAGAAATTCCATCTCTCAGAGTATCTTTGAAGGGCCTCATACCAGATGAAGAATATCGGGTAAACAGGTGGCAACTAGAGCTTCTTGATGAAAAATGACAACATGCCTATAACCATCTCAAGGCATACTAGCAGTGAATGTGTAGGAGTTATAGTCATAAAGTCATCCCAAGGGCTTTCAAAGTTGGCGATATCGTACTAAAAGAAAATCCGAGAAATCAACAAGATCGAGAAAAGAAGGGGAAGTTTGAACCTAACTGGTTGGGTCATTTTGTCATCATATCAGCCTACGGATCAGGTGCCTATCAGTTAACAACTTCAAAAGGGGATGTTCTCAACGAACCAACCAACAGTATCCATCTGAAGAAATTCTACACTTGAGTCGTCCAATGCGCAGAAAAACCAGAAAATCAGAAGAAAAAAAAATCAAAAAATCAAAAAATCAAAAAAACACAAAAAAAAATAAAAAAATCAAAAATCAAAAAAGTGCAATAAAACAAGTAGTGAAAACCTAGCAATAGGTGCTATTTGTGAGAGAACAACTCCTCTATCTATCAGTACTTATATCTTTTGATCCATCTAGTCTCAGCTAAAAGCCATCGCCATAACACTTATTCACGCACCATTATCCTGGACATACTTAGCGTAGTCATTGTTCTTGATTATCCAAAAATAGTTCTCCATATCATATCCCACCATGGCTTGGTGATCAACGTATATATCCACATCGATAGATATTTGCGACTAGGGGCAGCATTCCTCTCACTTTAAGCATTCTGACAGCAAACAAACAAGGATCGCAACATGCTAAGCAAACTAATGTCAACAACTACTCCTCAAGATAGAAAACAAGACCATTATCCAACTATAACTTTAACACGCACATGAGGGATGATTTTCAAAATTATGATTTTTTTACATATGGCATGAAGTTTTGGCTATTTTGTATCTTAATTTTGAAATCATTAGATCCCCTGAGCTACTCAAGGATGCATCGAGCTAGAGAAAGCAACAAAGGAAATTTGATTTTTTTGGTTTTCTGTCTATGAGGTGATCATTCGTACGGTGAAAATTTGTCTCGCGACATGATTTGAAACATATCATTGAAGACATTTTCCGCTTTGCACATGCAAATGGTTAACTCTTGTCTATTTTATGCAAGCAACACTCAGGTCGTCTTGGTTCAATTATACCTCGACACTTGTGTCATCTTGCAAATTATATCATTATGCTTGTATTAACTTCCAACATATCAAAAGCTCAATGATGAAAAACACAAATAGAGCACAAACAAGTGACTACGCAAGAATGACAATGACAGAATTAAAGTGATCATTTAGTTGCATATCATTTTAACACTTGCATTTAGTTGCATATCATTTTAATCATGCATTTAGTTGCATATCATTTTTAAAACTTGCATTTAGTTGCATATCATTTTAACAATTGCATTTAGTTGCATATCATTTTATCACTTGCATTTAGTTGCATATCATTTTAATCATACATTTAGATTTATATATTTTTTAAGAACTTGCATTTAGTTGCATATCATTTTAACAATTGCATTTAGTTACATATCATTTTAACAATTGCATTTAGTTGCATATCATTTTAAATTGCATTTAGTTGCATATCATTTTAATCTTGCATTAGTCTCACATCATTGTCATTATCATACATCTCATTTTCAAGATACATCTCACATCATCACATTATCACTCATCTCACCATCATCATCTAGTCACATTCATCATTGCATCCCTCGCATGCATATCTATTGCATCATCATGGAATTTTTCTTCACTTTCATATCTTCATCATTCTTCCAAAAATCATTTATCATGTCTTATACAGAATGTATATTTCCTGAAACCAAATGTTTTGATCAGCTCTTATACATGATATATTGTTCCTGAAACTAGACGTTTTGATCAGCTCTTATATAGGATATATCATTCCTGAAACCAGACGCTTCAATCATCTTTGTCTTATACAGGCGGTGTCATTCTTGAAACCAGACGTTTCGATCATCTTTGTCTTATAAAGGAGGTGTCATACCTGAAACCAAATTTGATCTCAATTTGATCAATCTTAATCTCAATCTAATCAATCTTATCAAACCCATGCATGTCGTCACTATCCACTCTTCTATCTTTCAAATAGCATTCTTCTTCTTTTGTGAGATCATTCATGCCTTCTATGCATGAACGATCTCCCAGGGGGGCATTATCATATCAAATCTTGACATCAATTTCATATCGACATGAGTCTCATATCAAATCAATTCTTCATATCTGGGGCATCATCAATATCGTTCATCAAATTTGGGGCTTCATATCGACATTTTGACACACAATATCATATCGATCAAATTTTGACAACATATCCAGCAAATTTTCTTTGAATCAGTGTAGTACCCCTCCGCGATCAGCCTTTTTTTGTATGTTTTGATTTACTTCTATGATTGTTCAGTGGAACATTATTGTATATTAGTTTAGTTGTTATACGATGTTATTTCATGTTTTATCTGGACTTATGGTGTATGATTTTATGCAATATCTTAGTGCTTATGATTAATGTTATTTTATGGATCAGTATCATTAACTGACACTTTTCCCTTATATTGTGATGTGTTATTTATACGTTGTGTGTTTGCACATGTATGGGATGCAAGGGGATGATTTTCCTTCACTCACTCTGGTGAGACAGGGAACATCACGATTCTCCTTCATCGGTGTGCATGTCATGTTTGTACATATATTGGTCTATATGCACATGTGGTTCTTTGGTGCAGGACATTGCAGGTACTATGGGTATTGACTCCACCTGGTTTCACAGGTCTGAGTATGCCTTATATATCCGATGGGAGTGGAGGAGATAGTTGTGGTACCCTAGTTTGACCCGCAATTACACTCGTGTGAGTGTTTTTAGTCGGTTGTCTTTCCTGTCTGGCTGTTATGCGAGTCATGATGCCTTGGTTTGGTCATTTGAGAGTCATCATTTGATCATTCTTGGTTTTGCGTGTTTCTATTTATTTAATTGGTTATTTTATTTAAATAGATGGTGCTATCTTTTGTTGGCATAATTAGTTGATTAGTATGCTCTGTGATTATTGATTTAATTAACTAATGAATTGCTAGACTAAATGGTTATTTTGTATGGTAGGTTGATATATTTTGGAAGGAAATAAATAATTGCCTTGCCATTTAAATGTAAAATGATTTTGTTGAAAGAAAGTTTTTTTGGAAATGGAAATTAATCAAAGCTTTCCTTTTTACTTTTCCATTTGATCTTTTTATTTTAATTGTTGGAAAGGAATTGTTTTTGGAAAAAGGGAGTAAATCTGATTGTTTTTTTTTTACATTTTAAAATATTTAAATCTGATTGGATGGAATAACTTTCAACCTAGGAAGTTTAGGTTAGAAATTATTTTTCCATATATGCCTGGAAATGCATAGGAAGAAGGAGGCAGAATTTTGGAGAGAAAATTGGAAAATCACTCTCGAAGGAGGAGCTGGAATTTGAATTGGTTTGTAGGGATTGGATCCTTCCTTCATTTTGGTTGCTAGTTTGCTTCAAGGTTGGATAATCTCTTCTGGTTTTCATTTTAAATTTGGAATTTTCAGTTTGCTTCTTGTGTGTGGAAATTATGCAAATCTTCCTGCAGATGCTTGTGGAATGATTGGAATGGAAGAAAGAGTGTTTATTAGTGTTAGTTTTGTGAAATCTATACCATATGTTCGCAGTTAGGAAGGAAATGGTTCATTTATCTATCTGTTGTGTGTTTGTTCTTGAAAACCAAATTCTTGTTTTACCTCTTCTTTTTCGAAAGAATGAACTAGATTTAGCTTGTTGTGTGCTTTCTAGTATCTTGTTGCCCAAGATTTGGAGTTCTTGTGGGGTTTTATTTCACCATTTTCCTTATTGGTAAATTTCCATTTGAAAATTGGATTTGGCACTGTGTATGTGTGTGCCTGTGAAATGTTCCGAAAATGAATCATTTTCATGTTTAAACGATTGGGTGGAGTGTTGATTTTAATGCCTTGGAGGCATGTATTTTATTTGATTTGTTAACCTTGCCTTACCTCACCCCATGGCGGGCTAGTCCCACCACGTGGGTCGGTAATCTCTGCTACCTACCGATACACTGCTACCGCAAGTAGTAGTACTACCGATCGGCAGTACTGCTACGCGGTAGCAATGTATCGGTCGGTAGCCACTGCTACCGATGGTAGCAGCACTACCGGTCGGTAGTCACCGCTACAAATTGGTAGTAGTACTACCGGATGGTAGCACCTGCTACCGGTCGGCAGCAGCGCTACCAGCAGGTAGTGCCTGCGGCCCCCGACAGCAGCACTACTATAGGTTGGTTTAACCACCGCGTCACCATGTACTTTACCGGTTCAAACTGGTTAGTGTTATTAAGTTAATTTTTTTATAAATGAAATATATTTTAAAATGGATTTTGTGTTGAATAAAAATAAAAGGTGATTTTGTGTGATTTTTATTATGTGGTTAATAAATTTATCAATGGAAATCAAGGCATGATTAGGAATTCAAATTGGTTAATTTGGATATATTCAGGAAACGAATTAAATTGCCTATTTGGAATTCATGTTTTTATTCGGTTGAATGTTTAAGGTGGATTTCATTTCTGATGGAATATTGATTTAGAAATCGAATAATGTGACTATTGGGAAGAGTGTTTTATTTAATTTTCAATCAATGATGTTGCAAGTGTTTATGATGTTGTTTTTCTCTAAGATTGTCTGAGTGCGGACTTAGTGAAATAGTTGTCCTTGCAAGTGTATATTGTGTTATTTTTGGTATGTGGTTCAGTCGTCTTGTGGTGGTGTATTTGGTACCTTTTACCAAGTGATATATGTGGGCTTTGTTGTCTTAACCATGTAGTGTCTTTGTCTTATGGTTAACCAAGAGTCAGTATGTACATGTTTGACCACTTGTTTATGATAGTGGTTATGATTGTCTACTTCACCATAGGGTCCTCAGGGAGTGACCATGCTTGTTTAGTGTCCTTTGAGAGACTGGCTTTCATTTGGGGGTTGCGCCCAAAGTGGTAGGCATTACGACCCAACGAAAGTCAGATAATAACTTGTAATCTAATGAATTGATTAGGTAGGTAGTACTCAAACATGAATAAAGATAAGTGTGCCTCGAGCATAGGTGAATGCTTGTACCAAGGCTCATAATGTTGTGAGAAGGCCTAGAATGGCAAACCGACCACCTGGTCTTCATGAAAGGTTGGTAGGGTCCGCATGAGACTTAGTTGGAACCAGAGGCTTGGGAGAGGTTACCAGGAAAGTGAGTCAGGACCTATGGAGGTTGTACCATGGTATCCATCTAAAGCTATGCGATGAAACTCTCTCATTTGGTTCACTTGTGTATTTGTGATGTTGAGTCACCTAGTTTTTGTGGAGTCATATTGTGTTGTCATGGAGTCATATTGTTTTGTCGACCATGTCATGCTTATACTTGTTTGAGGGTCCTCATCTATCTCCTAGCATGGTGGGGTGATTCCAATTTGGGAATTATATGGTGGGGTGGTAGTGCCACTTCCCATCGGATGTCTAGATTTGTACCTTCATGCGAGGATTGGCTTTGTAGGAGTTCATGTGGTTTGTGGCTCATGTTTCATCTCATGTTTGGAGATTATTGTAATTTGGAGACCTGTGTGGTCATTGTAATATTAATCTTATGTAACCTTGTATTTGGTTAAGATGTATCTTTATATGTATTTTAAGAAGCCATGTATTGGAAGAGCAATGTAATCCTATGTTGGGATGTTTTTATCAGTTTCCTTTATGATATGTGTACATGCTTATAAAAGAGGAATTTATATTGTATCCTTTCAATATTTCAATGATGTATCTGTATTTGTTATGGCTTATTGTGATCCTTGAGTTAATGATGGATTAATTGTATTTGTGGAATTTATCTTTTAGAGTTAATTATTCGTTGGTAACCCTTGACGAATTATGGTGTAATCTTCCACTTGTGTTATCGTGCATGTTCTGTAAATGCACATATGATGTTTATACTTTTTTTTTTAAAATTGTTTCACCCTTATTGTGGGTTTTCCTTCGAGGTTCCTGGTGGGGCATTACATTTGGTATCAGATCCCATGTTTCAAACACTGGGTACTCTAGGTTTGTAGTGAGCCCATTCGCCTTGACCTTTTGTGTAGGTCTTGTGGTGTGACTTCCTTGCTTCTTTCCTTACCTTTGATCTGAACCTTTTTCTCTTGTGCAATGTTAGGTCATGGTTAGGAAAGCCAAGGGAGGTGGATGTGTTGGTGGCCGCACCAGAGGTAGAGGAGGAGGAAGGGGTCAAGGTTTTGACCACCATAGTCCTTTGCCTCCACCCACTCATGCAAGTGTGGATAGAGATCAGTTGGTTCACTAGGAGGAACCCCATTGAGTAGAGTAGGTTCCTGAAAGGGAAGAGTTGCATCAAATGTTTTAGGAGGTGCTAGATAGACTAGGCCTCAGACCTAAGGTGGATCAACCCATCCATGGTCGAGTAGAGGAATCGCTTCAGCAGATTCCAGAGAGAGGGAGGGAGAGATCTCCTAAAAGGAGAGAGTTCCATGTGGACTAGGATCCAGCTATCATATGGCACATGAGGGACTTGATGAGGTCCAATCCTCCCTTCTTTGATGGTAAAGGTATCGGTCTCGAGGCAGAGACCTGGCTTATCATTTTGGATCAGTGTTTTTCTATGTATCCTTATAGTAGCAACACCAAGGTGAGATGCACGATCATGCATCTCAAGAGCTTCACATCTATCTGGTGGAGATTAGAGGAGGAGAGGATCGGTGTGAGCATTAACATTGCATCTTGGGAGATCTTTTTAGAGAGGTTCAAGGCATGATTTCTCTCACCCTAGTGGAGGCAGTCATGAGTAGATGAGTTCTATGCTCTACATCAATTTGGGTTGTCAGTGGACCAGTTTGAGCACAGCTTCTATGAGCTCAAACAATATGTCAGGATCAGCAATGACGAGGCTATGCTTGTGCAGCACTTCTTGAGGGGTCTTAATGACCACATCAACGGTGGAGTGAGGGTTTTTGAGCCTACTTTAGTGGAGGTAGTTGTGGCGAAAGCCAAGTTGGTAGAGAAGAACCTTAGTCGTGCTCATGGCGGCCAGTCTGGAATTCAGATTGGGAGTGATCCTTTCAGTGGGTCTAGAGGCAGAGGGAATCAATCCTAGACTGCTGCACCTTTTAGGGGTTCTCACGCACCCGCTAAGGGTGGCCAATAGCAGCAGCAGCCATCGAGACCAAAGCAGTCTCAAGGCCAGTAAGGTGGCAACTCTCAGGTTCAAAAGAGCAAGAAATGGCAGAAGGGTAGGCAGACCTTTCCAGGATAGTCTTCTCAGGGAGCATCTCAGGCCCCTAGTGGGGAGAGCTTTCAACAATCCAGTGGATCATCTGGGAGTAGAGGACCAGTTAGGGGAGATTGCTTCACTTGTGTTCAGTATTGCCACAAGGCCACTCAGTGCCCTTAGCATCCTCACCAGACAGGTAGCCAGAGGTCAACTGCATCAGAGCTGATAGTGGGGGATGCAGGTAAATCCCATAAAGTACTTGCAGCGATGGATGACCACCAGGCTGAGCATCAGAGTACCATGATTGAGACCACAGGTGTGTTGTGTGGTATTCCTATCTCTGTACTTTTTAATTATGGTGCTTCAGATTCCTTTATTTCTTCATCCATTGTGGAGCGGTGTGGGCTTGTGTCTGCTAAGCAGGCAAATAGGTGGCAAGTAATGTTGGCTACCAGTGTTCGAGTGTTTGTAGATGCCTTCGTATCCAGTTATGAGTTGGACCTAGGACCGTTTATCACTTCTGTTGACCTTTGAGTTATTCCTTTGGGGTCCTATGGAGTTGTTTTGGGGATGGATTGGTTATCGTCTCACAACGCTCATGTAGATTGTCATCTGAAGACAGTAGAGAGTTTAGATGACCATGGTTGGAAAGTGGGGATCATTAGAGTTTAGCAATCGATATCCTTACGTATGATTTTCGCTATGAAGCTTAGGTGGTGCATGCATCAAGGGTGTCAGCTTTTTGTAGTTGCTCTTGAGGATGTGGATGAGGGAGAGAGTCAATAAATCACTCTTGATGGTCACCCTATTCTTCAAGAGCATGTTGATGTGTTTCCTTTGGATATTCCCGGTATGCCTCCGAAGTGAGACATAGATTTTTGCATTGACTTGGTTCCTGGTGTGGAACCTATTTCAAGAGCACCATATTGAATGACTACTCAGGAGTTGAGTGAGTTGAAGTTGCAGGTTGAGGAGTTGTTGGCCAAGGGGTTCATTCCTCCTAGTGTTTCTCCTTGGGGTGCGTCGGTTATCTTCGTTAAGAAGAAGGATGGTTCTCTTTGATTATGCATTGATTATCGACAGTTGAATAAGGTAACCATCCAGAACCGATATCCATTGCCTCAGATTGATGATCTTTTTTATCAGGTGAAGGGAGCCAAGGTGTTCTCTAAGATAGATCTGAAATATGGGTATCATTAGTTCCGCATTCATGATGTAGACATTCATAAGATGGTGTTTCATACTCATTATGGTCACTATGAGTTCAAAGTGGTGCCATTTGGGTTGACGAACGCGCCTTCAGTGTTCATGAGTCTTATGAATGGGGTTTTTCACACCTACCTTGACCACTTTGTCCTTGTGTTCTTGGATGACATATTGATTTATTCTAGATCTATGGAAGAGCATGAGGGTCACTTCCGTCACGTATTGCAGTGCTTGAGGGAGAATCGGCTTTTTGCAAATTTGGTGAAGTGTGATTTCTTCCAATCAGAGGTGAGATATCTTGGTCATTTAGTTTCGAGAGAAGGTGTATCCGTGGATCCTTCTAAGATCCAAGCCATTGTTGATTGGCCAGTGCTGACCAATGTTTCTGAGGTTCAAAGTTTCATGGGTTTGGCTGGATATTACCGTCGCTTTGTTCAGAGTTTTTCTCGGATAGGTCATTTGATTACTTCTCTTCAGAGGAAAGGGAAGAAGTTTTTTTGGTCAGAGCAGTGCGAATTAGCTTTTCGTACCTTGAAGGAACTCCTTGTTAGTGCTCCATTTTTTGTTGTTCCCAACCCATCCAGAGATTTCATGGTATGCACAGATGCCTCTTTGGAAGGTATAGGTGCAGTGCTTATGTAGGATGGACGTGTGGTTGCCTATGAGTCTCGCAAACTCAAGGATCATGAGTTGAACTATCCAGTTCATGACTTGGAGTTAGCAGTTGTAGTGCATGCATTGGTTCATTGGAGACATTTCCTGTTGGGGCATCGGTTTGAGCTGCATAATGATCACCGCAGTTTGCAGTATATTTTCACGCAGCCGAACTTGAATGCTTGACATGCGAAGATGGATGGAATTCCTCTACGAGTATAATTTTGAGGTTTTTTATATTCAAGGGAAAGAGAACATAGTGGCAGATTCTTTGAGCCGTAGGCGGCATGGGGTTGCAACATTATCCCTTGGTGTGGACTTAAGGGAGAGAATTCTTGGAGTTCTTCCTTAGGAAACTTGGTATCAGGACGTTAGAGCCGTGGTGGAGTCTGGAAGACCATTGGAGGGTAGATATTCTGGATATACTCTTGAGTCAGATGGTCTTCTTCGACATCTTGGATGGATCTATGTACCTCCTTTGGAGGGTCTTCACGTTTTGATCATGACCGAAGCCCATCGTGCACCTTATTCGGCACACCCTGGTGTCAAGAAGATGCACACTGATCTTAGATGGATATATCATTGGGCTGGCATGAAACGTGACATTGTTGATTTTGTGTCCAAGTGCTTGGAGTGTCAATGGGTGAAGGCAGAGCATCAGCACCCTGCAAGGCTTTTACAGCCTATTTTGATACTGGATTGGAAATGGGATATCATTTCCATGGATTTCATAGTAGGGCTGCCTATTTATTCACATCACCATGATGCCATCATGGTCATTGTTGATAGATTGACCAAATTTGCCCATTTTGTGCCTATTCGATCGTCTTATATGACAGCAGTTGTGGCACAAGTCTTCTTGGAAGATGTGGTGAGGTTGCATGGGATTCCAAGGCAGAGCATTTCTAATAGAGACCCTATTTTCACTTCATCCTTGTGCACCTCTCTTCAGCATGCTTTGGGAACCCAGTTAAACTTTAGGTCAACTTATCACCCAGAGACCGATGGTCAGACCAAGCATGTGAATCAAATCTTGGAGGACATGCTTCACATGTATGTTATGGATCATCAGTCACCTTGGGAGGAATATCTATGCCTTGTGGAGTTTGCTTATAACAACGGATATCACAGCTCTATTGTCATGTCGCCCTTCTAGGCATTGTATAGTCCTCCTTGCCATACTCCTTTGAGTTGGGATCGATTGGAGGATAGGGCGTGTTTAGGCCCAGATTTGCTTTGTGAGATGGAGCAGCACGTTGAGCAAATTCATGGGCATTTGGTTGCTGCTTAGGATAGGCAGAAGAAGTATGTCGATGCTCATAGAGTCGATCACCAGTTAAAACTATTCTTGAGAGTGCATCCGTAGAAGAGTCCGATCAATTATGGAAAGGGTTCCAAGTTGGCACCTCATTTTGTAGGCCCTTTTGAGATCCTTGAGAGGATGGGACCAATTGCTTACTGTCTTGCCTTGCCGCTGAGTCTATCCCGCATCCATGATGTCTTTCATGTTTCTGTTCTTTGTCCTTCTCATCCTGATGTGACCCATGTTCCTGATTGGAATGCTTTGTAGGTCGAGGATGGGAAGCTTTCCATGGAGCCAGTGCGCATCCTTCAGCATCAAGATTTTGTTGAAAGAAAGTTTTTTTGGAAATGGAAATTAATCAAACCTTTCCTTTTTACTTTTCCATTTGACCTTTTTATTTTAATTGTTGGAAAAGAATTATTTTTGGAAAAAGGGAGTAAATCTGATTGTTTTTTTTACATTTTAAAATATTTAAATATGATTGGATGGAATAACTTTCAACCTAGGAAGTTTAGGTTAGAAATTATTTTTCCATATATGCCTAGAAATGCACGGGAAGAAGGAGGCATAATTTTGGAGAGAAAATTGGAAAATCACTCTGGAAGGAGGACCTAGAATTCGAATTGGTTTGTAGGGATTCGATCCTTCCTTCATTTTGGTTTCTAGTTTGCTTCAAGGTTGGATAATCTCTTCTGGATTTCATTTTAAATTTGGAATTTTTAGTTTACTTCCTGTGTGTGGAAATTATGCAAATCTTCCTGCAGATGCTTGTGGAATGATTGGAATGGAAGGAAGACTATTTATTCTTCTTGGTTTTGGAAGACTATTTATTCTTCTTGGTTTTGTGAAATCTATACCATATGTTTGTAGTTAGGAAGGAAATGGTTCATTTCTCTATCTGTTGTGTGTTTGTTCTTCAAAACCAATTTCTTGTTTTACCTCTTCTTTTTGGAAAGAATGAAGTAGATTTAGCTTGTTGTGTGCTTTCAAGTATCTTGTTGGCCAAGATTTGGGGTTCTTGTGGGGTTTTATTTCACCATTTGCCTTATTGGTAAATTTCCATTTGAAAATTGGATTTGGCACTGTGTATGTGTGTGCCCGTGAAATGTTCCGGAAATGAATTGTTTTCATGTTCAAACGATTGGGTGGAGTGTTGATTTTAATGCCTTGGAGGCATGTATTTTATTTGATTTGTTAACCTTACCTTACCTCACCCCGTGGTGGCCTAGTCCCACCATGAGGGTTGGTAGTCTCTGCTGCCCACAGGTAGTAATACTACTGGTCGGTAGCCACTACTATCAACGGTAGCAGCACTACCGGATGGTAGCGCCTGCTACCGGACGGTAGTGCCTGTTACCGATCGGTAGTCCTGCTACCAGTCGGCATCATTACTACCAACAGGTAGTGCCTACGGCCCCCGGTGATAGTTCTGATACTAAATATAAGTATAGATCCAATAGCCAACAAGATGAGAGGGGGGGATGAATCATACAAACTTAATCTTCTATAAAAACATCAGATTCAACCTCAGTAACATATACTTCAATAATATAACCAAAATTATTAAACATGCAAACTCAAAAGCATATAAACATCATAAACCTCATAACACCAGATTTGACGTGGAAACCCAAATAGGGAAAAACCACTGTGGGATTTCGGACCCACTAAGAAATATACTCTTCTAGAGTATGCCCGGTTAAAAGCAAATCCCTGCAAACGTACCAAAGCATCTAAAAGACCATCTCTCAATGTGAATGCTATATTTAGTAGTGATGATGATCTCACTTCAACTAAATCATCTTCTACTTCTATCATCTCTCATTCCCCTCATAAGGAAATCTTGGCGATGAACAAATCTCTTTATGATTCCCCTCAAATTTCTAGATCCACTTATGAATCTTTATCTCCTATTCATCACAAAGTCCTTTCCTCCAGGGATAAGGCTCTAATAAATTACACTCATCTTTCTTCTAAGATTTCTCGTAACTGTCCTTCTTCAATTTTTATCACTTTATACATGTTTTTGATCTCACTTATAGTTGAGCATTTAGCATGTCAAATACCTCATTCAATCTATCATGTCTTTAAATAACATTAATGGCTATTATGTTGCTCATCATTATGTGACATTGGTAGCTCATTTACTAGGGGCTCATTGTCATTCATGATAGTACAATTTCAAGTGCAATCATATTTTTTGAAGCAACATAATAGCCTAATTTTCTTGTTCCTATGGGGACAAGAGTGATTTCATACATCTCTTCTTTTGCTTATGTCCAAATCTCTCCCTAGAAGATTGTGTAAGTCCTTCTCATTGACCTTATCCTTGGGAGACAATGATCTTTCCTTATTTTTATCTAAGGATCCACTTTTTCCTATTTCGTGGATGGTGTGAACTTTATTACTTGATGTTATTCCTTGTATGCATTTGTTGTTGTTTGTTCAAGGATTCTCTCTTACAAGAGGTGTAAGTCCTTGACTACAACCTCTTTTGCACTTGGTAAAATACATCCATAATGAATTCACTCTCCCAATTGGGTTAAAAAGAGCATCATCCTTCATTAAGAATCACTTTCACCTCGCAAAAGAAGGAAGTATTGCATTCTTATTCTCTTCTTTGTCTTATTCTATAACATGTTATCTTTGTCTAGGACAATTCCTCTCGGGGATAGGTATCTTTTGTACAAAGATCTCTTCTCCTCTAAGGATCTCTTTTACACATACTACAAGAAATCCCTTTTCAACTATCTTATCCTTGCTTAAAGAGTGCAAAACTCTCTTGCTTGGATCTATGACATTGTTGCATTTTTGGGGTATCTTCTTTTGTGATGAAGGTAGGTATCCTTGTTCTACTTTGCTTATGACATAAACATTACACTTTTTGAGCAATGGGTCATTCTCGGAACCAGAGCACAGACTATTAGAGTGAGATGTCTCCATTTTTCTTTTATGCAAGGTGATTATTCTCGGAACCAGAGCACAGACTCTTAGAGCGAGATGTCACACTTTTGTACTATACATATATAGGTTGTAGCATACTCGGGCATAGACTCCTATGAGATGCTTCTAACCTCACTTACACACACATGCACGAGGTTGAGTGGAACTAGCGGCATAAGGCTAGACTTTCTCACTCTCCTCCCTTACATGGATCACCTAGACAGACTCTAGGGGCTAGTTTTCCATGTCCTCTTTCCCATGGATCACCTAGACAAGATCTAGGGGTGAGAAGTCCATGTCTTCTCTCTCACTATTCTTCTCATGGATCACCAATGTGTGTATTCATGCTTTTTTCCTTTCTTTTCTTCTCTTTGCATTTTGTTTCCATTTACATCCTTCATCTTGTGTTAGAGAACTCTCGAATCCTCACACTCTTTGTTGTGTTGGAATTGAGATTTAGTCATCTTTCTTACCAAATGATTCTCCATTAGTTTTTGATCTCATATCAAATCTTCTTGTGAGCATTTGTCATCAATATTATTTAACAATTCGAAGTGGTAAACATGATACCCTGTTTCAACTCACTAAAATTAGCAAGCCGAAACAGGGGGGGGCATATAGCTACCCTCGAATTTTCATCACCTTCCTTAGTAAGCATTAGGTGATTTTGTGATCTAACATGTGTGTTTTGTAGGGTGCGGTTCCTAACTGTGTACTGCAGATGCCGCTGGGGGCTTCGTTCGACAGACTTATGGATATATCCTTTTTCAAATAATGTTTACTTTTCTATACTTTAGCTTGCATATGCACATAGTGTTCATATGACCGCTAAAGTGGGGGCTAAATGTAACGTCATAAATTGTACGCACTTGCTAGGGTGGTACAATTTCACACCTAGTTTAGCACCCACCTTGGCGCATTTTGTATTTTGCATTGCATTTCCCCTTTAGCACTTAATTAATTAAATTAATTAGGTCTAAGGTCCTATTTTATCATCTCCTACATCATAAAGTTGGGCCCTTTCATTAAAGTGTGCCCCTTTCATTTTATTCTTCCAATACATCATTTAATCAAAAACCTTAATTAGGTCCTATTTTGAACTTGGGGGCTTGGTTTCGGGGGTCAAAACATCTCAAAATCACCTGTAACTTTGGGATTCTCTCTAAAATCATCATATCCGACGGCCCTGAAAATTTGGTGAAAAGTTGTTGGGACCGTGGCGCCCGGAGTGCACATGGTCCTGGACATTTTTCCCAAAATTTTAGGAGCACAATCCAATCATAAAATAAAGCTTAACCCCAAGAAATTGGCGGGAAATTCAATCTCTAGGTCGGCCAAAAGATGAAATTATGACCTAGGGTTTCATACATAAGAGCTCTCTTTCTTCATTTGAAGGGATCGGAATTTTTGGCTTTCAAGGACCTTCTATGCAGTGAAAGAGCAGATCTTTGAAGACTTCAATAACATTCAACATCCATCCATCAAGCATTCATCAATTTCATTCATTTAGGGCTTGGGAGACATTGAAGAACAATAGGAGATTACCGACTGAAGATTGGCTTGTACTCCTCCCTTGAGGGTTGGGTATGATTTCATGTTGTTTTCATGTCTTTGCATAAGCTTCAATATATCCTTTATTCATGCTTTAGATCACTTTGCATCTTGATTTAGAGCATTTACATTATCATTTACAAGCAATTAGGGTTTACTTTCTAGGTTGCTCTAGTTTGCTTTCTTGCATTTAAGGACCTTGCACACACACTAGGTTTGCACACACAATACATTTTACAATACAACTTGGCTATTCGTGGAGGTGGAAATCATCGAAGCAGGGGTTTGACTAAGGCAAAACCCTATATAGCTGCCCACCACACCTTTTCAAATATAAGTGCAGGTTTCGGAATTCGGACGACGCCGCAAGTTACAGATCTGGAAGAAGCAGACGGAGACCGAACTTCACACCAAATCTCAGAGCAAAAGACCAGGACAGGGGCGTGGGGCGCCCTGGTCTTGCCAGGACAGGGGCGCTGGGCGCCCTGGTCCCTGGGACAGGGGCGCTGGGCGCCCTGGTCCCTGGGACAGGGGCGCTGGGCGCCCTAGTCCTCCTGACAGACAGCAGTTTTCAGCATTTTTGACAACTTTCCAGGTTGCAAAACAGCAGTTTCCGGAGTAGTTTCAGGGGCAGAATCAGGACAATGGCGCCCGCGCCCCCGTCCCGAACATTTTCAGTCAGATTTTAACTCCGGGTACGCATTTGCATTCTTGTCTTGTCCTTGTGTGTACACCTTTCCATCATTTAAGTTCAATTCTGTAATCTTGTTATTAGTTCATACTTGCACTTTGGGGTTAGGGATTGAACTTGCATCATTTCATCTTTCAATTACAACAAAGGAATAGAAATCCTAATAGGTATCCCGTGGCCCTCTCTTCCACAAAAAGAAGTAGCCAATTGTGTGATACCTCTAGGCTCTTTCGTATTCCACAAGTGTGTGGTTGAAAGTGAGATTAGGGCATATTTGCTTAGTGTCACTTTTTCCCCTACACAGTAGCATCCCTATGCATACACTTGCCCGCATACATTGTTTATCAACAGTTCCCTATTTATAAACAATTAGCTAACCGCTTAATCTCCTTGATCACATTTCTCATATCAATCATAGCCATCAGATCTTCAATCTTGTCCAGGTTCAATGCATCTTTCGATCTGAAAATGTTTTACCCCACCTAGGAACTTGCATATATTTCTTGGAACTTGTGTTAGGGTATTGCGGTTCAATCTGCACTGTAGATCTTCATGCCGACTTTCCTTTGCCTTAGATTCATTAACAAACTTCATGCATGACATACCAATCATCTAATTAGTTCCAGCTCATCAGCTTCCTTCATTAAATATCGCATGTAACCATTTAATGCATTCTGTTATAGCTCGGTTACAACTCGGTTATAACTCGATAAATACTAAACTTCACTCGGTAGTCATTCCGCCTTCATTAACCGATAGCGATAACTTTAGGGTTTACCGACTAGGTTCTTTGCTTGGTAACATAGTATAGTATTAACCTTTCAATTTACAACATATGTATGATGTTAAAACAATCTAAACATCGTGATCTCATCATTGTCTGACTTGATAATAGTTGCCCATTGAATACCTTATTCATCTTCTTATTCATCATAATCTTTCCTATGTCTTTTACCAACATCTTTATATTCTTCAAATCATACTTCTCAAGATATGGCAACATCATACTGAATTAGAAAATCAATTTCTTGACATCAATGACAAAATAATAATATCAAGATAGTAAACATCCTTAATCAGTTATATCCATAATCATCAACAACCTTCTCAATATCCTTATTGAAATGCCAACAATCTTTCATTGTCTGTTATAATGCTATATTGCCAACAATCTCCCCCTTTGGCATTGATGGCAAAACCAATTGATTTGACCTTAAAAGATTCGGATTGTTGTGATTCTAAAATGTCGAAATGCTCTCCCCCATACATTAGACTTCTCCTCTTTTCTTCAGTCTTCTTTCCAATCTATAGTCTTCTCAGTTTTCTTCCCCATAAATTGGTCTTCTCCCCCTTTGACAACAATGCCAAAAAGTAAAGAACTAAAACATAATTTCTTCTTGTATGAAGTGATTTCTTGTTGTTGTGTATCAACTGAGTCTCAGTCAGAGCATTTTGTCTTTAATTCTTGTTCCCTATATTGTTTCCTGTAATATTTCCTGTACACCTTTAGAAAACATCCTAAAGTGTGTAATGCAGCATCAACTACTAAAAGATATTCGATGGAGTCATCGGATTGATGCTTTCACCGAACTCAGTCAGTGATTAGAAGATAGGGGTAGGACCCCTAACTTACTTCTGAAATATTCAAAAGTGTCCCTTGGTAGTGGCTTGGTGAAGATATCTTCAATTTGTTCCTTTGTGCTAACATACTCCAACACCACTTTCTTCTCTTGAGCTTCTTCTCTAAGATAATGATATTTGATAGAGATGTGCTTTGTCTTAGAGTGCATAACAGGATTTTTTGAAATATTAATGGCACTAGTATTGTCACGGAATATAGTTACTGGCTCGGTAACTTTCTCATTTATACCTTCCAATAGTTGTTTGATCCATGCAATGTTGGTACAATTCAATGTTGCAGCAACGTATTCAGCTTCTATTGTTGACTGTGAAACACATCCTTGTTTCTTGCTAAGCCAACTCACTAGTCTTTCTCCTAAAAAGAAAGCTCCTCCACTTGTGCTTTTTCTGTCATCAATGTTGCCTACCCAATCAGCATCAATATAAGCTTTTAAATCAAAATCATTTCCTTTCTGATATACTAAGCCATAATCCTCAATGCCTTTCAAGTATCTAAAAATTCTTTTGATTATTGTCATGTGTGTTTCCTTAGGATCTGCAGAGAATCTTGCAACTATGCCTACTGCATGTGCTATGTCTAGTCTGTTGTGAACAACATATTGTAGTTTTCCAATCATGGATCGGTAAAGTGTCTTATCAATAGATGTAGATTCATCTTTCTTTGATAATTTACAGTTGGTAGTCATAGGAGTACTTACTATTTTTGAATCCTCCATTCCAAATTTCTTCAAGATTTCCTTTATGTACTTGGATTGAGTAATGAAAATCTCATTTTTCATTTGCAGTATCTATAGACCTATAAAATACTTTATCTCACTGATTAATGACATCTCAAATTCTTTGCTCATTTCATTTCAAAAGTTCTTACATAAAGAGTCATTTCCACAAAATATAATATCATCAACAAATATGGTTGAGATCAGTATTCCATTTTCATCATTCTTCATGTATATATTGTTGTTCTCACTTGTCCTTATAAAACTAATCTTAATCAAATAAGAGTGCAATCTTTCATACCATGCTCTAGGTGCTTGTTTCAAACCATATAAAGCTTTGTTCAATTTACATACCTGATCTTTATTATTGTCTTCAACAAATCCTTCAGGTTGTTCAAAAAAAACTTCTTCTTCTAATATTCCATTCAGAAAAGCAGATTTGACATCCATTTGATATACCTTGAAGTTTTTGAAAGTAGCATAGGCCAACAATGTTCTTACTCCTTCAAGTCTAGCAAGAGGTGCAAAAGTTTCACCATAATCAATTCCTTCTTCTTGAGCATAACCTTTGCAAACTAGTCTTGCTTTGTTTCAAATGACCTCTCCTTTTTCATTCAGCTTGTTTCTGAAAATCCACTTTGTAACGATTACATTTTTGTCCTTCAGTCTTGGGATTAGTGTCCGTGTGTCATTCTTCTTGATTTGATCAATCTCTTCTGTCATAGCATTTATCCAATCTTCACTGTTAAATGCTTCTTTCACTATTCTCAGTTCAAATTCAGATATCAGACATGTGTTATGTCTCAGTTTGTTCCTTGTCATCACTGGATCATCCTTATCTCCTATAATCTGACTTGGTGCATGATGTCTTCTAACATACTTGGCTAATACAGGCTCGATAGGCTCTGTATGATCTTCTCCATCACTCATTAACTGGATATTCTCTTCATTTTCTTCAACAGTCTTCTCGGTAAGACTTCTCGGTTGAACATAGACAAATTCATCATAGTCTTCTGGTTCCTTAGAATTTCCTTCATCATTTCTTTCTGCAAATTCATCAATTTTCACATTTGCACTTTCTACTAGTTTGTTAGATGATTTGATCAGACATTTAAATGTTTTGCTTCTGGAAGAATAACCTAGAAATGTTCCTTCTTCACTTTTCTGATCAAACTTGCCATTTCTATCATCTTTGTGAGCATAGCATCTACTTCCAAAGATTTTAAAATAACTTACATTAGGTTTCTTATCATACCATATTTCATATGGTGTCTTCAAAGTACCTTTCTTCAATTGTACTCGATTCAAGGTGTAAATTGTTGTGCTTATTGCTTATCTCCAAAATGTTTGTGGCACCTTCTTTTCAATCATCAATGTTCTAGCACAATCCACAATAGATATGTTTCTTCTCTCAGCTATTCCATTCTGTTGTGGGGTTCTCGGTGCAGAGACTTATCTTTTAATACCATGATCATTGTAGAATAAGTTGAATTCATCAGATGTGAACTCTCCTCCTCTATCTGATCTAAGTCATTTCAGTTGTCTTCCTGTTTCATTTTCAACTCTTGCCTTGTACCATTTAAACATTTGAAAAGCTTCTAATTTATCTTTTAAAAACATTACTGACATCATCCTTGAATAGTCATCCACAAATAATATGAAATATTTATCACCATAATAACTTTGAACTTTCATAGGACCACAAAGATCAGTGTGCACTAGATCTAAAATTCCCTTAGAAGTGTAAGACTTACTTGTAAAGCTTGATCTTGTCATCTTACCCATCTTGCATCCTCGGCACGTAGCATTCTCAGGTTTTTCAAGACTCGGTAGACCTCTTACTCGGTGCTTCTTACTTATTTTGATCAAATTATCAAAATTTACATGACAAAACCTTTTATGCCATAACCAAGTATGATCTATCTTTGCATACAAACACTTGTTACGAGTTGAGTCAAGGTGAAATGTGTTACCTTTTGTTTGTGTCCTGGTAGCAGCTAATTTTCCATTCTTGTCATGAACTTTGATAATTCCTTTCTGAAATTCTATTCGGTAACCTATGTTGTTTAGTTGTGCTACACTCAACAAATTGTATTTCAAACCTTCAACCCAATAAACATCATTGCATCTTGCATTGTCAAGAAGTGTTATAGATCCTTTACCTTTCACCAGACATGGTGCATCATTACCAAATCTAACATAGCCTCCATCATAATCTTCTAATATAACAAACTTGTGTTTATCTCCTGTCATTTGATGTGAGCATCCACTATCTATGATCCAAGAATCATTAGTGTTTATGTGAGATATTAGGGCTTTTTCTTCATACCTTTCTTCATGTGATCCCTCTTTGATAGCCACATAAACTACTTCCTCTGTATCAGTATCATCTGATTTATCATCATCGGATTCCTCATCAGCTATTAAGCATGTCTTTCTAACTCTTCTTCTGAAATCCCGGTGTCCTCTGTAATGATTGTCTTTCTGTCTGTCATCTCGGTAATCTCTCCTTTCAGTAAAAACTTTGTTAGGACAGTTAGAAGCCATATGTCCTATCTTATCACAATTGAAACATTTCAAAGGTAGTGTAGCGTCCTAAAATTGCGACACTTGCAATTTCGACTGCATTTCGGTCTTCACGATGGCGACGCAACACGCAACCTGAATGGAGACCCCGAAACTTGCTCACGACACTGAAAACTGCATTTTTCAAGCACCTTGGCCTGAACCTCCTTGCACCCTGCTGTCCCGGGAGGTGGGAGCAGAGCGCCCAGCGCCCTGGTCCCTGGGTCCTATTTTGGGCCCGGTCTCCTAAGGGGTCTCGGGTCTTTTTGTTTGCAATTTGGAAATTAACTTTCCTGGTCGGCCTAAGGTCGGGAAAATCAGTCTATCAACCCTAAATGACAAGTATATAAACTACATTTTCCTCTTTCATTCGACATGATGGAAAAAGGGTGGAAATTATACTCAAGCATTCAAGCATTCAAGCACTCCTTCAAGCAATTGATCATTTCAAGTCTCCATTCAAGGCTAAGTGTTGCATTCAAGACAAGGATTCAACCATTGAAGAGGAGATCATATACTACATGTTACATACAACATACAACATACAACATCTAAACCTTCGCACATAAGGATACAAACATCCTTAGAACAAGGTATTAGTACTTATTTTACAGTCATTTACATTTACAGCACTTGCTCATTTCTTGGTTAATTCCAAAACCGGGGTTTGACCTAAAGGCAAATCCCTAATCCCTAACCCCCCAATCATCTTCGCTTTTCTGTGTGTAGGTTGCAGGTACGCAGCTGAAATTGAAGATCTGGAATCCTTGTGCAGAGATGAACAGATCCCCCTTCGTTTCGCAGATTTTTCGGAGGACCGTGGCATCGGGCGCCATCGTCCCGACAACTTTTGCTCAAATTTGCAGGACAGCGCCGTATCGACATTTTACTGCTAATTCCAGGTCTGCAGCTTCATACTGTATTCCTATCTCAGTTTATAAGCGAATCTTTATCACTTTCTATGCATGCTTAGCTTAATTCTCCTATCAACATTCTTTACAAAAGAGGGTGGCCTTGCTGTCTTAACCCTTGAAACACATTTAGCATCCAATCTCGCATTGCGTGGGATTGGATCTTGTGGGTTTCAACCCCTCTTTTGAATGTAAAGTCTCTCCCCTAAGTGAAAACCATCAACCCTAGTGAATCTCCCTTCTCTCTCCTCGGAGTTGGAAGAGGGGAGAACAACTAGGGTTTGATCGCGATTTTCCGCTTTACATTTTGGTGAACCCGACGTGAACATCCTTTCTGATTTTTCATGCTTAGATCTGAAAAAATTGATTACATTTCCATGTTTGATCTTTTGCAAAATTTTAGAGGTGATTGCATAAAAACCCTAAATTTTCTTTTTAGTAATTGAACCTGCGAAATGTCTAAATGTTAATGCCTGTTTTAGATCTGCCCTTCTACTACAAATTTTCAATTCATATTTGTGCTTTAATTCTGAAAATTAAGTGGTTAAGTGTCAAAACCCTAATTTTTGAAACCCTCTTGATTCAACCTTTGTCCGACAATTTCACTGATCAAAACATCTTCAAATCAGCTGTAACTTTGGATTCCGCAATAAAATCACAATATCTTTCATCCCTGAAAATTTGGAAAAAAGTTGCGAGGACCGTGGCGCCGAGCGCCATCGTCCCCGACATTTTTTTCAAGACTAGGTTAATCATGCCCTAATCCTACCTTTTGACACACATTACGGAATACGAAAGAGCCTAGAGATATCGCACAATTGGCTACTTCTTTTGGTGAAAGAGAGAGCCACGGGATATCTATTAGGATTTCTATTCCCTTGTTGAAATTGTAAAATCAAGTAATGCAAGTTCAAACCCTAATCCCAAAATGCAAGTATGAACTAATAACAAGATTGCAGAATTGAGATTAAACAATGAACAGTTGTAAGTACAAGGATGAAATAAGAATGCAGATATGTACCTGGAGTCAAAATCAGACTGAAAATGTTCGAGACGGGGGCGCGGGCGCCACTGTCCTGAAAACTGCACCGAAAACCACTGTTTTGCACTCTGAAACACTGTCTAGAAATTGTCTGTACACTATCTGTCCAGAGGACCAGGGCGCCCAGCGCCTCTGTCCCAGGGACCAGGGCGCCCAGCGCCCCTGTCCCAGTCTTCTGACCTGCAATTTCACACAGGTTTCTGTCTCAGCTTTCTCTCTCCAGATCTGTATCCCGTGGCGTCGTCCGAATCTCGAAACCTACAATAATATCTGAAAAGGGGGAGGGGCGGCTATATAGGGTTTTGCCTTAGTCAAACCCCCGCTTCGGTGATTTCCACCTCCACGAATAGCCAAGTTGTTTTGTAAAATGTATTGTGTGTGTGTGGACCTAGTGTGTGTGCAAGGTCCAAAATGCAAGAAAGCAAACTAGAGCAACCTAGAAAGTAAACCCTAATTGCTTGTAAATGATAATGTAAATGCTCTAAATCAAGATGCAATGTGATCTAAAGCATGAATAAATGATGTATCAAAGCTTATGCAAAGACATGAAAACAATACGAAATCATACCCAACCCTCAAGGGAGGAGTACAAGCCAATCTTCAGTCGGTAATCTCCTATTGTTCTTCAATGTCTTCCAAGCCCGAAGTGGATGAATGAATTTGATAGATGCTTGATAGAATGATGTTGAATGTTGTTGAAGTACTCAAAGATCTGCTCTTTCGCTGCATATGAAGTTCTTGGAAACAAAAATCGCATCCTTCCAAATGAAGAAAGAGAGTTCTTATGTATGAAACCCTAGGTCGTAAATTCGTATTTTGGCCGACCTAGAGATTGAATATCCCGCCAATTTCTTGGGGTTAAGCTTTATTTTATGATTGGATCGCGCTCCTAAAATTTTGGGAAAAATGTCCGGGACCATGTGCACGGGCGCCATGGTCCCGACAACTTTTCACCAAATTTTCAGGGCCGTCGGATATGATGATTTTAGAGAGAATCCCGAAGTTACAAGTGATTTCGAGATGTTTTGACCTCGAAACCAAGCCCCCAAGTTCGGAATAGGACTTAATTAGGGTTTTTGATTAAGTGATGTATTGATCTTGATTCAGGGGTTTTTGCTTAGGGCATGTTTGTTTTCCAGAGCAGTTTCAGGGGCAGAATCAGGACAGTGGCGCCCGCGCCCCTGTCCCGAACATTTTCAGTCAGATTTTAACTCCAGGTACGCATTTGCATTCTTGTCTTGTCTTTGTGTTTACAGCTTTCCATCATTTAAGTTCAATTCTGTAATCTTGTTATTAGTTCAGACTTGCACTTTGGGGTTAGGGATTGAACTTGCATCATTCTATCTATCATTTACAACAAAGGAATAGAAATCCTAATAGGTAGCCCGTGGCTCTCTCTTCCACAAAAAGAAGTAGCCAATTGTGTGATACCTCTAGGCTCTTTCGTATTCCACAAATGTGTGCTTGAAAGTGAGATTAGGGCATGTTTGCTTAGTGTCACTTTTTCTCCCACACATTTATCATCATACCTTTCATCCCTGCAAATTTCGAAAAAAGTTGCAAGGACCGTGTTGCACTCTGGGCGCCACGGTCCCGGGCATTTTTTCCGAAATTTCGGGAGACTGTTGTGATTGCATTTAACAGCTTAAATCCAGAAGATTGGCTGATTTTACTGAAAATTGCTTCCTCTAAATTCAAAATCTTCTCTCTCTTTCTAGTGCATGAGTTTTACAACAATAAGCCCTACTTACACTATTCCCGTTAGACGAAGCCGTAGAATTAAGTCTTTCCAAGGTTTAACTACTGAGGAGATGGAACCTAATTTGAATAGCCTTTTTAACGAGGACATGGGTAATTCCTCTAATCCTCCTAATGATGAAGAAGCTCTCCATGAGGTTTCTGAAGAACAACTTTCGAAATTAGATAATCAATTTGACGATTTTCGAC
Organism: Cryptomeria japonica; assembly: GCF_030272615.1. Lineage (NCBI taxonomy): Eukaryota > Viridiplantae > Streptophyta > Pinopsida > Cupressales > Cupressaceae > Cryptomeria > Cryptomeria japonica. The sequence goes on from NC_081415.1 coordinate 257,459,027, forward strand.
AATGGATGTCTCAAGAATACCCTGATAGTCAAGCTCTTCCTTTAATTGAGGGTCTAAAACGTATGCTTCAAAGTGATAAGAATGGAATTGATATTTTGCGTGGTATTGCACACATTGTGGATTCGAATGTGATGCCTATGAAAAGTTGTGCTGAAAATTTAGGTTATACACAACCTCCTACTCAAGTCAATCATTCTATTCCTTTGACAACTCCTATTGCTAGTATACCTACCTTTAAATCAAACATCATGGCTACTTCTATACAAGATATTCCTCCCATGATTACTAGTCATGGGGGCAACCCTTCTTCTTCAATTAACCCTCTTCCTTCATTCAATCCGACTTCTTCATTCATTCCTTCAATGAGTGTCCCTATTATATCTCCACAAATGAACATGACACAAGGGGGCAATTCATTTAACCATTCCATCCCTCCTTGTAGTATTCCTCCTGTCCAATCATCTCCTATGACTAATTATCATAGAGTCCCACCACCTTACTCTTTACCTTCTTTCAATAACATAACACCTCCATCTCAATCTAACACATCCAATATGAATTCTTCGACTGAAGCGACCATTAACAATCTAGCACAAACTGTCTCTTCTTTACAGCAACAAATTGCCTCTATGAATCAATCTAAGTTTAGTGTGCCCACATTTGATGTTGCGAGCCCACTTTCTCTTGACATTGTTCGAGCTATCCCTCCTAAACATGTTGAAATCCCGCATTTGGAACTTTATAATGGTAAAGGAGATCCTCTAACACATGTTAAGACTTTTCAAACAATATGTACCGATTTTGCTTATGACCAAAGGTTGCTTGCAAAACTGTTTACTAGAACATTAAGAGACAAAGCCCTACAATGGTATTGCTCGTTGCCTTCTTATTCTATTACTTCTTTCGAACAACTTGCAAATGCTTTCATTCAACAATTTCAAAACAATATAAGTCCTAAAGTTACTTTGATTGATTTAATGCATTGTAAACAAGGTGTTAAAGAAAAAGTGACTGATTTCATTGGTAGATATAAGCATTTGTATGCTCAAATTTCTTTTCCAGTACCTGACAATGATATTCAAAGAATCTTTATTTCTAATTTACAAAAAGATATTCGAGACAAACTTCTGTTTTCTGAGTTTACTTCTTTCCAACAGTTGTGTGCCACTCTTCACAATTATCAACTGACTGTGAGTCAAATGGAACAATCACATCCTATGGCTCCGAGTGATAAGGGTGATAGCAGTCAACAACCATTTGGGAAGTTTAAACCGAACAGAGATTCCATCAAATTCAATGAAAACATCATCAACAACAATGTGAATGCAGCATCAGGTGTGCCTCCTATTTCTAAATTTTTCAAGAAAGAAAGAAAGTATACTCCTTTGAATGAATCATTGCATAGTATTATGAATAAGTTATTGGAACAAAATGTGCTTACTCTTCCTCCTATAAGACAAGTTGATCCTGCAAAGATTACTTCACCTTATTTTGATAATAAATCTTTTTGTCAATTTCACCATCAGCCTGGGCATGATACTGAAAAATGTTTTTCTTTAAAGGGTAAAATTCAAGATTTGATTGATAACAATACTATCTTTGTTTCTGGAGTGAATGATAAAGGCAACACATCTGTAGCTCCTCCTAACCAAAATCTTCAGATTTTCACTGATCCATTGCCTTCTCATACCTCTAATGCAATTGAGGCTAATGATTCCTCTCTTTCATCTGATGGTCTTGTGTCTATGACTCCGAATGTGATTAACTTTGTAGAGCAGCAAGAAATCCCTAAAGAACCTTCCATCACATTTGATTCCAGTGAAACCATTAGGGCACCTGATGGTCCTTTATACATAGTTGCAAAAGTTAAGAATATACCTTGCCGTGGAGTGCTTATTGATCCTTCGTGCATGATTAATGTTATTACTGAAGAATTCCTTTTTACTTTGCAATTGAATCAAGTGATATATGACAAAACAGATGTGATTGTGAAACTATTTGATGCATTTTCTTCTCCTGCAATTGGTTCTATTACATTGCCTATTGAGGTCCATAACAAATCTCTTGATGTGAACTTTGCTATTATTCCATCTTCCGAACAATTTTGTGTGAAGCTTGGCTATCCTTGGCTATCTTCCATGAAAGCTATTGCTTCTCCTATCCACAAGTGTTTGAAATTTCCCCATAATGGTGAAGTTGTTACTGTCAATCATAGTCTCTTTAAACCAGCTGAAAGAACTTCTAGCGTTCCTCTTGATTACTTTTGGCCTAAACAATTTCAATCTCTTCCTCCGCGAAGTGATCATCTTTTCAAATCTTATCAAAAGTGGAAAATAGATATGGTCCTATCTCTAAGTGAACCTAGAACACCTAAGCTTGATATTCCTATCATTATTGAGAAGGAAGTTCTTCCTTTGAAAGATAAAACTAATGTCTTTCCTCAAGAAGATTCTCAACCCATCCCTATGGATGTGACTATGTCTATACCTAATAAACTTCCTAAGAGTAGACCTATACCTCCTCGTCATGATGGACTTGGTCTTCTCCCTAAACCAAAAATTCCTCCTTTATATGGAGCAGTTCCTCCTCCTTCTTTTTATAGAGAGAAGAGACCTTCTTCTTCTCCTATTATCCAACCTAAGAGACCACAACCTAAACACCCAAGTGCTAAGGATGAGAACATTCCTCCTCCTCAGTCTTCTCCATTTCCTACTAAGACTAAACGAAATCGTTCTGCACGTGAACGCCGATGAAAGCGTCATCTTAGAGCTCAGGCAGCCGCTTCTCAAACTTTGCAATCTCCAAAAACACCTTCAACAAGCATTATTCCATTTTCTCCTCAGCCGGAAATTGAGCCGAAATCTCCTAAACATAAGATGCATGATGGTCTTGATCCTGTGCCAGTTAAAGATCCTATTTTTATAAATCTTGATGATGATATGGATGAAAATGTTATTCATGATGAAAATATTACTCCTCTTGCTTCTGATAGTGAATATGAACTTGTTGATGTTGATAACCATTTATCTAATGAATTTTCTAAAGCACTTATTCTAGCTCCTAGACAAGAACAATGTGGCTCGGAACATGAACATAGCCCTTGTTTGGATCTTGTGATAGCTCCATCTGTTGTGTTGGATGTTCCTCCTCTAGCGTGTTCCCTGCCTTCCTGAAACATTGATCAGTAAGATCGGGGGGTAGATGACATGCTAGACTAGTTACATTAGCATAGCAGATTCTCTCCTCCTCTCTTTTGTTACTTCTTCTATATGTTATTCTCATTCTTCTATTTGTTTTCCTTGGTGTTGTCTACTTGAGGACGATGCAAAGCATTGAGATCTCTCGATCTCTCTCATGTTGACTCAAAAGACACATGTGTTCCCTTCTTCTAGGTGACCTTCCTTGATTGGGGAATGAAGAACAATTATGCATACATACATATGATATACATGAATTATCATACAGCATACTAACCCCGAGGAAAGCGAAGTCACCTCGTGCTTTGTGTTTTGTGTCTATTATCCTTGGGCTTATCTCACACTTGGGGGCTAAATCCTTGCGATAACGTGCTCCTTTCCTTTCTCATTTCTTATGTGTATCACTACGTTAAAACAATCACCCCCGGTGAGGCGTGTGCGATCACTTTAACGTAGGGGGGCATACATCCCATTCATATCTTTTCAAGATACTTGAAAATTTCTTGGCAAATTTAGGCTTGCCTTGAAAATTTTTGATATCTTTCTTGCATGACTCATAGTGAGGGAGCCTTACTACTGACAGTCATGGTTCTCCCTCATGATCTTCCCTTTTACTTTGTCAATCGAAGTCGTAAGATCCTTAGTCCATTGGGGGCTTGGTGTATCTTGCCTCCTTGACATGGTGAAAGTCTTTCAATGTTGTTTCCTTGTACTTTACCGGAAGTATGAGCATACATACTCCCGCTAAAGTGGGGGCTAAATGTAGCGTCCTAAAATTGCGACACTTGCAGTTTCGACTGCATTTTGGTCTTCACGATGGCGACGCAACACGCAACCTGAATGGAGACCCCGAAACTTGCTCACGACACTGAAAACTGCATTTTTCAAGCACCTTGGCCTGAACCTCCTTGCACCCTGCTGTCCCGGGAGGTGGGAGCAGAGCGCCCAGCGCCCTGGTCCCTGGGTCCTATTTTGGGCCCGGTCTCCTAAGGGGTCTCGGGTCTTTTTGTTTGCAATTTGGAAATTAACTTTCCTGGTCGGCCTAAGGTCGGGAAAATCAGTCTATCAACCCTAAATGACAAGTATATAAACTACATTTTCCTCTTTCATTCGACATGATGGAAAAAGGGTGGAAATTATACTCAAGCATTCAAGCATTCAAGCACTCCTTCAAGCAATTGATCATTTCAAGTCTCCATTCAAGGCTAAGTGTTGCATTCAAGACAAGGATTCAACCATTGAAGAGGAGATCATATACTACATGTTACATACAACATACAACATACAACATCTAAACCTTCGCACATAAGGATACAAACATCCTTAGAACAAGGTATTAGTACTTATTTTACAGTCATTTACATTTACAGCACTTGCTCATTTCTTGGTTAATTCCAAAACCGGGGTTTGACCTAAAGGCAAACCTCTAATCCCTAACCCCCCAATCGTCTTCACTTTTCTATGTGTAGGTTGCAGGTACGCGGCTGAAATTGAAGATCTGGAATCCTTGTGCAGAGACGAACAGATCCCCCTTCGTTTCGCGGATTTTTCGGAGGACCGTGGCGCCGGGCACCATCGTCCCGACAACTTTTGCTCAAATTTGTAGGACAGCGCCGTATCGACATTTTACTGCTAATTCCAGGTCCGCAGCTTCATACTGTATTCCTATCTCAGTTTATAAGCGAATCTTTATCACTTTCTATGCATGCTTAGCTTAATTCTCCTATCAACATTCTTTACAAAAGAGGGTGGCCTTGCTGTCTTAACCCTTGAAACACATTTAGCATCCAATCTTGCATTGCGTGGGATTGGATCTTGTGGGTTTCAACCCCTCTTTTGAATGTAAAGTCTCTCCCCTAAGTGAAAACCATCAACCCTAGTGAATCTCCCTTCTCTCTCCTCGGAGTTGGAAGAGGGGAGAACAACTAGGGTTCGATCGCGATTTTCCGCTTTACAGGTAGTTTTCCTTTATACTTACCTTTACCTCTCGGTAACCTTTTGGCTAATAGTGCTTCAAACTCTTCTTGCTTTCTGATTTCCTCATACAGTTTGTGTACTTCTTCCATGTTCTTACGAAATCTTTCACTTGCTCCACTATTATCTCCTTTAGAGTACTTATACTTTCTTTTATTGAAATCATTAGATTCATCAAGGTGAAAAGAACTAAATGCAGATTCAACTTTATTTAACGAAGATCCACTATTATCAAAGTTACCTAACTCAAATGCATGTAGCTTACCAATAGTAGCATCTAAAGAAACTGGCATATTAGGTACAAACCTCAATTCATTGATTGTAGAGACTCAGATTGTATAAGCCGGTAGAAGGGTTCTTAACAACTTACTTGTTATATCCTTTTCTTCAATAGTTCCACCTGCTCCTTTGATTTGATTGACAATCTCCTTTAGTCTTGTACTATATTGGGTTATGTTCTCACCTCATTCATCCTCATAGATTCAAGTTGTCCTCTTAGACTATCTACTTTTGCTCTTTGAACATGTTCATCTCCTCCATATACTGATATGAGCTTATCCCACATAGCCTTTGCATCATTGCAGCCTTCTAGATCATTAAACTCTGAATTGGTCAATGTAGATGTTATTTCAATCATTGCTTGAATATTTTCTTGCTTTGCCTTTATCTCTTCCATAGTCAATGCATAGGTGCTCGGTGTAACAAAATCATTCTCCATATAGTATACAGCATATTCTCCAACTCCTGATAGATGCAGCTTCATCCTTTTCTGCCATGTGGAGAAACTTGACTTGTTCAGCTTCGGTGCATCCCTTTTATACATCTTTGGATCTTTAACTCAAGTACCTTTAAACTTTTCTTCCGGAGTTCAAAGCTCTGATACCAATTGATAGTTCTGATACTAAATGTAAGTATAGATCCAATAGCCAACAAGATGAGAGGGGGGGTGAATCATACAAAACTAAATCTTCTATAAAAACATCAGATTCAACCTCGGTAACATATACTTCAATACTATAACCAAAACTGTTAAACATGCAAACTCAAAAGCATATAAACATCATAAACCTCATAACACCAGATTTAATATGGAAACCCAAATAGGGAAAAACCACTGTGGGATTTTGGACCACTAAGAAATATACTCTTCTAGAGTATGCTCGGTTAAAAGCAAATCCTGTTAAAGATTACAAACACATTGCTAGATGTGACCCAGTTAAGGGATTTCCCTCAGATTTGTTAGGATCTTCACCTTGTTAGAAGTGACCTTGTTAAAAGGATTTCAAACACTCAATCAGAATGTCACCTTGCTAGAGGGTTTTACAAATAAGACTATTAAGTCCACTCGGTTAAGAGATTTTTTGTCACTTTCACAAAATAACAGTAATAAAAATCTATCTGCAACTTCACATCTAAAATGCTAAAGCAGATTCTTATTTGCTCAATACAATCTAGACATAGAACTAATCTTTTCCATCTGCTAGGCTTCTATACTCTGTTATTCAAATAGGTCTTCAAGCTTCTTGTGCTCGGTAATCACTATGTAGCATCCCTATGCATACACTTGCCTGCATACATTGTCTATCAACAGTTCCCTATTTATAAACAATTAGCTAACCGCTTAATCTCCTTGATCACATTTCCCATGATCAATCATAGCCATCAGATCTTCAATCTTGTCCAGGTTCAATGCATCTTTCGACCTGAAAATGTTTTACCCCGCCTAGGAACTTGCATATATTTCTTGGAACTTGTGTTAGGGTATTGCGGTTCAATCTGCGTTGTAGATCTTCATGCCGACTTTCCTTTGCCTTAGATTCATTAACAAACTTCATGCACAGCATACCAATCATTTAATCAGTTCCAGCTCATCAACTTCCTTCATTAAATATCGCATGTAACCATTTAATGCATTATGTTATAGCTCAGTTACAACTCGGTTATAACTCGGTAAATACTGAACTTCACTCAGTATTCATTTCGCCTTCATTAACCGATAGCGATAACTTTAGGGTTTACTGACTAGGTTCCTTAGGGTTTACCGACTAGGTTCTTTGCTTGGTAACATAGTATAGTATTAACCTTTCAATTTACAACATATGTATGATGTTAAAACAATCTAAACATCATGATCTCATCATTGTCTGACTCGGTAATAGTTTCCCATTGAATACCTTATTCATCTTCTTATTCATCATAATCTTTCCTGTGTCTTTTACCGACATCTTTATATTCTTCAAATCATACTTCTCAAGATATGGCAACATCATACTGAATTAGAAAATCAATTTCTTGACATCAATGACAAAATAATAATATCAAGACAGTAAACATCCTTAATCAGTTATATCCATAATCATCAACAACCTTCTCAATATCCTTATTGAAATGCCAACAATCTTTCATTATCTGTTATAATGCAATATTGCCAACACCCGACAACAGCACTACTGCGGGTTGGTTTAACCCCCGCGTCACCATGTACTTTACCAGTTCAAACTGGTTAGTGCTATTAAGTCAAATTTTTTATAAATGAAATATATTTTAGAATGAATTTTGTGTTGAATAAAAATAAAAGGCGATTTTCGTGTGATTTTTATTATGTGGTTAATAAATTTATTAATGGAAATCAAGGCATGATTAGGAATTCAAATTGGTTAATTTGGATATATTCAGGAAACGAATTAAATTGCCTATTTGGAATTCATGTTTTTATTCGGTTGAATGTTTAAGGTGGATTTCATTTCTGATGGAATATTGATTTGGAAATCGAATAATGTGACTGTTGGGAAGAGTGTTTTATTTAATTTTCAATCAATGATGTTGCAAGTGTTTATGATAATGTTTTTCTCTAAGATTGTCTGAGTGCAGACTTAGTGAAATAGCCATCCTTGCAAGTGTATATTGTGTTATTTTTGGTCTGTGGTTCAGTCGTCTTGTGGTGGCATATTTGGTACCTTTGACCAAGTGATATATGTGGGCTTTGTTGTCTTAACCATGTAGTGTCTTTGCCTTCTGGTTAACCAAGATTCAGTATGTCCATGTTTTACCACTTGTTTCTGATAATGGTGGTTATGGTTGTCTGCTTCGCCATAGGGTCCTCGAGGAGTGACCATGCTTTTTTAGTGTCCTTTGAGAGACTGGCTTTCATTTGGGGGTTGTGCCCAAAGTTGTAGGCATACGACCCAACAAAAGTCAGATAATAACTGGTAACCTAATGAATTGATTAGGTGGGTAGTACTCAAACATAAATAAAGATAATTGTGCCTTGCGCATAGGTGAGTGCTTGTACCGAGGCTCATAATGTTATGAGAAGGCCTGGAATGGTAAACCGACCACCTTGTCTTCACAAAAGGCTGGTAGGGTCCGCATGAGACTTAGTTGGAACCAGAGGCTCGGGAGAGGTTACCAGGACAGTAAACCGGGACCTATGGAGGTTGTACCATGGTATCCATCTTAAGCTATGTGATGACACTCTCTCATTTGGTTCACTTGTGTATTTGTGATGTTGAGTCACCTGGTTTTTGTGGAGTTATATTGTGTTGTCATGGAGTCGTATTGTTTTGTCGACCATGTCATTCTTATGCTTGTTTAAGGGTCCTTAGTTATCTCCTAGAATGGTGGAGTGATTCCATTTTGGGAATTACATGGTCAAGTGGTAGTGCCACTTCCCATCGGATGTCTAGATTTGTACCTTCATCCGAGGATTGGCTTCGCAGGAGTTTTTGTGGTTCGTGGCTCATGTTTCATCTCATGTTTGGAGATTATTGTAATTTGGAGACCAATGTGGTCATTATAATATTGATCTTATGTAACCTTGTATTTGGTTAAGATGTATCTTTATATGTATTTTGAGAAGCCATGTATTGGAAGAGCAATGTAATCCTATGTTGGGATGTTTTTATCAGTTTCCTTTATGATATGTGTACATGCTTATAGAAGAGGAATTTATATTTTATCCTTTCAATTTTTCAATGATGTATATGTATTTGTTATGGCTTATTGTGATCCTTGAGTTAATGATGGATTAATTGTATATGTGGAATTTATCTTGTAGAGTTAATTCTTCATTGGTAACCCTTGAGGAATTCTGGTGTAATCTTCCGCTTGTGTTATCGTGCATGTTGTGTAAATGCACATATGATGTTTATACTTTTTTTTTTAAAAATGTTTCACCCTTGTTGTGGGTTTTCATTCGGGGTTCCTGGCGGGCCATTACAATCAACATGTGCACACACGTCACTTCAAAGAGGGGAAAAATGTAGACGTATAAATTTGACTACTTTCCTAAATGAATACTTAATATTTATTTTAACCCCTTTCCTCCTATTAATTAAATTCAAAATAATTAATTCCTTCACATTCATCTATTTGATTAAATGAATTACTCAATTTATTTAATTAAATTCACCTAAGCCTTTTCTAGTCTTTTATTAAATAAATCACTTTATTTAATTAGTTCCCCTTTCTCCCCTTTTAATTAAATTTACATTTAATTAATCCTTGCAAATTAATTAAATTTACATTTAATTAAATCCCCCACTTGTATTTATGCAAGTTGCATCTATTTAATTGAAATAAAATAATTTTATTTAAATTAAAATCTTTTTCCCTCCACTTGCATTTTCCTACATCTCCCACTTGCCTTCTAAACCCCCTTCTAGATTCTTCTAATCCCTTCCATTTAGCCTAATCCATCTCCTAATTATTGTCACAATCCTAAGCAAATAGAAGGCATTTCTCAAAGCCTCCAAAGTCTTTGAAAACCATTAAAGGCTTTATGTCCTCAACAAGTTAACCCTCATAGTCTTCATAACCATTAATGGTTAACTCAACCTTCTTGCATTATTAGAGACTTTCTCTCTAACTCAACTCCCATCTAACCCAAGGGTCTTATCAAGCATTCATGGCTTTAACCTTGGTTATCCCTTTAACCTTTGCACAAGTGTTTACCCCTTGGATAAAAGCTTTATCCAATAGATAACCCTAACCTAACCTTAACCCTTACCTCCGAAGGTAACCATCATGTCTTCTCAAGCATTTAATGCTTCTTTCATCTCCTCTCAAGCAACCTTTTGTTGACAATTGTCACCATTTCTTTGGTGAGAATTGTGAACATGGATTGATTAACTTTCAATCCTGGCCCTTGTTAAGATTATCCAATCTTGACCCTCCATTGCCCTATTTTCCCTATAAATAGAGCTCTCATTCTCTCATTTTAGAGATCCAAGTCTTTGTGCATGAAACTTATAGTTTAATTACTAAGCATTTTAAGCCTCTCTTTGTTATATCATCATAGTAGTATTTAGAAGAATTTTAATATCATAGAATATCCATGTTAGACTAGTATATCATTGCTAGGATAATTAGCTAATCTTATCATCATCTTTATGCTAGCTTAATTATCATAGTTTCAATATCATACATGTTAGGAATGCATTCATTCTTATAATCAAACATCACTCGTTCTTGGAGTTGTCATTCCTAAGTCACTTTACTCAGTGGTCTAAGAGCAAAGACATTGACTTCAGGGATCCTGTGAGATAGATAACAATGGGACACCCCTTGGGAAGTTGATCTATTTCATATAGTTCCTATAACTTGCACCAAGAGTCTCATTGGTGTGCGGGCTTTTTGAATCAAACTTTTTTATTTTTGTCGCCTTCATTCCCCGCATACACCCATCACAAGAGAAGATTGGAGACAAAAGCACAATAATGGCTCTAAAGAAAAAATATCATTCAGAGAGGAAATAGAATAGAAAAATAAAATACAATCCTTATAAAAGGAGAATGTGAAACCCTAAAGGGATAAACTGTATTTAATAATTAGAATAATTATTAAATACCTACCATATTATTAAATGCCTAAGTTTAGCTTAAGCGTAGAGTATAATAGACTGATAATTAATAAATAATTATTAGCTAATACAAGATAACTCTAACACACACACACACACACACACACACACACACACACACACACACACACACACACACACACACACACATATATATATATATATATATATTTGTATATATGTATATGTACTATATATGCATATATACAATAACTAGATCAAAATGATTTATTTTTTTATTTGCATGTGTGTGTGTGTGTGTGTGTGTGTGTGTTTTAAATTTATCTATGAGTTTGATGTTATAAGCGTTCATATTCACATGTTGAAGGTCAGAATTTCTTTAGATGAACATGTGCTTTCTTTATTACAACAAGCATATTTTTTTATTTTATTTTTTATAGGTAATTGGCTGAAGCCTGAATAGCTTTTGAATGGAGCTATGAACTAGTGGGGACACAGTAGGGGGGCCCATCCCCATTACATATCTTTGAATTATTATTATTATTATTATTATTATTATTATTATTATTATGTTTTATTAGATTGACCCCAAGACCTTCCCCATCCTATGGAAGGCCAAGAGTCATAGCTTTGAATTCCACTTTAGATGTCCCTATTGGGAATTGAACTTGGGTCTCCACAATGAGAAGCCAGTGTTTTAACCAATTAAGCTCAACCCCTTGGACTACAACAAGCATATTTTATTCAAATTCAAATTCAAATTTAAAATTTGAAGTCTAATTTTTTATATTAAATTTCAATAGTGTAAGTTGAAACTTATTTAAACTTTAATTTTTTTAAAACATATATATATATATATATACACACACACACACACACACAGTCCAAAGCTTAGCTTCTATCCATCTAAGAGAGAAAGAAGATATTAATCAACAAATATATAACACAAACCCAAAACTCAATCAATGACTAAATAAATGACTTGCATGACTAAATAAATGACCAAATAACAACAATTGATGACTAAATAAATGACAATATTTTGTGATTATTTTGGATGAACTTTTCATCGATTTATCGATGAAAACATAGTGCCACTATCCGAGGAAAGTTCGTCAACATTTCGATGAAACAAATTTCGCCGAATGAAGTGATGAAAAAAATGTGACAATTTTTTTTTGGGTGTTTAGTCGAAAAAGCGACGAACGTTCGTCGAAATTTAGATGAAATTTGGAGTCAAATGCATTAGTGTTTGTGAAGATTGATTAAATGCAATGTGTGTTAAATAAGGTGTTTGTACTAGTTAGAGATATTCTTAAAACCTGGGTCGATAAAATTGACTTGTAATTATGTTGTTAAAATCAATTTAAATATTTATAAAGTTGGTATTATTATGTTGGATGATATGTGAAATAAAATTAAAATGGTAATGGGTAATAAAAGGTGTTGACAATTTCAAGGAGTGAGGGTTCATTTCAAATTCATGCAAGATTTTGACGGTTTTATGTCCGACTTATGTGTCAATATAAATAACAGTAAGAGTGTGAGAATGCTTGCATGAACAAAATATTTAGCTCTTAGTGGTAGGGAATTGTGGGGGGTATTAGAAGCAAGGGGGAAAGCGGTAGAAGAGAGTGTGAAGAGGGATTATGGGAGATTGACTTGGTTATGGTAAAATATGTGTATTGTTACACCCTTAACCTGTAGTGTGTATGGGGTATGTGTAGCTAACTTGTTGCTAGCATAAAATCTATATGAAAATCTATATCACCTTTCATAGGTAGTTAGGTTGGCCTTAATGGCATTTATAGCATAAGTATCGTATACATGGAAGGATGTAGTTAGCTTACTATTATCATATTGTGTATTCTATTCTTATTGGTGGCTATAGGAGGTATCCCCCCTCAATGTTACTTACTTTTGGAGGTTGTCCCCTTTAAGTGGCTTATTATTTGTTATTTACAACATATTTCTTGTTATATTCTTTTTTTGTGCAGTTATTTCATTATAGGTGGTATCAAAGCATGATCTTGGCATTGAGAAGACAAGAAATAAGGTGATTTTTATAATTTGTAGGCCAAATTGTGAATAACACATCTCTCTCAAGTTGGTATTTTTTCTCCTTAAATTTTTTAGAGTTCGCTAAGGACCTACTAGATCTACTAAAATCCAAATTTAAAGTTGTTTGAGCCTAATTTGAAGGAATTGTTATAAAAATAGAGGTTTCACCAATTTCACTTCAAGAATGTGAATCATTGTTAATCTCTTAGATGTTTTGTAACAAGTGACATCTAGTTAGAGAGATTATGACCTAAATTTTTTAACATATTTTGATTTGTATTGAAGAAGTTATTGTCAAAAATATTTGGTGGTGCCATGATAGGGCCACAAACTAGAGTCTAAGGCGAGAACTCCTCCACCTTGGGGAAAACTCCAAACAAAGACAATACAAATTTAGAAGTAGGATTATATTTAACTTCATATATGATGTGTTCTTTCGTAGATGGAATATTGCATTGGTTGGAAGCAAGTATGTAAAATATGTAATCTAAAATGAAAGAAGTGGCTAATATCAAGTCTAAAATGAGGGGACAAATGGTTGTTGTTAAGGAAATAATGTTCCAACTCCAATAATGTATTCAAAAGATATCTATCTCATGACTAAAGGTATGACCCCATGTATTGATAAATCAAGGCAGATCATCCAAACAAGCCAATCCTTTCCAAATTATAGAAACACTCATTCTAAATCTTAGAACTATTTTATTGAAGGTGGATATGTATTAGTTCAATAGAAAATTTACAATCGCATGAATTAATCAAATAGAGATTTTGTATAAATATCAAATTCCAAGTGCATAAAAGGTGACATGGATTCATTTAGAACATGGGAGGTTCCTTTGGTATTGATGGCTTTATGTGAAGAGTTATAATGTCAATTGATTAGTTTTTACTAATGAATTGCAATTTCACTATCATGATAACATAGGAAATACTACTTCAACTAAATTATGAGATTAAAGAAAATAGGTGCTAGGGATAAAGTAGAAGTACAATAATAAAAAAGAGACAAAGAGGAGGAGGTGAAGCAGGAGAAGAAGAATAAGTATCCAAGAAAATAACATGTTTCTATTCATTATCAATGTTGGAAGAGATGCCAAAGGATATAACACTTGAAAGGGACTAGGATTGGACCATTCAAATAGTACCCAAAAAAACCATCCACTGTGGATAACCTCTTCTTTGAAGGTACACCAAAAGATTGGAGTAGTTGAAGAAAACATACAATATGTTGGAAATATGAGTTGATGTGTTGTTGTGATTGTCATTGATGTCAAAATTGTTGTTTTGGTTTGGTTCGAAATGTCTATGGTGTAGATTTATCTTATTGTGTTGTTGGTTCAGTTGTTGTGTTGGTTGTTCCAGAAGTGCTTGGGTCTGAAATCTATTTTTGGTGTTGAATATTATTGTTATCATGGATATAGTTTCGATATCATGGATATTGGATATAGTTTCAATATCATGGATATATTGGTTTTGAGGTCTGGAAACATCTTTGTGTTCTTCGAGCATTGTGGTATTGTTCATTGTTGGTTGTGAGATTCTATTCTTGACCTATTCTTAGGTTCAGATATGATTTGTGGAAGTATGTTTGATATTTTAACGGTCTCACCATAGCGTGTGGAGATCCGGATTTGAGTTATTTGCTTTGGAGAGTATGTTTTGATCAGTAATTGCTTTTATGGTTGTGTAGCATATGGATATGTAGTTGGTTAAGTTTCAGTGATTGCGGATCGGCGAATTAATCTTTGGAAGATGTGTTTTGGTCCTCTCTTTCTCCTAGAGTGGATCGGCATGTGTGTTTTTGGTTCAGAAAGTAAATTTTTGTTTCAGGTTGACTTGCTTTATGCTTTGATGATCTATCTTGTGTATAAGTCATTTGAAGGTTTGAGTTAGTGGCAATTGGAATGAGAGAGAGGGAGTAGATGATGTGGTGAAGTGCAAAGATCAGAGAAAGTGTGAGCAATGAAGAAGAGTTATGTTCAAATGATATGTAAGTTGTGGTGTGATTATGATAGAGATTTGAGGCAGAGTGTTGGCAGTTAAGATCAGAGTCGTGTGTGTTGATGTTGGTCGCTTAACGCAAAGTTCAAGGATAGCTTCATGACCAAGAGATATTTATTTTTAGAATTGTTTTTGTATCTTGCCCTAAGTGCAGTTAGCTTAATTTTTTGCAAGTTCTCTTTGTATCTTGCCCCATGAGCAGTTAGCCTTGTTGTACCACAAGGGTGTCACTCAGTGGGCCTAGGTTATAGCACATGTGTTCGTGTCATACTAAAGAATCCCCCTATTTTCAAAAAATATTGCCCTACACTCCTTTTTTTTCACCCCTTCCCAATAAACAACCCGAACTAAAAATCCCCCTATTTTCACTAAATATTGTATTATTTCATAGCCTGGATTAAAACCCCCCTATTTTCACCAAGTAGACAATATATTGTTGTAAATTTTTAGAATATTAAACCCCACAATATGAATGCATGTGATATAATATTTCCTAGCCAATGAATCCCCTGTGTGCTGTACAACTCTAGAGCAGTAAGCTCTATCTTTGTAATAATTTCATATATAATGGATTATCTTATAGGTTGAATCCCATCGTATTTTTTCCCTATTTGGTTTTTCCACATATAAATATTGGTGTTCATGTGTTGGATATGTGTTGGATATGTGTTGTTCATTAATTTGTTATGTATTGTTGTAATTGTTTGTTTAAACCAATTCATCCCCCTTCTTAGTCTTGCCTTAGGTTCAACAATTCACATCATAGTGTGGTTTCTCTTGAGAAAGCTTAACTACTTGAGGTAGACCCGATATGGCATAGGAAATTCATTACAAAGTTCATATCTTTTATGGTACAAATTTTCCATACTGGAAGGAGAGAATGGAATTGCATTTGGAGACATTGCATAATGGAATTTGGGAGATTATTCAAACTGGATATACTGAGCCATATGGTGGTGCTAAGATACCAGATGAGATAAAGTAGAGGGAAGCTAATACAAAGGATAGAGCTATAATTCTAAGTTGCACAAGTGATTCGATATTTGGAAGAGCAAAAGGATTGAAGGAAGCTAAAGTTGTGAGGAAAAAGATATGTTTAACATATGAAGGTGATGCAAAGACAAAGCAAACTAGGCTAATGAATTTGAAGCAGTAGTACGAGCACCCAAAAACTCTTGAAGATGATGAAGTTGAGAATTATATTTAGACAGTGATTGATCTTGCTGATGGCATTAGAGCTTCCAAAGGACATTTGGAGGAATATGATGTTGTGCATAAGATCTTGTTGACTTTTCCTAAATCCTATAAGCTGCAGAGATGTTCTATATAGGAGAGTAATGATTTGAAAAAATATTCTATTGCTCGGCTTATTGGTACCTTAGCAACCTATGAGATTTTAGAAATGGAGGAAGAGAAAGGAGAAAAGAGAGAAGCACCATTTAATGTTTCAAGATTTGATGATCTGAAAAGCAGTGGAGACCTAGATGAAGTTGAAGCAAATTTTGTGAGAAGATTGCAACAAGGCATTAGAAAATATAAAGATAAGTTACCTCTAAAATACTTTTATTGTGGTAGAATTAGACATTATGCTTCTAATTGCAAGTATAGAGAAGATTATAAGAAGTCAGATGAAGATGAGAAGAAGAACAAGTTTAGAAGACACAATTTTCAATGGAAAAGAGAAGGGATTGTGCTTTATTGAAGAACATACATCTAAAGAATAAGTTGATGATGACTCGAATGAAGAATATTTGTTTTTAGCAATTGAGGATAAGGAAACTTCTTTGGAGAAACCTGAAGATGAGAAGGCTGTTAAGATTGTGTTGCATGCTAAGATAGAATTGAATACATGGATAATAGATCTGGATGTTAAAATTATATGACCGGTGACAAAGATAGGTTTATTGATATGAATAAATATGATGGTGTTAGGATTCCCAAAGATACTGAGAGGGGGGGTGAATCAGTATCTTGTCGATTAATAGATTTTCTAACCTTATTAAATAAATTGCATTCCAAAGCAGTGTACCAATAAACAAGAATTAATGTACTAAATATGAACAAAGAGCACAACATAGAAAGCACACCATAACACAAGATTTTTAATGAGGAAAATCGGTATGGGAAAAACCTTGGTGGGATTTGTGACCCACAATATTCACTCACTGGCCAATGAATGGATATTACTTACAATAGGGGCCTGCACATGCAGGAAGGCCAACTGTCTAAAGCTCACTGCTTAATTACAAAAGAAGTCACACCGACTTACAAAAATGGATTATGCAAATCCAATATAATGTACTGCTTTAGTTCAGCATCTTCTATGCCAGGTTCAGTACCAGTTTAAGCTCATACAATAACCATAAACCTTACTCCAAAATCTGCCTTAATATGCGCATGTTCCTTCTGCAATATGTTCACACCTATGTCCATACCTCTAAATGATCTACAAGATCTCATACTTATATATGAGTCTTATTACAATATGCCTTGTCAGCTTACAAAAAGATATTACAAATAAATACAATATCCAATAAACAAAATCCTATCGGCTAGGGTGTCGGTAATCATCTTTGTCGCTGCCCGTGAACTATCTGCCAATGTAGAGTTTGTCGATGTCGCTGCCATAGGATTGCAAGGTTTCCATCAATGACAATACATTCAATCACCTACAATTTCTCATTGGAGTGTGCAATTCCAACAGATGGAGGATTTGTGGAGTTTGTTGGAAAATTTGATGCAACTATTTGAGGTAATAGAAGTGTTTCAATTAATAGTAAGCATAAGATTGATGATGTTTATTATGTTGAAGGATTGAGACATAGTTTGTTAAGTGTAAGTCAAATGTGTAGAAAAGGGTATGAATTTTTTTTTAGCAATACCGGATGTGTGATTAGAAAGGAGAAGATTGGTAAAAGAGTTGCAAAAGGAATTAAAATAGGTGGAAATGTTTACTACATTAAAGATAAAGAGGAGAATAAATGTTTTCTGACACAAAGCAATTAATGTTGGCTATGGAAAAAAAGAATGGGGCATGTCAATTTTGTGAACATGATCTATATTTGTAGATCTGAGTTAGTTAGAGATTTACATTTCAGGTATGTATCTATTTTTCCCTCTTGTTAGGGTTTTAGAAACCCTTTTGTTCTTCCTTATTTTTATTTTCGTATGCATTTCACAGGTTTTTATTAGCAGATTTTTTGCTTTGATCATATGCTCCTAAGTGATTTCTATTATTTCTTTTGGTTTTACCCTTTGGTGTCATGGCGAGGTTGTAGGCCCGAGATGCACCACTAATTGGTCTTTGGCAGGTCTGCGACCTCGCCACGACCCCACCTTTCCTTTTTCGTGTTATACCGAATGCTATCAAATTCATTGTGGTGTGGGCATGGTTGTTGGCCTTCTACACACCACAATGTGGTGTGTGGCAGGTCTATGACCCCGACCACACACTGTTCCCTTGCATTTTATTATGTGGTGTTGGCAGGACCTTAGGCTCGCCATACACCACGATGTGGTGTTGGTGGGTCTACAACCTTAACCAACACATGTTTTACCATTGTTTTTGCAGTGTTCTTTCATGGTGTTTGGTGGGGCTTTAGGACCGCCATACACCATGAATAGTGTATACCAGGTCTACGACCCCACCCGACATCGTTTCTTTATATGCTATGGTATATGGCAGGATTCTAAACCTGGCCTCCACCATTTCTTTTGATCTTCCTTTTTTGGTGTTCGGTGGGTCTATGAACCTGACCGACACCTCTCTACCATGTTATTTTAATATGTATAATTCAAGTTTATAAACCTGAATTACACCTATTTTTGGTTTTTCCAAATGTAATTAGAATTTTAAAAAACCCTAATTACATCTTTTGACCCACGCGTTGTAAATATTTTTCAAAATTTATTTATTTGAAATTCATTTATCGCACACACATAAATAGTGATTTTTCATCCAATTTACCATAGAGATATCAATTTGTCAAAAAGGGGTTTTTGGAAAACCTAATTGTTTCAAATACACTATTTTCAGAATTTGTTCAAGTCGTAAGAACAAAAGTGAATTGATCCAATATATCATTATAATGTTGATGAATGTATTTTTCTCTCAGTATTATTATTATATCAATGACAAAGGCTTCTCCAAACAAAAGAGGGATGAAATTCAAGAAGTAGGACCCATATCCAAATTTTCCACCTTCTTCAGTTACTTCTAGTATTGATCACATTAGAGACACAGAGATAGGTCATGTTGATTTAAAAGAATTTTAAAAAAGAATTAAGAAACTACCTTCATATTGTGACATGGAAGCTATTATCAATAGTGGCATCCACTTAGTAGCATCTTTTCCCATATCGTCTCAGGATTCTGAATTTGTAATGACAGTGGCAAATCATTTTGATCCAGATAGCATAAGTGTGAAGGATGAATCCGGGAAGAAATTGATCAGGATTGATGAAGAATTATTTGATTCAGTCTTCAAGTGTCCCAGTATTGAGAAGTATATTGATATTACAATGCAGTTAGCTATAGCCTACTTTGATAGAAATTCAAATAAGTGTAGGTGTAATATGAATGATAATTGGCTTAAAACCCCAAGACCTACTATTGCAAGATGGTTGGAGACTCTTCCCAAATGTGACTTCAGTCAAGAGGTCAATTATTTGATAACTCTTTTAAGTAGAGTTAAAGGACTTACTGCTTCTAATACTTTCTATAAATGGATGTATCAGTATATTGATGTGATCCGACAAAACAAGGAGAAGATATTTTGGGGAAAACATATCAGTGATGCTATATGTGAATGGCTCACCAAGGTTCCTACTAAACTTAAGTTCTATATGAATTCTTACTTGGTGAAAACTGCGGCTTCAATGAGACATTTTCCTGGATTGTCTACTACTGGCAATAGGCTGATTGAGGTACACAAATACTATTCCCAGTTGGTTCTTCAAGAAAGTCTTAATTATTTCTAAAGAGTGAATTATGCTTTCTTTGGTTATTATATGGTTATGCTCGATAAGAAATTGTATAATAAGAGAGTGTTTGATCACGCATGGCAAGTAGTGAATCAATATGGATGCATCTTCCTTCAGTTTCCAACCTTCACATATATCAAGGTTGGATGTTTCAATGGTGAGCACTTCATTCTCCCTAGATACCCTTCCAACAAGATTGTATTGATGGAGCCAGCTCATCAGATGAATGCTAAGCATGAGGCCCAATCATGTTCTCATAAGAAAGGTTTAAAATTTTCTCTTTCAATTGGTAGGTATTCTATCAATTCCATCTTTAAGGCCATGGAAATGGAGGAGGAGACGAGAATAGTTACCATGAGATTCTTTAAGGGTAGAAAGGACTTTGATTACAAAGGAATGAGAAACAAACTGGAGAAGGCGTATGTACATGTGCATCAAATTGAAGATGTTTGGGTTGATTGTAGGTTTGAGCATGATGTGATAAAACTTGATTATTGTCGGTTGACAGTTGAACAGATTGAGGACTTTGGTCTTGCAGATGTTCTTGAAGATTTGGAGGAAAATGGTTATATCTTGGATCCAATGTATGAGATGAACAAGGTTTCTTATACTCTTTTTCCTCTTATCCAATGGTCGCAAAAGGAATGCACTTACATCAGGGCACGTTTTCAAAGTATTCTTATGAATACTATTGTTTGGTTATCTTTGCATGGTGTTCCTTTAAAACCTTTCTCTTATGCTTCAAATGATGACACTACTGGCCCAATGGGAAAGAGATCGAAGATTAGAACCAAGAACAAATAGGATCCTAATACTCCGGCAAAGGCTCCTAAGTTGAAATTTACACTTGGGTCTAAGAAAGGTAAAACTCAAGGAGAGCCTTTGAGTTCTAATGTTCAGAAAATATCAGAGTTAGAGGTATCAAATGAACAAGAGGAGGGTGATCATCCTGATGAAGAGATAATTCACAGACAGGAGGATGAGCAAGAACAAAATTAATTAGATGTCGAAGAGATGCCACGAGTAGAGGAATCCTTACTTTAGGTATCTTCTCCTTCATATATGTTTCAAGTTCCCATTTCTACTCATGAGCCTAAGCCTCCAATGGTCACATGTATTTCCCCTTCCAGTGTTATTCAAGTATCCTCCACTACTGCTAGTGAGTCTACTCTAGATACACTCCTTGACAATATTAAGAATGTATTTTTAGATTTTCCCTCATTGTTTGAAGTATCTGCAACCACGATGGATGATTTTGATAAATTCATGAATGAAGCAATTCCTAGATCCAATGAATCATCCCTTGATAATCCTCCCCATGTTATTACCATGACCTCTCCTATAGTAACCACCACCATTCAGGACTCTACCAATCCATCTCAGGAGATGGTAGTAGGTGAGGATGATGATACGACTTTACCTCCTTGGTTAATGTCAAATGCAGCTAAAAGAAAGAAACAAGTTGTTTCTCATAAAGACTTTGATTTCTGTCAGCTTATTCCTGTGAAATCCAAGACGGTTAAGAAATCCAAAACTTTGTTCAGGGTTAAAGTTGATAAGAATAGGAATAAGTATGTTGAGATTGCTATTCCTCCTCGAGATGTTATCATTGGACAAGTCCAAGACTCAAATTATACCATTCAAAGGATTGATCTAGGTAAGAAAACTCGTGATTCCATGGAATAGGATGCTCAGTCTACCTTGGAGGCTTTAGTTTCCAAGTATGACGAGGAAAAGGTCAAGAAAGATTAGCTTAAGGCATGAATTAAGAAACTCACCTCAATTCTTATCAAAGTGACCAATTCTTCAAAAGTTGTTGAACTAGTAGCAACTTCTTTGAATTACCAAGTTGTTAAGAGAGATGAGCAGGTTGCATCAAGGAGCGGAGTCATAGGAGAATGGATGGATCAAATGCTAAGCCAAGGTACACATCTCCTAAGTTCAGCTTGCACCATTGTCAACAACCTTGATATTGTAAGGACAGAGGTGGACATTACCATAAGAGTTTTCTCCCAGGAACTTGAAACACAAGAAAAGGGTTTTGAAGCTTGGTTGAAGTTTGAAGATTATGATCCTGATAACCTCAACCAAAATGGTGTCATTCCTTCACTGCGCATGTATATCGAGCAACGAGAATATTTGGAGCACCGGATGAATATTATTGAGTGCCTAGTTAAGGATATGAGGAAGGTGCAAAAAGAATGTGTTGATAAGAAAATAGAGATTGTTGCCAAAATCTTTGAAATCCCATGTGCTTTCCTTGATAAAAATGAGAAGGTTTTTAATGAAGATGAAATCATCAAAGGGTTTAGCTTACTCCTGACTGTTGAGGTTGATAGGGAAGACTTCTCATTGTCATCCATTGATAAATTACTTGATATATAATTAATTTTGGATTTTCTTGATTCATTTTTAAAAAACATAAGAAGTGTTGTACTGAGTTAGAAGATTCTATCACCAAGGTCAAAGGCATCACCAAAAACACCTTGGGGCATGATAGAATTCAAATGAAGAATGCTTTGTAGAAGATCGAGGAGTTCCAGAAGTGAGATTCAGCTCAAGGGAATGACACTTAGTCATTTCTGCATTTTTCCAGTGGCATTTTATTATGTCTATTAACACCTCAGGTATCATTTTGTAATTGCATATGTGCACCTATTGAGTGCACAAGTCCTGTCAAATCAAACTCTTCTTTTGACTTAGTCATAGAATTAGTTATAATTTCCTATTTTCATGTTGCACCCCTCTCCTATATATATGAGGGTTATTATTGTAATAAGGATTAGTGTAAAGTTAGCAGGTAGGAAAAATAGAAAGCAATTACAATAGAAAGGGGGAGCCTTGCCTTATAATTAGGAGGGGTTATATCTTGCCTTCTGAGAGATATCATATTGTGTGCTATCATGAAACACACATTTTGTCAACCTTCATCAGTTTACAAAATTTTCACCCAACATGTTTACTATCGATAGCCTCATATGACTGATATTACCTTAGAGAGACTATCTTATGGTCTTTTAGGTTCTAGGATTAGGGCTGCGGCTTCTACTTTATGATTTAACTACATTATCACCAACTAATTTATGATTGAGACTAGAGACTTTGTGTCTCTGTTGTCCCTTTCATGACAGTCTTTATCCATGTAAACATTGTATTCTTGGTAAGATCAAAAACCTGCTCATTGTGTTTTACATGGACCCATTTGATGTGGTCACTACTATTCAAGATTGTACACTTATGCTCTAAAAGTTGCTCTCACTGTGCATTGTCTACTGGAAGAATGTTCCTTTGGTTAGCTAAAGAATGAGATCTTTATTTACTTTCATTGTCTATTGATTCCTTTAAGGTCTACTATTAGAGTTATCTGGTATCTTTCACTGACAATCTAAAGAACAACAAATCATTGCCTCACTATGAAAGAACTACTATCATTGATTCAATGATGTATCTTTACATATGCTCTATCAAACTTATGATGTCACTGTCATTAAGGTTGCCTGAGATTTTTTTTGAGATCTATCTCCAATATGACTTGGACTATCAAACAACAATTGGGTTGCATCTTCTTGTGATGGTTGTGTATGCTTATTGCCTATGAGGCTTCTCTAAATGAGTTATCGTTAACATAAGGAATGGTGATCTTATATATAGCATGATTAGGTTTCATATCTCCTCAACACTTTGGACTACCATCACATATGATCCTCTATTCATTAATTCTTTAGTCACTAAGAATATACTTGTCTCTGTCTCTAAGCATCACATTGTTTTGATCTCTTTTCTAGTACAAAAGCCTTATGTGACAAACATTCTCATCTTTAGATCTAGGGTTTTGATCATACCCTTGATATTGTACTAAATTCCCTAATATGATCATACTTTCCATGGATTGTAGGTTTTCCTTTCCCATGGTATGGGGTCTCAAAGACACCTCAACACCACCATATGCATAAAGCTTAAAGTTCTACTCTTTGATGATAACATATGCTCTTTGGCGTTGTGACATCTCTTTGTTCTGGAGGACTGAATATGGGTTGTGAATACATTCCTGAATATTCTTCCCTGCCTTTTGTGCTACTTGTATGCTCATGCCTTAGAGCTTGATGATTTATGTCATAAAATGGTTGATCATAGCTAAGATTGCATTATGGTAGATGGGCTTGATAGCTGTCAGTAACCAACCTCATAATGCTTGTCATGATTCTTCATACCTTTTATCTCATATCCTAAATACATTGTCCTTTTAACAATGAATCACTATATTATGTGCTAATATTCATTATTACTATATTTGTTTCTCTATAAGGTTAATGTAGAGATATTTTCTGTTTATAAACATTATTCCACTATTTGCAGGTTTTTATCTCAACATCGTGTATTCTTATGATTGCTCTAGGACAGTGTGCTTGTGTCTCACTAGCTCGTGAAGACCCTTGCCACATGCTACTATGTATCTCGTTTTTTATCAACAACTATGACTACTTCTTTGTATGGTTCTTTAATGTTATTGGTCTTGATAGATTTATAAAAATTGCTCTTCTTCATGAGATGTTGCTTTATCTTCAATAATGGACTCCACCCATTAAACAATTCCATGATCATTTATCAATGCTTGGTCAAAATAGCTTTAGACTTTATCACAACAACCCTTGGTGAAGGATTTAGGGCTGCTCTTATAGTTCTTTATCTGCTCACTATATTTTGAAGCTATATGACTCTTCATTCATATTTGATACTACTCTGAAACCCTTAACTTCTAAATACCTTTGATTGTTCATTGGATTACTCATATTTGACTCAGGATACACTTAGGTGTATTGAAATTGTCTTCTTTAAGATCTGTAGAGACTTAGTTCTTGGTGACTATCTTCTTAAACTAATGAAACTCCTTCTTGATCTTTATTGCTCTTATCTTGGTAACTTTCATGGGCTACACATTGATATCTCCTTGGTTTCCTAACAAAAAACCAAGACCTTGTGTTGGCTTTGTACAAGGTCTTCCCTTGTCACATACTATCTCTTGTGCATGCCTCTATAATCTTTGTTTATTGTTCTTTCATTGTATTTGGGCATTCACTGTCAAATGAAACTTTTATCTCTATAACTTTTCATGCTCTTGTGATTCAAAATTCTACCTATGGTTTTTTATGAAGAAAACTAACACCTTCTTCCACATTTTGATCCTTTGTGAGGCTCTTACTGTAGCATTACCCTTAAAGGGCTATTATCTTATCCTGTAATTGTCCTTGATTTGTGAGACTCTTCCATTAAGGACTGCACTATCTTTTTCTATTCTTTGTCAAAATTGTAACATGCCATGGATTTCACAACTGTATTTTTTGATAATATGGCTAATATTGTCATCTTTCTATGTGAATACCTTTGTCCTTGATAACTTGAGATGATGTATTAGGATATTAATGTTTCATACTATCATATCTAGGTTTCTATGTCATATCATGACAGTTAGGAATTATATGCTTCTAAGTTTGCACTATCCTCTTTTACTATTTTTTTGACAATGGCCTTTGTACTACCTTTTCTAGTTCATAGGTCTGCAAAATCTCTACCTGGTATTAGTGCATTATTTTTCTTAAAGGATACTCTATGACACCCACTTATGTTCTTAATAATTCACTCATCCATCTTGATGTTGAAATCATGACTTTTATATCCTCTTCCATTGTTTTCATCTTTTCTTTGTGACTACATCTTGGTAGCCTCTTGTTTGGTAGCTTCAAAATGGTATTCGTTGCTATTATTTATAATTTGAATCTATAAATATTAACTACCTTTGAAGATCCATTTGGCCTTATCTACCTTTTCTATCACAAGGTGACTACCTTCATAGTTTGTGTTGACTGTTACTTGATCTAGAGACTTTGATACTCCTCTTTCTACAGGTATAATCAACCGTTGGTGTATAATCTACTAATTCCAACTTCAAAACGTTGCTCATCGTTTGGTAGATTGGTTCTTTTGGACATTGCAGTGCTTTTGATCATCCTTGAGGCTAAATCAAGACCTCAGGTTGCTCTAAGTTGTAATAACCTTGATCCTCTTTACCCTTGTATTGACTATCATAACATATTTTCATTGTTCCTATGCTACAATGCTAGGTTTGACTCTCACACTATGATTTCATTTATCTACCTCCTTGAAACTATGGCTTCTCTATAGTTTTTGAGAACTGTCGAATGCATCTTTCCTATGACAATCATCAAACTCTACAAAATAATGAATACTTCATTGAACAAAATCAAATATACCTATCAAATGAATGAATATCCTCAGATATAATGACCTCTCTCTTCAAAATAGTCACATCCTTTCCATGAATCAAAGCAGAAATAGAACAATCAAAAATCCTTTTTCAAAACAAAAAATGAATATGATCTCCTCAATACTTATTAAAAGATCACCTCAAGACAATGAATATACCCTTAAAAAATGAATGAACTTTCAAGTGATGGTGAATAAATCACACAGAGAGGAGAATATAAACAACTCTATCTTGACAAAGACAGTGGGAGCTCCTTTCACAAAGGTATACAAATATAAGCAAAGTAAATGGACACTTCCACGTTAGGGTAATTTAAATATGTTTGAAAACCCTACCTTTATGTTGAAATCTTGGCTTGAAACACAAAGGAGACTACTCCTTTCTTCTTGTCAAACTTTTGTAATTCCTTGAAACCCGCCTTTTAATTGAAACCATTCACTCTATGGGAGACATGAATAACCATATTCGTGGAATTAGGGCAATCAACTCCCTGTAATTTGCTTTCCAAATGAGACCTAACTCAAAGATATTCCTTTACCACGAGCTAACTTTGAGTTTAAGGTTCCCTCCAAAAAATTTTGAGAATAAACTAAAAGGTCTTCATCTGAGCTTTTAGGCCACATGAATTTACAAAATATGAAGCTTCTCTAAAAATTAAATGAGTCTAGCTCACTTTTAAATATTTTTAAATTCTATAAGACCTTCTTTTGATATATCCATGAAAAACTAGCACTTAAAAACCTCCCATTACTTCAAGGTCATGCCTATTTCGACATCTTGTAAAAGTGAAGAATGTGCACAAATTTTAATGCTTTCTTTCACCTCGACTCACAGAACATTCTAAATATGTGACCAATAATGTAATTTGACATTCTATGTATGGACCTCAAATGCACAATTGACATAGGAATGTCAATTAGATAACAATAATTTCACCACTCACAGAGGGAGAGTAACCATTCAAGGTGCTCCTCCTCCTCCTCCACAAGCCCCCATGTCATCTACCCATTGTTATGATATCCTTAATCATCTTAGTAAGATGCTTGCACAAATATCCATCTTGGAACTCCTTAAGACCTCACCCATTCATAAGAAGATACTTGAACCAACCCTTATAGAATCCCATGTCCCAGATAACATTAATGCAACCCAATTCCAAGCCCTCATCGGTAACCTTGTTGTGCAGCACCATCTCGTCTTTACATCCAAGGACACCCCATCTATAGACCCAACCCATAATAAACCCCTTCACATTGAGACTTGTTGGCATTGCACACTCTAATGAGAATTGAAAGTAATTGAAGGTGTTGTCATTGATGGCAACCTTGAGGCAATCTTGTGGTATCGGCACCGGCAGACACTTCACCAGCAGCTACAACAATATATACCGGCACCCCTACCGACAAGAACAACTTTTGTTTATTGTATTTAATTGTAAATATATTTTGTAATTGACATGGCATATTGTAAAAAGACTCATATATATGTATGAGATCTTGTAAATCATTTTGATATGGATGGACATGTAGTATGGATAGGCAGAAGTGATGGGTGAATATTAAGGTAGATTTTGTATAAGGTTATGGTTATAGTATGAGCTTAAACCAAAACTGAACCTGGCATAGCAGATGCTGAATTGTAGCAGTACATTATACTGGATTCTCATAATCCATTTTGTAAGTCAGTGAGACTTCTATTTTGTATTTGAGCAGTGAGCTCTAGGCAGTTTGTCTTCTTGCATGTGCAGGCACCTCATTGTAAGTAATATCCATTCATTGGCTAGTGAGTGAATATTGTGGGTCACGAATCCCACCGAGGTTTTTCCCACACCAGGTTTGCTCGTTAAAAATATTGTGTTATGGTGTGTTTTCTATGTTGTCTTTATTGTTCATATTTATTGCATTAATCCTTGTTTACTGGTACATTGTTTTGGAACACAAATTACATAATAAGGTCAAATATTTTGTTAACCGTTTAGATACTGATTCACCCCCCCCCCCTCTCAGTATCTTTGGGACTATCATTAATCCTAACAATTGGTATCAGAGTCTGGTCCTCTATTTTCAAAATCCTAACAGTTTGAGGAAGATTCTGACACCGGTACAGATGGAGAACTTGAGAAAGCAATTAGAAGGAGCTCTTGCAGACTATGATGTAGAGAAGTTGAAGAATATCAAACTTGAAGATGATCTGAGGATTGCATAGGAATTCATTCAAGGACTTCAGGAAAATCTCACTATTGCTAGAAATAAAAGAAAAGAACTTCATGAGAAGATGCAGAGTGATGATGATGAAAAGAAAACTCTTAATGATCTTGTGAATAAGTTGAGGCAAGAAAACAGTACTATGAGGAATGAAATGCAAGACATGACTATGAGGTTTTGTAAAGACATTGAGGACAAGAAGAAGAATGAAGATGACTTGAGTAGGAGATGCAATGATGCTGGAAATGAAAATCTAAGACTCAGTCATGAAAATGATATGTTGAAGACTGATCTGATTCACATGCAACATGATAAAACTGAACTTATGAGACAAAAGGGAATTTTGGAAAATGAGTTGGCTACTGCAAATCAACATAAAGAGAAATTCAAGAAAAGTTCAGAAGAACTTGATGATATGCTAAAAAGTCTGAAACCTAATGGAGATACTAATGGACTTGGATTTGAAGTTGGTGAAAGTTCTGGTACTGCAAACAATCATGATCACAATAAACCGGTAAGACAACCTAATGCTTACAAATTTAATGGGAAATGTTTTAACTGTAACAAGTATGGTCATAGAGCAAATCAGTGTAGATCTAGAAACAATCAGAACATTAATGCACCCACCGGTCAATGTTCCAAATGCAACAAAATTGGTCATAATTTAGAAAACTGCAGATTGAATGTGAGATGTTATGTTTGTGGAAGATTTGGGCACTTATCTAATCAATGTAGAACACAAACTGACATAGGATATGGAAAGGCAATTCAGAAGAACAATGTGACTTGTTATGCTTGTAACAAGATTGGACATATTGCAAAATTTTGTAGAAGTAAGACTTCACCGACAAATAATAAAGGACCCAGTTTGAAAGGCAAAGAGAAAGTAGACGAGGTAAAGCAAGAATTTTCAAAATAGTGGATTAAAAAGAGAGATCAGAATGTTGATGAGACTATTCCTTCACCGGTAGAACAGAGTATTACTCCATTGGCAGGAGATTCTTCATCTAACTGGAAAGAAACCTTTTGGGGGTATTGCAACAAGTTGAAAATCATGCAAATTTACCCTCGATTGATGGTAAGAAGATGGATTTCTTCTTTACCGGCAGATGTGTTAAGTTTCACTTAACC
Source organism: Cryptomeria japonica (assembly GCF_030272615.1). Taxonomy (NCBI): domain Eukaryota; kingdom Viridiplantae; phylum Streptophyta; class Pinopsida; order Cupressales; family Cupressaceae; genus Cryptomeria; species Cryptomeria japonica. The sequence continues at coordinate 257,488,685 of NC_081415.1, forward strand.
GACAAGCATTTAATGTGGTTGTTGGAGGAAAAGACATTATAAATCATTGATTTTCCCTCTTTTTCAATTCACCGAGCATTCAAACTTTCAAAAAGCACGAAAATCCGAGCGAAGGCATCCAAAGCAAAGAAGTGAAGCAAGTTCTTTCAAGCACTCAAACCTATCAGGCAGCTTAAGGTATTTATCAATGACTTCCTCCTCTACTCCGGAATTTATTGCAAACCCTACTGTTGTGGAAGTAGTAAAATGCCCTAGGCCCGTTTTTAAGATCATTCTCAAGATAGCAAAACAAGATGATTCCCTAGGTGCTTTTTCTAAAATTCCAAAATGTGTTGTATATGTTGAAGACCCTAGAATCTATATTCATTGCAATATTGAGGAATTAGGTTCAAAGGAAATATTGAAAATGTTTAAAACTATTATCTGTGATGAAAGTGGAAATGTGAAACCCGAACACGAGGTTATTGAAACTTTAGGTTTTGTGGAAATCCTTGACATCCCTAAATTTCCTAAGGAGGTAGTAAGGATTGTCCTTAGCAGAGTTCATGGAGAATTCTTTTGGCTGGATTATGTTTGAAAAACCACCAAAGAAGAAGTTAGGGCAGTGACTGGTTTACCCTCCACCGGTAGTAGGCCAGATAGGACGAAGAAGGTACCCAATAACATAGTGATGACATTAATAGGAGCAACACATGATAGCAAATCCCTGAGAGTGAATGATGTTAAAGATGAAAATGTCATATTCATAAGCATGATTCTAGGTTATAAAACCACACATGCAAACCGGTTGAACTCGATTTCTAGTCTTTGTATTAAAAGTGCTTATGATATGGTCAACAATGATGGAAAAATAGATGTATGTGAGTGGTTAAAGGATGAATTAATAGACAATCTGAAAAAGATAAAAGGAGACAAGAAAGGAACTTTTTGTTTTGGCAATCTTTTGGTATGTCTGATGTTGTATCTCACAAAAGAGGTTCCCGATATTGGTAAGAAAGACTTTGGTTATGACATACCGGTAGGCAAACAACTGCTAGAAATCTTCACCGGTATGGGTACAAACAAGGAAAATAATATAACAAAGTACTTCAAAACCTTCAAAGCAAAAATGAAAACAAGAGAAAGACTGTCACAAAGTATTGTAGACAAATATGAAAAATAAATATGTTTCTAATTAAAAAGGATGAAATTTGGATGGAGGCAGTTCTTCCTAGAACTGTATGGGTAATAGAAATGGGGTATGAGGTAGATGTAAACATCATTGAAACTTATGCCAAAGCCCTATTAGAAGATCCTAGAGAACTAGAAGAAAAGGTTTTTGGAAATGCAGAGACAATAGAGAGTGGTGTGCAGACATTGAAACAGAGGAAGAAAAGAGAAAAGTACATTAGGAGTGCAACCAAGCAAGTGAAGGAAATAAAAGAAAACATTGTGAACATAACTAGTATAAAGGAAAGTGACTTAGAAGGATTACAACCGGAGGCACATCTCTCACCAATTGGTACATCCTCTGAGAGTGAAATTCTTGCAGAGTTTAAAAGAGTTGATAGGAAGAGAAAACCCTCACTGGTACCCTCTCCTACACCCAAGAAGACAAGGAAGAAGCAACAGGCAGTGAGGCCATTGGCAAAGAAGCTGACACCTTAAAGGAAACAAAAACAGGTCATACCACCATTGGATAACTTATTGAATGAAATAACTGATGACGACAATCTATCAAATGTGACCAAACTGTACAATACATTTACTAATACAGAAAAAGAAAGTATTGAGAACAACATTATTTTACATCTTGACATTTACAAGAAAGTATTAATTGAAGTTGTAGATGATTTGCCTAGTGAATTATATAGGTGGTTAGATGCTAAGAGGTTAGCAATTATGGAGCTAGATAAGAAAATTAAAATTGAGAAACTACTAGCTATACATCTAGTCAAATCTGTAGAGGAAATTGATGAATTAATTAGTGAAGCTAATAGAACAGTTTTTGCAAGTGGACACCAGAATATGAGCCTAATGGCTGGCAGGGTAAATGAAATTGCAGAAGAAACAACAGACAAGTGGGACATTTTCTTTGTTGAGAAAGAAAAATAGGAAGAGTTGAAAAGACCAAAAACTTTCAAAGTTTATCAAAAGGACAGAGACAAGGGGAATGGTAAAGTAGGTGGATTACCCAACATTAAAGTAACTGACAACCTACCACCACCTTTGGTTACTCCAGCAGTACAGACTGATAGCATACCAGCTACTAAGAATGTGGACACACCACATGAGGATACTAACCCTGAGTCAGAAATTTTGTACACTATGAATATTGACACTCAAGAAGTAAACATTGTAGTTGATAAGGAGATCACAGAGGAAAAGAAAAATGATATTTCTACTGAGAAATCAGCAGATAATATTGGGGTTGAGACACAAGCTGAGCATTCAGTGGAACCCTTGGACAGTGGAATGGTTACTGTATATATTGATGCAAGCATTGAAAAACCTGCAGCGACAGTAACAGAGATACCGGCAGTGGATAACACAAAAAAACCGACAGAGATACCAGTAGATAATATAGAGAAACAAGTAGAGAAATAGGTTGATTCATAGGTACACACTAAGACAGTGCAACCGGCAACCACTGAGAAACCAAAACCATTGCTAGTAGAAATGCAAACACGGACTGATCCACCAAAGGTCGATACAAGAAAATTGGTTACTCCCATTGCAAGCACTGAGATTGTAAAGGTAGTTGGCCAAACATCTGGTACTTCACTAATAGAATTTAGACCTACTAATGTGACTAAAGTACTTCTGGACTCAATAAAGAAAATAACAGATTGTAATGCATTGTCCTATAAGGCAATTGATGACACAATTCCTATTCTTAAGTTGATTGCACCCAAATGCAATTTAGATAATGTAAAGGATTCTTTAAGTTAGTTAGACACATTGTCTAAATACATTACTGGTAATATACTGACAGTTGATCAAATTAATCAAGAAACATTCAAGGAGAAAATGGAGAAGGAAAAAGGAAAATTATTTGAGGAAACAATAAACAAGTGCACGAAACACATCAATACACTTTTACCAGCACTGAACACAACAATTTTGGAGTATAAGGAACTGTACAGAGATACTTGCAAGACAAATCTGTTAACAATGGACATTGATAAGGAAATAAGCAAAGTTCAAAAGGAGATAGATGATATAGCTGATAATATCATTGGTTCATCTGAACCTATATCAATTATTGAACAAGAAATTGTTGGATTTGAAGAAAAATTGGAGAAGATAGAAAAAGACAAAGAAAGGATAAAGGGAAAAGCCAGAGAACTTAAGTGCAAACTCAGTCCTAAGTAAGATAATCTTATCTCTCTGAGGAAAGAGATCTCTGAGGCACTAATTCAAGGACAAAAGTCACCAGAGGAGCATATGCATCATCTCACTGGTACAATCTAGAGAACTGAGGCATCCATGAAGGGAAGTAACATATTTATTCAGAGTTTAAACTTGGTCTTAGCAGACATATTCCAGATTGTAACCAACCGGTTACAAAGTTCAAGTTGAAATTTTGCACTCATTTGACAATTTTTGACAACCTTTGTCATTGATGTCAAAGGGGGAGTAGTGGATAGAGAAAAATGACTATCAGAGGAGATCATCCGCTTAGGGGGAGCACACAGTTTTGGTAAATTTTTGGACTTCATTTTTGGGATGGATTTTGTATTTTTCTCATGAGTGTTGCCATCAATGCCAAAGGGGGAGATTGTTGCCATTGCACACTCTAATGAGAATTGAAGGTAATTGAAGGTGTTGTCATTGATGGCAACCTTGCAGCCTTGTGGAAACCTTCAGGCAATCTTGTGGCACTGGCAGACACTTTGTCGGCAGACACTTCACCGGCAACGACAACAATGTATACGGACACCCCAACTAATAGGAACAACTTTTGTTTATTGTATTTAATTGTAAATGTCTTTTGTAAAGCCGACATGGTATATTGTAAAAAGACTCATATATGTATGAGATCTTGTAAATCATTTTGATATGGATGGACATGTAGTATGGATAGGCAGAAGTGATGAGCGAATATTAAGGCAAATTTTGTATAAGGTTATGGTTATAATATGAGCTTAAACCGGTACTGAACTTGGCATAGTAGATGTTGAATTGTAATAGTACATTATACTGGATTCTCATAATCCATTTTGTATGTGAGCAGTGAGTTATAGGCAGTTGGCCTTCTTGCATGTGCAGCCACCTCATTGTAAGTAATATCCATTCATTAGCCAGTGAGTGAATATTGTGGGTCACAAATCCCACCGAGGTTTTTCCCACACCGGGTTTCCTCATTAAAAATCTTGTGTTATGGTGTATTTTCTATGTTGTCTTTATTGTTCATATTTACAACATTAATCCTTGTTTACCGGTATATTGTTTTGGAATGCAAATTACATAATAAGGTCAAATATTTTGTTAACCGGTTAGATACTGATTCACCCCCCCTCTTAGTATCTTTGATAATATCATTAATCCTTACAAGACTATTGTTCAAAAGCATAAAATCAAGAGGGTCCTTAGAAACGGTGGATCTGGCCTAAATCTTTGTACATACAAATTGATTAAACAACTTTGTATCTCTGAAGACTTTATTGACACATCTAGAAGAATCACAATTAAAGCTTGTGATGATGCAGAAAGGGTCTCTAAAGGCACCATAACACTACCTCTTCAAGTGGGCCGTGCAATAGTGGAAATTACATGTTAGATCTTGTGCCTTGATCTCCCCTACAACATCCTCCTTGGTAGCCCATGGATCCACTCCATTCAGCTTGTTTCCTCCACTCACCATCAATGCCTTAAATTCCCTTACAATGGCAGAGAGATTACTATCTTGGTTGACCCGTAGGCCTTTCAATACTGCAAGCTCCTTGAAGGGAAACACCCTTATCATTTCCCACTCAATACACCTATTTCGCCACCTTCATCTAATCCATCAAATGTTGTATCCACCTCCTCCCAGCCTGAGATCAAGGTTAAGATAATTGACAATGGCTATAGAGAGTACACACTTCAAAATAAACTCTATATGGGTCAACTCCCACCCTCTCCTAAGTCATATGGAAGACCTAAAGAAATCAAGATCCAAAAGAAACCCACCATGAAGTGCAAACAGACCACCTTTGAGAAGTGAGGCCCACTTGATGAAGAGAGCTTGGAAATCGATGTCACTTCTTGGCTATACTAGGAAGAAGATGAAGCACCAATGGTCCCCAAATAGATGTATCCTAAAGCATATGTTATTGTAGACAATACAGGCTATAAAGGACATCTCAGACCTTAAGAACATGGAAGAAAACCACCCATCTCTCCAATCCCCTACAAGAATAATAAGGGCTTGGGTTACTCACCAGTGCTTAAGGTCACTATCATTGGTGCTCTGACATAACCTCCTTCTGAAATTGAAGACTTCGACAAAGAGGAATTTCATGAAATGCCTTTCGAATACCTTGACGATCTACTTGATGATGCCTATGTTAACACCATCACCCTTGTCACCCCTTCCATCCCATTTGAACTCCAACTCATCCACCTCAAACTAATTGATTGGGACCAACAAGGACCACCTACCCTAGGCATTTGTGCTGATGAAAATGCCCTCTTGGCATTACTCAACACACGAGACCTTGAAGATCACACATTCGTGAATGGAAACCAACTCAACATGGAGGCATACTTTGGTAGTTAGGTCAATTCCCTTAGTTACAAAAGTGGAAATAAAAATAATGTTCCCTAGTGAAAACCTCTCTGAGGCACCTTCAGACTCAGAAAAAGTAAAAATAAAGGACGTATCTTCTAGTGAAAACCTAGATCAGGCACTAGAAGATGAGGGACTTGACCTACCTACCATGGTTCCCCTATATTATGAGAAATCATGATTATTGATCAAATAAACTGACACTATCAACATGGGTATAGAGATAGTCCAAAGAATGTTCTCATTGCAAAGTCTCTTACAGATCCAGAGAAACAGAACTTCATAAATTTCCTCAAAGAAACACAAGTTAACTTCGCCTAGTCTTACATTGACATGCCGACCCTTGACCAAAAACTGGTAGTACATAATCTTATTGTCAAACTGGATGTTAAGCCAGTCAAACAAAAGCTTTGTAAGATGCATCCGCAATTTTCCCTCTTAGTTAAAGCATAACTACATTTAAGATCTTGGATGTTGGATTCACCAAACCCATTGATTATCCTAAATGGGTCTCCAATATTGTACCTATCGGCAAGCCTATTAGGGGCATAAGGATTTGCACAGACTTTAGGGACCTTAATAAAGCATGTCTAAAAGATAATTTCCCCATGCCAAATATATAAATGATTATAAACTTGACAGCTAGATGTGAAATGCTTTCCTTAATGGATGGATTCTTTGGGTACAATCAGATCAAAATTGTTGAAGAAAACCAACACAAGACAATATTCACTATGCCTTGGGGAACATTTTGTTATCAAGCCATGCCCTTTGGGTTAAAGAGCGTAGGAGCAACTTATCAAAGAGAAATGACAACCATATTCCATGACCTCTTACACAACATTATGGAAGATTATGTGGACGACCTTTTGGGCAAGTCTATAACACGTGGAGAGCATATCCCCATCTTAAGGAAAAACTTTGAAAGAGTGGAGAAATAAAAGTTGCACCTCAACCCTAAGAAGTGTGTCTTCAGGGTCACATCAGGCAAACTATTGGGATTCATAGTCTCTCACAAAGGAATTGAAGTGGATCCAACAAAAGTCAAAACAATCATGGAAATGTCTCCCCCTAAGACACTTAGGCAACTTCGTTGTCTCGAAGCCAAACTTCAGTCTATCCACCAATTTATAGCACAACTTGCAAACAAATGTCATCCATTCACACATCTCATATGCAAGGACACCAATTTTAGAAGGCCTTTGATAAACTGAAAGAGTATTTGGCCTCCCCTCTAGTATTGATGCCACCTATATTATGACAACCCCTCTTCTACATATCAACAATTACAATGGCTCTAGGGGTATTACTTGCACAAACTGATGACAAAGGAAAGGAGCATGTAATATATTACATCAGTTGTACTCTTGTAGGATATGAACTCAACTATACTCCCATAGAAAGATCTTGCCTTGCAATGGTCTTCAACACTCAAAAACTACACCACTACATGCTCAACAATAAGACAAAACTCATAGGAAAAAGTGATCCTCTCAAGTACTTGTTGTCTAAGGCTACTCTCATGGGATGCACAACAAAATGGGTCATGGTACTAAGTGAGTTCAACATTGAGTATGTAGATAGAAAATCCATTAAAGGAAAAATCATTGTTGATCAATTAGCTGATACTCCCCTTAAAGGTGATCACCCCCTCATAATAGAATTCCCTAATGATTCCATTATGTCTAACACACCATCAACTCAATGGTAGTTTTGCTTTTATGGTTCTTGCATGCAACATGGATTGGGGGCAGGTATTTTGTTGATTACACCTCAAGGTGATTGCATTCCTAAGTCCTACAAGATAGCCTTTTCATGCACAAACAACATAGTGGAGTATGAAGCTCTTATCATTGGATTTTGTTTGGTTATCCAATGGAAGATCATAGAGCTATAGGTATACAGAGGTTCCCAACTTTTCATTAAGCAATTTAATGAAGAGTATCAAACAAAGGATGACAAGTTGCTCCCTTGTTGTCACATGGTTGAAGACTTCAAGCAACACTTCACCTTCATCCAGTTCGAGCAAGTTCCTAGGACAAACAATAGAGTTTCCAACGCAATGGTTACTATTGGTTCCCTCTTGTAGATGCCCACAAATAGTTAGAATTGTGAGTTCTTGGTCAAGCATCTTTTAGTACCAGCATATGATGTCCCCGAATTAGACATGGTATGTGTCCTTGTTGGTTCTGACTCCCAATGGTATCAAAAACCTTCATTTACCTTTGAGATAACATCATCCCTCCCCACCTCACGAAAATGCAACAACAAACATTAATCCATAGATCCACTCGCTACACTATCCTAGGTGATACCTCATTTCAAATCACTTTGATGGAACCCTCCTAAGGTGTTTAGACAAAGAGGAGGTTGAATGAGCACTATGTGAAGTGTAGGAAGGTATATGTGGATCACACTCAAGTGGCCTCACTTTGGCTAAGAATATCTTGTGCATAGGATACTACTGGCCAACAATGGAAGAAAATACTTATCACTATGTGAAGAAATGTATCCCTTGTCAGAAGTACGGTGACAAGATTCATGTGCCTTGTCAAGATCTGCAGTTGTTTATCACACCTTGGCCATTTTCTTGGTGGGGGGTCGATCTCATAGGAAAAATCCATCCCACGTCATCCAATGGCCACAAGTTCATAAAAACCTCCATTGAATACTTCACCAAGTGGGTGGAAGCCATACCACACACCTTCACCACTAGCAAATAGATTTCCAAGTTTATCCCGAATTATCTAATTTATCACTATGGAATCCCTTAAGTAATCATTACAGATGATGGAAAACCATTAAAAAATAAGGACATCAAAGAATTATACCATAATTTTTCCATCCAACATCGCTTCTCTACCCCATACAACCTGTAAGGCAACGATCAAGTTGAGGCTTTGAATAAAACTCTCATTAAGATCCTGAAGAAAATAGTCAATGTAGTTGGTTGTGATTGGCACTTGCAACTCCATCCTGTCCTTTAGGCCTATCACACAAGAATCTACACCCCATGGGAGCTACACCATACTCCTTAGTCTTCAATTTTGAAGTCATCCTCCCCCTTGAGATCAAGATCCCCTCACTTTGAGTATCATTGCAAATAATCCTTCTTGATGAAGAATATAGAGTAGCCAGATTACAAGAGATATAACTACTGGATGAAAGGTGTCTCAAAGCCTTAAATCACCTCTAGGTATATCAAAATTAACTACGGCTAAGCTACAATGAGAAATTCAGGACCTAGGAATTTGACATTGGTGAACTTGTCCTTATGGAAAATCAAAAAAATCTTCAGCATCGTGAGAAGAAAGGAAAGTTTGAGCCTAATTGGCTTGGACGATATGTCATCACTGCAAAATATGGATCAAGAGCCTATTAGTTGGCTACACCTAAAGGAGACCCTCCGGATGAACCCATGAAGATCATGTATCTGAAGAAATTCTATGACTAGTCTTCAGAAGTTATTAGTTTTCAAAAATTAAGAAAAGATCAAAAAAGTCAAAAAATCATAAAAAAAATACAAAAAAAAGCAAAAAAGTTAAGAAAAATCAATTTGTCCATTAGTGAAAACCAATTTATGGCACTATGGGCATGTACCTTAGTGAAACTTGGTTCTAGGCATCAAGGTAAATAAGTCAGATCCACTATCTGTGAATAAGGATCACACCAGTGCACTAAGCTTTTATCCCATCACACTGAGCTCCCCTCCCCCCCGCTTCCTCAGCTTATCTCATTAAACTGATCTTCTTCTTGACTTGTGCGTCACCCAAACACCCATCCACACCGTGCCAATCACGATCTCAACAATCAGATTACATGTCTGCATTCACTTGCACCTCCATCTTCTCTATTGCCTAAATCAATCCTACCAATTTCCTTTGCCCATCGGGATGCATCCTTTCCATGTTTGGCATATTATCACAATCCTAGTCTTACTCTTGGCAAGAGATATCAGTTGGCCATGTGTATGTTATTTGCATGATTGGTCTTTTTGCTTTGATTTACATTTTGTGTTTCATGACTACTCCTATCTAGGGCTACCATAATCATTCTATATATTGGTATGTCTTGGGTTGGTGTATACTGGGGCAACTTTTATGGTATGGCATGTTTGAGAATTTATATTGTACGATCCTGCAGCCTCGCATTTACATCATCATGATGTTTGTGAGCTTGTGCGCATTGATATATCTATTGTTCGAGAGTTTAGTCCACGCCTTGGATTTTTACAAAACCTTGATTCTTATAATTAGTGGTATAGATTATCCTTGGCAATATCAAACTAGGTTTGCTCTCCACATCTACACAATAAGATATCAACCCCCCCTCCCTTCATCTATTTCTATCATTCACCCATCTTAGAGACTTCAATTTATTTATTTCCTCTCCCCCCCACCTTTCTTCTATCTAGTCGTATTCATGGAATTATGGCTGGCTCATTACAAAAATTGTTCATTCCCATCTCATTGCATTTTCATGAAGATTATCATTGCATTCACCTTTTGCGTTAGGTCATTTCATACATTTTAAATGTTCATTGTCATTTTAGTTTAATACATTTTAATGGTATTAGGTCCATTCATGTGTTTATGTTATCATGTTGCATTCATGTCATTTTATCATTTTAGATATTCATTATCATTTAGTTACATTCTTGTCATGATCATCATCATTTTCCATTTTAAGTATGCTTGCACTTTATTCATTAGACTTCATTTCATATCATTTAGAACATAAGATTATCTCATTGTTGCATATCATTATAGGTGTTATATACACTTTCATAAATATAGCCATCCCATTTTGCATATCATGTACCATCATCCATCTCATACACATATAAATCATGCTTCCATTCATCAAATCACCATCATCCATATCACATCTTTCGTACATTATAGGTTAGACATAATCATGTCATTTCAAAATCATCATCACATATCACAAATCACACATATCACATATATATAATGCATCCATCCTACATTCATTGCATGTTAAGAACATAGCATATAAGCATTATAAAAATAAAACCAACAAACACGTGCATACATCATATAGACATACATCCATCCTACATCACAACCATGTCAGATAATCATCAACATGCATCATCATAAGCATAAATCATCCATATCCATCTATCAACATATAGAAATCAAAAGTCCATAATAAAGTACACATGCACATTGTCGCCAAAAATCATGTCTCATCTCATATATATCAAAAAGTAATGTGTCCAATCATGATACAATGAAACTCCTTGGAGGGTTAAAATATCACACATATAATTGAGGCATATCTTGTGCTCTCCTTGTCCACCACACCAGGATTTGCACAACCACTGGATGGGACTGGTGGTGGTGGTCTTGGGGCGCTCATCCCTACTGACTCTCCTGAGATCTATGTTCGAGTCTACCTAGACTATTTCCTTTCTATGAAACTCAATGACCGCTAATCATGACGGTACTGCATCCTAGTACAATCCTTAGTAGTACTGAGCCTCCCTAAGAGATCTATTTGATTCTTTGTGTGCCTTGATGGGCTCAATGAATAGTGCCAACATCTGCCAAGGATTGATGGCTCTCTGAGCCATGTCCCTCTCCCCTCGCAATCGAGTAGCATTTTCCTCTACTCCGCTCACCCAAGCCCTTAGTGTTTGTAGCTCTCCATCCATCCACTCCATCTCCTCATCCATCCTCCTCATCTACTCTATAGCTGCCCCACCCCTCACCGCCTTTAGCATCTCAGAGGTATTCTATGCCTCTGTCTGGTAGCTATCTCTCTTAGCTATGGTAGTCTTGAGGTCTCTCCTTAGAGAATCTCTCTCCACCCTCACCTAATTTAGCTTTGCTTATAGACTATCAACCCTCTCCTTCTCCTGTTGCACCCTTCTCCTCTTCTCCACCAGCTCATCCTCTAGGCTCAGTTTTTGTTCTCTCTTTGTATCCCTCTTAGAAATGACCCGATCCAAAACAACCTGATATATTTGTCCATATACCTACCCCTCCCCCACCTGTACATCCATTGGCTTTACCTATGCGAGTGGTGGCCCCTCAACCTATGGAGTTGGCCCTGCTTTCTCTATTGGAACCGATACCTATACCTGTAAAGGTGCCTATGCATGTCCCCTCCCCTCTCTTTGGAACTCCCTGCCTATTCCTAGCTCCTCCAGTCACTCCTCTCTCCTCAATCACATCCCCCTCTCCCCCCACTATCTCATCCATAGATGACGCAATCTCATCAGATACAAAAACTCCTAGATCCATGAGGCAAATGGGCCTATGGGCATCCCACCTTGCAGTGTATGCCCCAGTGCATCCCATATCTACAATCTTCAACCTCTCCTACTAGACGAAGGTCTTTGCACCTATCTAACTAAGATGAACCACAAACAACTTGATAACATCACCCCATATGGCACTCTCTCTAGCGATCCATGAATGAGTGCACTCCTCACCCACTATATCATGGTGCTCACCGAACTCCCACATAACCCTGTGTGGTAAATACTAGTCAATGATGTGTACAATCCGTCCAAAAAGCCAACACTATGTCTACACCCAAGCTAGAAAAATGTCTCGAGTCTATCGCTCACAATCATAGAAGAGACATCATGTGAAATCCATAAGCTCATAAAAAATGTGCCTCCAAAACCATATAGTGCCTACTTGTGTGTAATGTAGAAGTCCCCTGTATTTGTGCATGTAGGGGTATATAGTCCTTCGTGCTTGTACTCCCAATGGTCATGTCACTACTATATTCTCCCATGCCCAAATATGCAAAAATTTTATGTCAGTCTCAAGGTTCTTATAACCTTGATTATAACTTCCCTAATATAGCAGCTCCCCATGCATATTGAACACCATACTCCAACATCTAGTACATACACCTGGACCATCCCATAGAAAATCCATGCCCACTGAGGTCAGACATCATCCTCCTGCTGATCAAGCCGCATATAAAAAGGATAAGTCATAGGATCCATCGATGTGGATCCATCACCATTTCGAGAACCATGCATGTATGATCCATCAACAAGTCATTAGTGTCACAGACACTCTAAAGGTAAAACTTATCATTCTCTAATCTGTACTCAGGAATGATCCTACATATTTGTACCTTCAGAATCCGCCAAACATCAAGGAGAGTGATGTTGGATTCACCTAGAGGAAGGTGGAAGGTGCATGTATCGTTGTGCCAACGCTCAACTAATTTTATCATCATCATTGTGTGGCATCAAATCTAAGGCCACCCTGCAACTAATCCTAGCCCAAACCAAGACAATAATGTCCACTCAGTGTCGCCTAACTAACTTTGTAGCACCATGGTAGGAGGCCAATTCTCCCATGATCCTGAGATTGCAGGATCCTCCTACAACCATTCAAACCACTTAATTAGCCCTTTCTTCAGTCATCCTAGCCTAATTCTAGCTGTGGGGCATCTTATTGACACCCCTTACCCCTGTCTTTTCTTTTCATTTTTCCTCTATTTTCCCTTAGGTGGAGATGATGTTTCCTTAAACAGAGATGTTGAAACCATGCTCTGTGCGCTAATCCATAGGGTAGAGACGACGTTCCTATGTCTCCCCCTTTATCCCTCCTCTGTCTGCAATGCAAACGTTGATTCAATGATCGACGTTTGTGCAAGCATTTCCATGCTTATGCATGTGGGGATTGTCTCTGCAGACAATGATCCTCAGGCACAGATGTTGATTCAGCGATCAACATCTACACCTCGATAGCTTTTTCCCCCATTTATTACCCTAATAAATGCGACAAGTTACTAAATTGACAAAGTTAAGGTCATTGGTGCGTACCGATGGGCCATACTCAGTTGGTCTATGGTAGTGGCAAACCACTTGATGCAGTGCTCATGATGTGGGATGTGTGGACTCAACTAATATCATCATCATCATTACATGACATCAAATCTAAGGCCACTATGCAACTAATCCTAGCCTAAACTAGGACAATAAGGTCTACTTGGTGTTGCTTGACTGACTCCGCAACACCATGGTAGGAGGCCAATGCTCCCATGATCCTAAGATTGCAGGATTCTCCTACAACCATTCAAAGAACTTCATTATCTATTTCTTCAGTCATCCTAACTTAATTCTAGCCCTGGGGAATCTTATTGGCACCCCTTGCCCCTATCTTTTCTTTTCATTTCTCCTCCATTTTTTCTTAGGTGGAGACAATGTTTCTTTAAACAAAGATGCTGAAACCATGCTCTGTGCGCTAATCCATAGGGTAGAGATGGTGTTTCGTAGTCTCCCCCCTTATACCCCTCTGCCTGCAATGCAGATGTTGATTCAATGATTGATGTCTATGCAAGCGTTTCCATGCCTGTGCATGTGGGGATTGTCTCTGCAGACGACGATCCTCAGTTATAGATGTCGATTCAACAATCGACATATGCACCTCGATAGCTTTTTCCCCCATTTATTACCCTAATAAATGTGACAAGTTACTAAACTGACAAAGTCAAGGTCAATGGTGTGTACCGATGGGCCATACTCAACTGGTATGTGGTAGTGGCAAACCCTCTTGATGCGATGCTCGTGATGTGGGATGTGTGCCATCGCTTTCCTTTGCTCCACTCATTGAAAATTCTAGAGCTTATGTGTGTGATAATGACCCCTCCTTGGGCCCTTATGGCTCTTACAAGTCCCCCTTTCACCCTCCTCTCGCCTTTTCTTCATTGTTTCTCTCTTTTTTCAAAATTTCTCCCCCGCTTCTCCTTTTTTTCCTTCTTTTTCTTCTTTTCCCATCGTTTTATTCTTTTTTGAGAATTTCCTTGATTTTTTTAAAAAATTTCAATTAAAAGCTTGAGGGGGCATACACCACTTGCGTCTTCACGCTGGAGCATCTTTCTTCATCTTCTACGCACCACCGATTTTGCTGCTGAGTAAAAGGGGCAAAATGTAGACATCTAAATTTAATTAATTTAAACCATTCTACATAATTAATTTATTTAATTATGTCTATCCCATACCTCTTGAAAATTAATTAAATCAAATTTAATTAATTTATCATTACAGTCCAATAATTAATTTGTCAATAAATTAATTATTTTTCCTATTCTTCTAAAGTCACCACAATCATTATTTCTTCTAATACCCACTTAGTTAATTAATTTCAATTAGTTAACCTAACTATGTGATTCCTACAAATCACTTCTTTTAATCCTCACTTAGCCTAATTAATTCTTCTATAATCATGCTTATCATTATCCCTCGATTCTATATTCCTCCACTCATTCTCTCTCCTCATGTCACATCCTCCTAAATTGACCACTTGCACTCTAATCCTCATTAATCCACCTAATCACTCCTCTTAATTACTTGCACATTCCTAATCACTTGATTAGGGATGAGTCAACTCTTTGTCATAAACGCCTTTCCCAAATCTCATCCTCCAAACCTTAAATGCATTGATTTTAGTCATATCAAAGGATTTCAAATCCTTTGCACATCCCCATGCCTTCTCTTCCCAATGAGTTTTTATTTCCTTTATCCTTTTACTCTTCCCATACAATCTATTATTCATGAATTTTTAATTCCTTTGTCCTCCCCCAAGGAATTTTTTATTCCTTTTTATTCTTCCAATGTACCTGGTGACCTCTTCCCCATGTACTTGAGGAGTGTGGAGATAAGAAATGCCTTTATGGCAGATCTCTTGGCTCCCACATCTTGTCCTCTCAATCCTCTCCCACCTTCTTTTAATCCTAGCCCTCTATTTCAAGTCAATCTTGGCCCTCCATTTTGGCCTCCTCCAATCTATAAATTGGAGTCTCCTCTCCTCACAAATCATCCATATTTTGAATATTGTCTTGTTGTCCATTTGCGGATGGAAATCCTTCATCACACCCTCATAATGCCAATCTTACCATAGCCAATCCATATCATCCACAATCATCATTTGAATCCAATTCCTCTTGTTGTGTAGTGGAGAGAAATCCACAATCCACCATCTCAAGGAGCAAATCAAGTTGAGCAATAGGGAACCTCTACTTCATCAAGCTCAATTGGAGGAAGAGAAGAGAACTAAGGTATAATGGTTGTTTTGTGTATTTGAATGCTTTATTTATGTTTTGAAATGATTCATGCACTAACCATTAGGCATTATATTTTCCCCTCTTCAATAAGAATCCAATTTGGAACCAGACTTAATTAAAATATTTTATTATTAATATTATATTAGTAAATGTGTATTAAATTGGTATTAGAAAACAACCTTTCCTCTCTATTGGGCGACCTAGTTAGGGAGGGGACATGACATATGTGCTTGTATTATGTTTAGATATATTTGTTCTTGTTCATTGACAATGTGGATTGATTTCCTATCGAAAAGCTTTCATATTTTCTCTTTGCATCTTCAAATATACAAACAAATAGATTTAAGAACTATAAAATTAGAAAAGGAAATCACCACCCCAGAGCCCCCAATGCCCAAAAAATAAAATAAAAAATAAAATACGTTCAAACCCCTAAAGGTTTGATTGGACTAGTTCAACCCTAGGGTGACTTTAACAAGTAGGATCACCATCATAACTACTTAATTGAAGGGTGACTTCTAGTTTATATGTATGCTCACTCATCATGTTGTAATCCACTTGTTCAAAAAGAGTAGAGAGATTGATATCTATGTAATTTAGTTATTTTCATTAAAAATAATTATATAAAAAATGTTCCAATGGGCCAATTGATGGTTTTATGCTCTGCTAGGGTTTCACTTGATTTTGTTTACTATCTATTTTTATGAGGTGGGTTTGTCATCATAATGCATTTATTGCGAGAATTTTTTGGGTTTATTATAGCCTCAACGTTGGTGTTGGAGCTTCGACGTTTGGTGATCATGGCACCATCAAACAAGCTCCCCAAAAAATTTGTTCCCAAATTCTTTCACAAGGTATGTCTACTAGGTCCCCTGATGTTGTTTTGTCTATTCATGAGTTTGATAGTGCATGTTAGTGGCTCGAACAATTTACCTTGATTGGGTATTTTGTGGGGAGTGTTCCACCTAAAAGCATTCTTCGTGACCGAGTCACCAAGACCCAGTCCCCTTATGGGTCCATCTTGATGGCACCCAAAACCTTACCAAAGGTTTCTTTTTGTTTCGTTTTTCCAGATCAAACTATGTTCAAGCCATTCTTCAACATGGGTCTTGGTATGTTCAATTGTCCTTGCTTATTTTTCAGCCATGGTCAAGGTACTTCTCTATCTTCGATAAAAAAAATCTCAAGGTCTTGGTCTAGATAGAGTTTCTCGATCTCCCATTGCCTTGAAATTCGTTCTTACAAACCATTTCCCAATCTATTAGCAAAGTGATATAAATTGAGCTTGATTGGTTTCATCGTTCCTACCCTCAAAAGAGGGTCTATGTGGAAGCACATTTGTCTTGTGACCTCAAAGAGACTATTAATATTTAGATAGGAGTTATTTGTCACTCACAATGAGTGCTCTATCTTAATTTTCCCAATACTTATTTTTGTTACCAATCTTCATAAGACAAAATTAAGGATTGTTCTTTGGTTGCTTCGTAGGTGAAGGCTCCTTGGACTATTTCCTCATCTTCTTTAGCTTCTCATAAGAAAAAAATTTATGCTACCATGTAGTCATAGGTGCATACAACCGCAGTACCAGCCTCCAACTCTACCTAAGCCACAGGTGCAACCTGCTATTTCAAACCTTTCTTCTAAGAGGAACGAGTCTCCTTCTCTCATGGCTAGTGATGGGTCCCTTTGTACTACTTGGGTTCGAACTCCTCAGCTCACCTCAGTCTTTTTTTCTCGACTTCTCTCTTTTCCATTCTCATATCCCTTTTGGGTGTGTAGAGGCCCAAAATAGAGCTTTAGAAAAAGCACACAGTTGCTTATCCTGGTTTCCAGGTGGCATCAATTTTTTTTGCAAAATAGCTTCTCCTCTCTTGGGGATGATGCATTTAAATCATGAATTGTTTGTCATGGAATATCTGAGGTCTCTTTAACCTTGCTAGGAAGTATTCCATGCAGGATACTTGACAAAAATATCCTATTTTAGGTGTTCTTTGTCTTCAAGAAATCAAAATTGCTTCTTTCATTCTTGCTGCTATATGTTGAGTTTGTAGCCAATTGGCTTGGTTTTTGTTTCCAATCACAAGGTAGGGTGCGGAGATGTTGTCACTCTCCTTATCCCATGTTTGCAGTCTTCTATCATGGATGATGGGTCAGATCCTACTCAATAAATAGTTTGGATCCTTATGTCTATGAACAATCGTTCCATTTGGATCATTAATGTTTATGCTCCCAATGATGTTGTGAAGCAATATTTACTATGGCAGTGAATTTCTGATTCATTGCCACCTTCTACTTGGGTGTTGTACAATGAAATTAATATGGTGGAGGCCACCTTTGACAAGGAAGGTTTAATTCCCTTTCGATGGACAACTGGTGAAAGGGAGGTATGGTTTTACATGCACAATAAATTGGAGCTTTTTGATACCAATATAGATCATTGTCATCCCTATCGTATTTGAAATACATGGATTAATTTGTGAGCAGGTACAGATAGAGTTTTTAAATGATTTGATTGTGCTATGATGATGACATAATCTTTTTTCCCTTTTGGGGAATGTCAAGATCTCCCAGTTTTACCTCTCTTGGAGGTTACCCTATCAAGCCACTACCTTATCAAGTTCAACATTCAGTGGCAAGTGGGTTGTGTTCGACCATCTAAGACTCAGTTTTTCCTAAATAATTCCTTGCTAAGTCACCAACCCACTATTGGAAAAATGGTGTCTCAACCTTGCATTTACATGAGGTTACTATTTATAGTAAGTTATGTTTTAGCATGAAATGGTGCAAAATTCTCTCCAAAGCTTCGAATTGGCTACATAAGCATGTCGGCAATTTTTTCGTCTGGAGATCACAACTAGTTTTGAAAATATTAAACTTTTTGTTTTAGAATGGTGCGATGAAATGTTTAAATTTAATTTTGAGGACTTTAGGCCCTCTTAAATACCTTGAAAAATGGTCATGATTGTCATAGCGATTACAAGGCGATAGAGCACTTCGTGAGCTTTCTTGTGCATCAAACAGTTCATCAATTAGACACCCAATTCACAAGTTATGGCCTCCAAAAGTTTGGACTCTTGTAATAGAGAATATAAAATTGCATCAGACACAAATGAGTTGTTAAAGGGAGGAACACATGGTGATGTGTGTTTTGACACATCATAGGGCATCTACAATGGATATAAGGTCTGCTCTACTGTATTGGGTTGTTTTAGCCCATGGTTTTGTAATACCGTTTGACGATTTCTTGTATTGTTTCTCCTATATATGAGGTACATGAGATAGAGGTTGTGTGTAAGAGTCTTATAGCTATTGAGTTACCTCTGAGTCTCTGATTAGTGGTACTCTTGTGAAGAGCTTTCTCTGTAAGTATATTGTAATCTTTTATCGATTGTTGAATAATATATTGAGTTGCTTTTGTTTCCCCATGTAAACCAATGTGTTGTCGTGTTGTGGTATGCATGATATTATGTTTATTTCTATTAAGTTTCTATAACTGTTGTAACGAGTTGTAAAAAAATTGCATCACCTTCCTCTCAAGCTTAGTGTAGGAAGTTGTTCCGCTACTTAATTTCCTTACAAGTGGTATCCAAGCCTGATCACCTTTGGTTTCAATTGTGGGTTGTTGAGTTTTTTGAACTAATCCAGATTTGAGTGGAAGCTTGTGTAGAAGACACTTTTTGATCTTGTTGTTTTAGATGGAAAATTCGTCAAGGAGAATAGAGGTGGAGGAATTTAATGGAAGTAATTTTGAGATGTGGAAGATGGAGATGGAAGATTTTCTAATAGATTGAGATCTATGGGATGTTGTTGATGTGAATGTCTCAAGACCTGCAAATATTATTGTGATTGCTTAGTATAATGTTATGGACCACAAAGTTAAGGGTCTAATCAGATTGTGCTTTACAAACTCTGTTCTGATCAATGTCCATGAATAGAACTCTACACAAAAGCTATGGACAAAGCTTGGTGAAATGTATCGAGCGAAATTCTTATTGAATCAAATTTTCTTGAGGAAGAAATTGTATTCCTTGAGAATGAGAGAGGGTGGACGAGTTACAGGCGACCTAAAAGAATTTAATATGTTGGTGGCTCAATTGGCATCTATTGGTGTTAAGATGTACGAGGAGGAAAAATATCAGATCTTACTTAGTTCTTTGTTCGATTCATGGGATTCTCTTGTTATGGCTATAGGTAGTACTTATGTTGTTTTGAAGTCAAAAGATGTGGTGGGTACCCTACTTGGTGAAGAGATGTGAAGGAAGGTATCCATCAGTTCAAAGGAAGACCTAATTGTATGTGGAAGATCTAAGGAAAAATGCAAGAAGAATGAGAAGCATAATACATCCAAATCTAGAGGGAGATAAAAATATCCTATAAAGTCTGAAGTCATTTGCTAGAATTGTGGTAAACCAAGACACATCCATAAAGACTGCAAAGAAGAAAAGAAGAAGATAAAAAATAAATATGATTCTGATTCTAATTTCGAGAAGGAAGATGGTGATGCATTCATTGCAGCTTTGACTACTCATGCATGTAACGATGCATGGTTAATTGACTCAGGTGCATTTGTTCATATGACTTCCAATAAAGATTGGTTTTCTGAATGTGAGGAATTTAATGGAGGTAAGGTGTACTTGGGTGACGATTCACATTTAGATATTATTGGTCATGGAAAAGTTAGGATCAAGCTTCTTGATGGTAGAATAAAAAGGATTGGTGGTGTGTTGCATATCCTTGGACTATAACAAAATTTATTATCCATGAGCAAACTGATAGATGTAGGTGTGCAGGTATTCTTTTCTAAAGTAGGATGTAAAATGATTAAGGGTGCTACGGTGATTGCTAGAGGTGTCAGATTCAACACTTTGTATAAGCTAGAGGCATACAATGTTGAGTGTAATAGCACTTCTGTAAAAAGTAAATCTATGGATACTTCGCCAAAAGATTTGAGGGTTTCACCTTTAGTGGATGGACATGGCTTTTGGATACCTAAAGGTGCTCTTTCTTCTAAAGAAAAGTTACCTATAAAGAAGACTATGTTATGGCACTAGAGACTTGGCCACATTGGAGAAAAGGGTCTAAGGACGTTGAAAAATAAAAACCTTGTTGAAGGTTTGAATGATTGTAATTTTGACTTTGATTTATGTGAGCATTGCATTTATGGAAAACAAAACTGCGTTCAGTTTTACTCGATTTCTCATCAATCTTGTGGTGTTTTGGATCTTATTCATTCTGATGTGTTTGGTCCTATAGATGTTCCTTCCATTGGAAAATCTACATATTATGTTTCATTTATTGATGATTTTAGTAGAAAGACACGTGTATACTTTCTAAAGAGTAAATCTAAAGTTTTCAATCATTTTAAAGAATTTAAAGCAATGGTTGAATTGAAGATTAGAAAGAAAATTAAATGTTTGAGGATTGATAGTGGTGGTGAATTTTGCTCTAATGATTTTGATAGATTCTATTAAGACTATGGCATTAAAAAATTGAAGACAACTCCGTATTCTCCAAAGCAGAATGAAGTTGCAAAAATAATGAATAGGACACTGATGGAGAAGGCTAGGATTATGATGAGCAACATTGATCTAGAACATAATTTTTAGGCTGAAGTTGTTGGCCTTGCTTGCTACCTAATTAACAGATCTTCTACATCAGCTCTTGTTGATAAAACTTCTATGGAAGTATGGTCAGGTCACAAGCCTTCATTGAGACATCTTAGAATTTTTGGTTGCGAGGCATATGCATATGTGCCAAAGGAGAAGCGGACAAAGTTGGAGAACAAGGTTGTGAAATGTATCTTCATCGATTACAGTTATGGTGTGAAAGGATACAAGCTTTGGGACCCTATTGAACAAAAGATAATTCATGGTAGAAGTGTTGTTTTTAGAGACATTAAGTCTCCTTTTATTGCATTGCAGCCAGAACAAACTAAACAAGAAGATGCGATTCAATTCCCTTTTACGCTTGAAAGAGTTGAATCATGATCACTTGATAGGCATGAAGTTGAGGAGAGCTCATATAGCTTTGAATCTTTAGAAGAGGAGGAAGAACCTTCAACTCAGCTTGTTCGAAGGTCT
The DNA here is from genome assembly GCF_030272615.1 of Cryptomeria japonica. Taxonomy (NCBI): domain Eukaryota; kingdom Viridiplantae; phylum Streptophyta; class Pinopsida; order Cupressales; family Cupressaceae; genus Cryptomeria; species Cryptomeria japonica. The sequence goes on from NC_081415.1 coordinate 257,510,579, forward strand.
ACAAGACATAGACAACCACTTGGAAGGTATTCACTTGATGATTGGAGATGTATTTTTTCTTTGAATACTAATGTGGATGAGCCTAGATCTATAGAAGAGGCATTAGGTATGAATGATACAAAATCCTGGAAGATTGCTATGGAAGAAGAAATGATATCTTTGAAAAAGAATGATACATGAGATCTTGTGCCATTTCTAGAAGGACGAAAGTCTATTGGTTGTAAATGGGTGTTCAAGAAAAAGATTGGTTTGGATGGAAGCATTGAGAAGTATAAGCAAGGCTGGTTGCAAAAGGCTACACTTAGGTTGAGGGTGTTGATTATGGTGAGATATTCTCCTATTGCAAAAATGACATCCATTAGATTTTTGCTTTCTATTCCTGCTACTTATGATTTAGAGGTTGAGAAAATGGATGTGAAAATTGTGTTCCTTCATGGTGATTTAGAGGAGGATATTTATATGACATAGCCATAGCACTATGTGGTGAAAGATAAAGGTATTTTGGTCTATAAATTGAAGAAATGTTTGTATGACCTCAAATAGAGTCATAGGATGTGGTATCTAAAAATTGATACGTATGCATTGAGTTTGGGATTTGAGCATTCTAAATTAGATCACTGTATTTATTATAAATATGATGGTGAATATTTCTTGTACATTGCATTATGTGTTATTCATTGGTAAAGGGAAAGACATTATTTCATAACTAAAGTCTCAACTTGCTGCTAAATTTGAAATAAAAGATCTTGGTGTAGTGAAACACATTTTTGGGATGGAAATTGGAAGAGATAGAGTAAATAGAAAGCTATGTCTAGGCCAGAGTAAGTACGTGGATTCAATTTTATTGAGGTTCAACATGCAAGATTGTAGACCATTGTGTGTTCCTTTTACAATTGGATTGAAACTATCTATTTTAGATTGTCCTACGTGTCCATCAGAGATGGGAGACACGAGCAAAGTGCCTTACCAGAGTGCAGTTGGAAGTTTGATGTATGCTATGGTTTGTACTAGACCAGACATTGCCCAAGTAGTGGGATTTCTTTCCAAATATATGTCTAATCCTAGTAGAGTTCATTGGGATGCAGTCAAAAGAGTCTTCAAATATTTGAAGGGTACCTCAGAGTATTCTTTATGTTATCATGGTAATTTGGTTGGAGACATGATTTACCTTGATATTCATGGTTATGTGGATTTAGATTGGGCATGTGATATTGATAGCAGAAGATCCACTAGTGCCTGTGTTTACTTTATTTGATGGTGCAATTAGTTGGATAAGTAATTGATAGGCTATGGTTGTTTTGTCCACAACAGAAGTAGAGTATATGGCAGCTACTCATGTTGAAGCCATTTGTTTTAAAAGATAGTGTTCAGATATTGGAATAAAACAAGGTGTAGTGATAGTTTATTGTGACAGTCAAAGTGCGATCTGCCTAGCTAAGAACCCAACATTTCATGTCTAGATCGAACACATTGATGTTCAGTATCATTTTATTAGAGATATGGTAAAAAATGACAGGGTGAAGTTGGTTAAGGTGGAGAGTTTGATGAATGTTGTAGATTTTTTAACTAAGGCTGTAAGCACAAATAAGTTCATATGGTGTTTGGAGTCTATGGGCCTCATTGCCCCTAACAATTAATTTATTGTGTTGATACTCCCTTTGCTCTTCCAAGGTTTTTGACAAGTGGGAGAATGTAGGGAAAATGGTGTCTCGACCTTGCATTTACACAAGGTTACTATTTATAGTAAGTTTTTGTTTGAGCACAAAATGGTGTGAAATTCTCCCCAAAGCTTCGAATTGGATAGATAAACATGCTCGTAAATTTCCATTGCAAGATCATAGCTAATTTCGAAGATATTAAAGTTTCTATTGTTGAAGGGTGTGATGAAAGCTGTAAATTTAATTTTGAGGACCTTAGACCCTCAAAAATACCCTAAACAATGGGTGTAACCAACATAGCAATTACGAGGTGATAGAACACTTCGTGAGTTTTTTGACGCATCAAATAGTTCGTCAATTAGACACCTAATCCACAATGGCCTTCGGAAGTTTGGACTCCTGTAATAGGAAATATAAAATTGCATCAGGCACATAAATGAGTTTTAAAGGGAGGAACACATGGTGATGTGTGTTTTGACACGTCACAGGGCATCTAGAATGGAGATAAGGTTGACTCTAGTTTATTGGGTTGTTTTAGCCCATGGTTTTGTAATACTATTTGACAGTTTCTTGTATTATATCTCCTATATATGAGGTGCGTGAGATAGAGGTTGTGTGAAAGAGTTTAATGGCTATTGAGTTACCTCAAAGTCTCTGATTAGTGGTGCTCCTATGAAGAGTTTTCTCTGCAAGTATAGATTATAATATGTTATTGATTGTTAAATAATATATTGAGCTGCTTTTGGAGTGTGTGGTTTTTCTCTTGAAAGGGTTTCCCCACGTAAATCATTGTGTTGCTATGTTGTGGTATGCATGATATTATGTTTATTTCTGTTAAGTTTCTGTAACTGTTGTAATGATCTGAAAGATTTGCATTGCCCTCCTCTCAAGGTTAGTGTAGGAAGTTGTTCCGCTACTTAACTTCCTTACACCCACAATGGCCCACATTTAGTGGGTTTCAAATTTAGAGATTTGTCTTACTCAACAAGATGGATGGATTGCTTAGTGGAATGATGTTATTTAGAGAATGATTCATTTTCTTTGAATTTATGACAGACAACTAGTGTAGACACTTAAATTTGATTAATCAATTTAATCAGATTCAATCCCTTTGGTTGCATATATTGATTGAATAATTAGTATTCTTTAATTGATTATTGTCCCCCCTTTGGCTAAATTAATTCAATTAATCAAGTCATGTCAAATTAATTAATCAATGTGTCGCACAAAACATTTTAATTAATTAATTCCCCTACCCTTCTTCTATTAAATAAAATTAATATGTTATTCATTTTATTTTAATCATATTCCCTTTTTCCTCCTAGCCATTTTATTTGAATTGAATAATTCAAATAATCTATTTGGAGCACATGGCTCCTGATTTTTAACCTCTCTTCTAACCCTTCCAAGCCTAGTCCAATAACCACCCTTGGCTTTTAACCAACCCTATCCTTTCAACGAACCTTATCCCATGTGTGCACATTCATGATTTTATAAATATTTGGAAAATAATCAAATTTATTTGGGTGTTTCTCTCCCAAATAGACACATGTCTCTTGTTACACTTGTCATCTTGGATAGTGACACTTGGCCTTTGATAGGACATGTGTCATATCTAGCGTTGCCACTTGTCCTCAATTGGGACAAGTGGCATATTTCTAAGCCTCCTTGTTCACTCATCCATTCCTATTTAACTCATTCATTTTCCTTCATTAATCATCACTCACACTTGCATAACATTGTTATAATGCCAATTTAATCACTTTCATCATCCACTTTTGCATCAACCATTAGCATAGATTTCATAATTGCATGATCATCGAGCATTTTGGAGTACCCTTTGTAGCATGAAATCAAGCACACATCAAAGCAAAGGGCTATCAAACTGAAGGAGAACTTGAGAGTTTGCATTTTTTTAATTATTATTCGCTTTATCTAGTTTTCCTTCCAAGTGTCCTTGACATACTGCAGGCTTGATAGATTGCGTAGTGTAGGTTGTAATTTGTTATCCAATTCTTTTGTTCACTCACAATATTCTGCTCATAGTTGGCCATGTATCATTAGTGGTCATACAAAGCTACCACCTTGGATCTTTGCCATGCCACTGAGGCTCTTGCAACCAATCCTTTCTCTCCCACCCTGCAAGTTAAGGTTAATCAACTCTATCATTAATAACAAATTGCTAATAGCCATGTTGCTCATGGAGTCCAGATCAAGGCTCAACTTCACTAGCTTAAGGTTGGGGATCGTGCCTCTCAGGATTTTTTTTGGCTCTTCATGCATGTCACTTCTCACCTTGGAAGAAGAAAAATTAAGGAAGGGCAAATGATGCTTTCAGAGCTACCAAACATTCTCTAGGCATTTGTTCGCCATTATGAAAAGGTCTTCACTGCTCAAGGTGCTTCACTTGAGTGAGATAGAGCTTTGTGAGAATGCCTCAATGTTGTTCCCTCTCGGTTTTTTGAAGCCTAAAAAGTTTTCTATGATCAATTTTTCACCATTGAGGACCTCAAGGAAGCCACCTTTTTTCATGGCCAATGAGAAGGCCCTTGAGTGTGATGACTTTCCTTGTGAATTTTACAAAGCTCTTTGGCCTTCTGTGGGACCTAATTTGCATAAAGTCTACTTGGAAGCCTTTCGTTCTCAATCCCTTAGTCAATTAATTAGTAAATGAAGCATTAAGTTCATACCTAAAATCACCAACCCTAAAGACATGTAATTGGTGGCCTATCACCTTGCTAAATGTTTCTTATAAGATTATTGCCAAGGCCCTAGTGTTGAAAATTCATCATCTTCTCTCACAAATTGTCCATCCTAAATAGATTGGTTTCATTAAGTATAGAGTCATTCTAGACAACATCATTGCAATGTGGGAAGGCATGGAGTGGGCTTATCGATTTAAGTAGAATGCCATCTTTGTTAAGATCGACTTCGCTAAAGCTTATAATAGAATTGATGTTGGGAGCTCTTGGCTTTGGCCCTTAGTTTATTCAGTCCATATTAGTGCTTTTTGGGAATGCTTATGCTTGTATCACCATTAATGGCCTCTAGTCCTCGACTTTTGGGTTATTTAGATCTATTCACTAGGGTTGCCCTCTAGCTCCTATCTTGTACGTGCTGGTCATTGAGGGATTTGGGTATTTGCTCACCAATACCATTTCTATTGGGTGAGTTAGGGGCATTTTTCTTCTCGAGTTTCCTTCTCAACTTGTCAATGGCTATTTTGTGGATGATTGTTTTCTCACCCTCATTGAAGATGGACACAATGTATAGGAAACCCTGCAATGCCTAAACAACTTTTGTTTAGCCTCTAGGTTAGCAATTCAATGGCACAAAACCCAATGTTATCAACAATCCTTCCTTCTGATCCCTTCTTGGATGCTCCAATATGGGTGGAAGTGGATAGGTCATGGTGAAATATTTTGATTTCTGGGAATCCCTTTTTTTTCTAGGGATTTCTTATGAATCTTTGTAATTCGGTCCTCACCTAAATAAAGAAGAAGTTGGCTTATTAGATCACTAAATCACTTTTTCTTGTGGGGAAATTTTAGATTTGCTTGAAGATTTTGGCAACCACTCATATATTCTTCTTATTGAGCTTCTCCAAAGCCTCTTACAATAAGCTTGAAAAACTCTTCAAAGACTTCTTATGGACCTCATTTGCAGACCACAATGGCTTTTGCAGAGTGGTCTGGGAGTTTTGTTGCTTCCCTCAAGAGTCTAGTGGTCTTGGGATTCTCTCTACTTAGAGACAAGGTCTTGCTCTGTGTCAAATAGATTATATGGGCCATCTCTTGCAATGAAGCTTGGAAGATTCTTCTTTGGCATTGCATTTCTTTAGGGTTTCTCGCCAACAGACCTTCTTGGAAGGGCATTGGTTTTCAAACCCTTCTCATGATGAAGGATGTTGTTTAGATAAGGGGTACTTTTGTGACTAAAAACACTTGATATGCTTGGGAAGCCATCAAACCTTGGCTTTGGTGGGATGGATCTAGTTTTAGAGACGGTCTCTGATTCAACCAACACAACATTTGGTGGTCTCCGCTCATTTAGATTCAGGGGCTCCCCTTGGCTGGGGTGCTTGGAGTTTGTGTTCTACACTTTCATAAGCGTGAGATTCATACTCCTTGAGACTTTTTTTGTAGAGCTATTATGAGTCTTTTCTCATGGGAGGATGTATGAACTCAGTTCCATCTTGGCCAACAAAATTGACAGACATTTGATTTTTGCCATCTTTGCTCTGCCTCCAAATATGCTACACAAGTTGGGTATTTATTTTGTGAAATCTTGGTGGAAAGACTGCCGTTGGTTTTCCAATATCACCTTTTGCAATTACAAACCTCAGATGGGCTATTGCTAGCTCTCTTCACACCTGCCTATGATGCCAGCTTTGAATCTTCGATGGCATTTGCAATCTTCCCAAATAATTTGTAGTCATAGATTCCATAATATTTGGTTTGTTATCCATGAACCTAAGCTTGCTCATTTTGCCTGGTGTATTCTTTTCCAAGGCTTGCCTTTGAATTCTTGTATGAGGCATATGGGTATCCCAGAGCTGCGTTGCCCTTTCTATGGTCAGCTAGAAACCTTCATTCACCTCTTTTAGTTTTGTCATTGTGCTCATAACTTGTCGAATTAGATTTATTGTGCTCATAACTTGTGGAATTAGATTCATTGTGCTCATGACTTATTTTGACCCTTTCAGCTAGAGCCTTTTTCTTGGCATATGACCCTTTTGGAGGATTCACCTCACATCCCTTTTAAATTTGCCTAGATTTAGCATGCTTTCAGGGTGGAAATCCTCTTCACAATTTGGAAAGATAAGAATGTTGTTTTGTTTTCTCACAGCTCTATTGATATTCATGTTTTGCTTTTTACTAAAGTTTGTATATGTAATAATGTCATGCTTCAGATTTAAGTGCAAGCTAACAAAGTTGCACTGGAGGTGGCCCACCTTTAGACCCTTCTAGATCATTAGGGAAATGCCCCTTGTACAGTTGCTAGAGTGCCTCTAGATCCTTCCACTTGTACCTCTATTGGGCCCTCAACCTCTTGTAATCGGTCTCCGCCTCGTAGATGTTGACATGGATGTAGCTCCTTCGCTCGTTGTTTTCAGACCCCGCGGTCTCAGTCTCCTCGTCGCTAGTTTGGTGGTGGTAGTTCTTTCAATAGGTAGCTCTTTGCCTCTCTACCATGCACGTGTTTTGCCTTTGGGTGGGGCTTGGGGGGTGCAAACCCAATTGATGATGGTGGTTGGCTTCTGGTGGTGGCAATGGTTGGCCGACTTGTAGTAGTGATAGTGAATGATCTAAAGGCTTTTCGTGTTTGGCTTTGGTAATCTCACCCTCTCAAACATATCAAGACACGAAAAAAGAGAAGACTACTACTGAAGAAGGGTGGTCCCTTTCAGATGATAACCCTAACCCTGCTAATGTATAGGGTCCTAAGGGTGATAAAGATCCACCTCCTTCGAGCACTGCTTTAGCTGGTTAAGTAGTTATTTTGTGTAATCTACTCTTTGGACTCAACCCATGTTATTGTGTTTTTTGCTTATTGGAGTGTTGCCTATTTGACTCCTAAATGGTGATCTTGTATCCCCCGACCTTTTTTTTGTGAATAGTATACTTTATCTTATTAATGAAAATAACTACTTGTCATAAAAAAAGAAGTTCCAACTATACATAATTCTATCCCAAAACACAAAAAACAATGGAAACAATAGTAAACAATAGTAAGTACATTAGATTTTTTTTTAATATCCATACATTGAAAATGACCTTTGACAAATTCAAGATTAAAAGTCATGATAAAAAAAAGACTTGAAAATAGTTAAGGAATTCCTTAGACTCAATCTACTTAAAAATGGTTAAGGAATTCCTTAGACTCAATCTCCTAAATGATAATTAAATTTCTTGATTGCTTGATTCATTTTTATTTGAAAAACTAAGCAAGACATGGTTGAGCGGGAGGTTTACCCACACGCGTCAAACCTTGCTTTCATGGAAATGACATCTAAACTCCCGCCGTCCTATAGAGACTTAGCAACCCTGTATGTGACCGTAAGGTAAGAGTTCTAGCACACCATCTCCACATGACCGTGATCCCAACCGTTTTGACCGGGCCGTGAAAATAGAAGGCGGAATCCATTTCCATGCTTCTAGTTGGCAAGAGTGGAGAGCGGAGGGATTATTATTCATATATCTATTCTTGCACTACTGCCCCCACCAGATTTGCTCCCAAAGCAAAGAAAAAATAAAATAAAAGCGTAGTATATGCTAGTAACCCTCCGAGCATACTACAGGGGTAGGTCCCAGATTTGACCTCAAATCCTTGTCTACACCTTCGATTCGCCCTCCAATACCCACTTATCAGTCACTTCAAATTCTTCTTTTTGCACACGGATTTGGCCTCAAATCCTTAAAATCCCAATTGGGCTGTTGCCGAATTGCCTTAAGTTTGCCGTCCTTGGACAGCCATATTCTGAATTCCTGAAAGTTTCTGGCGGACTAGTTCCAATTTGCCTTTGAATTTATATCTTCCAAGACCCATTTTCTGAGAGCCCCTTACATATCATATTTATATTGATTAGCTAACAATGTCCTATGAGGAAGAGGAGGCTCTGGAACACACGCTTCTAGTAGTGAGAGAGGTTTCTGTGTACAAGATCCCTCCCAGAAGCACAAGTGGTGGTTATAAATGCGGCGAATGGCTGCAATCTGATAAGATTTGGTCAGGTAGATTGAGAGTTGTGTCCTGTAAGGATAAATGTGAGATTAGGCTTGAGGATCCCAATTCTGGTGAGCTCTTTGCTGCCTGCTATGTTTATCCAGGTCAGAGGGACAGCTCCGTGGAAAGTGTGCTTGATTCCTCTCGATATTTTGTATTGAAGATTGAGGATGGCAGGGGTAAACATGCCTTTATTGGCCTTGGATTTGCTGAGAGGAACGAGGCCTTTGATTTCAATGTTGCACTGTCTGATCATGAGAAATACACCAAGAGAGAGCACGATAAGGAGGGAGCTGAAGAGGATGACGATGGTAAAATCGACATTCATCCTGCGGTCAATCAGAGGCTAAAGGTAAGATTCCTCTACTTTACCGTCATGTCATACAATTCGGTTGTAAAATGTTAACTCTGATTTAGCCCTACATAAATAAAACAAAAATAGAAGAGGACAAAATAAAAAGGGGAGCACATATGCATTGATCTCTCTCTCTCTATCTCTGTTTTTCCTACTGCCTTTTCTTTGCAATGATATGCGTGTTTGTTTCAATGATGCCAATACGTTATTGCCTATGTGTATAAAACTTTTACTTTTAAAATTCATGTTTTGGATTTCGCGAAAATATGCCTTGATCTGGAATAATTCAATGCTTGAGGGAATAGATCAGCAAAATAGACTCTTATTTTCTTTTACATGACTTAGTTTCGCGGGTTACAAATAAATGAGTAAGCCCGTCTCTGATCACGCTCAGATTTAATAATACGATTGAGCCAATACCTATATCTTTGATGTTCAACATAATTGGCAATTCCCAAATTTACCAGTCTACATAGATGCAAAAACATATGCACTGGCACCATTAATGTTTTTTCATCTTCTGGTGCATGCCGGATTTGGGTTAAAGATGGATCCATGCCAGTAATTGCCTAGTCAGACATAGTCACTTTTCTATTTTTAGTTGTACGTAAATTTTATACCTTGGGAACCATTTAAAATTATGTTTTAATCTTTTGCATTATTTAGCTCCAGGAACAGATTATCATTGACACAAGAGATTCTAATTCATGGATTTGCAATTTGAATAGCTTCAGAAGCAAATTTTGTTTCCTTGTTTGGTCCTATTAATAAAGGCAACTGAATTCATTTTCTCGCCTGATTTTATCACCATATTATACAGGAGGTTTAGACCATCTGTAAATTCTATATGATCCGCAGTTCTATTAATGTGGATACTGTTTCCATATCTCTACTATTTCCCCAGATTTTCGACAAGAAGTAAATGTCAGGTTGATAAGGTAAAAATTTGATTGTGAATTGACTCGTGAAAACTCTTTTAGTGTTACCAAATCCTTAATTGCCATTTAATCAGCAAAGGTCTAAAAAATGTGAATTGGAACAGGCTAGCAAAGTAAAATTCCATTTTTCAAGTAAATTTTTATCCCCTGCATTTTAAGGGCGATGTGCTGATGTGGGCTATTTTTTCTGTGATTCCACAATTTTTTGGAGAAATAGGTAATTCTCTGAAAAAAGGGTGAATTGAATGGTGATCAGTTGGTAAAATTGGTGATTCCATTAAAACGGTTTTATTAATACATGCGTGTCACACTCCATGCTTTTGATATTAAAAAGCAGGAAACCAGGATCCCAACCCAAATTCAGCAGTTCAAGGAAGAGTTATTTTAAAACATAAAAGCAGGTCGACACAGGCCGCTAAGAGAACTTAAACAGCCCCATAAGCAACTGAACAAATCAGAGACAAGAACCAAAAAACAGACCAACACAAAGACAACTAAGAGGGAGAATTTCTTTCTTCCTCACAGATAGTTTTGATCAGCTGTTCAAAGTGCTCTATTTTAGCAGTGTCCAACTCCGGCATTTTCCGCACATTGTGCTGCAAACCATAAAGAAAGCCAACCAAATTTCTCATATTTTTCTTGTTTTTATTTTTCATTTTCCTCATTTTCTTCTCCATGCCGTGCAGCCTAGCATCCATAGCCTCCATATTGTCTTGCATATCATTCTTGTTCACATCCTCTTTAAGTGATTCCAAAGATTTATCCTCCCAATTTGGCACATTCATCTTGTCAAAGGGGCTATTTCCCTCATATTTCATGGCCTGCATGTGCTCAGGTGTAAGCTCCTCCACAGACTTACTCTCCGGGTTTGTCATCTAGGCTTAACTTGTCCTGTTGTTTGTCTCTCAACTCACTAGAGGTGTTCTTAAAGTCACCAGGTTGGGCCTCAGCTAGGTTGTTAGACTTGTTCAGGGCTTGTAATTGGAATGGGCTTACTTGTCACCTTTAAATCACTGGTTTGGTTAGCATCCTCACTAGACACCTGACAAGGATGGAATTTCTTACATTCCCCGCTCCCCAAGCTACCGGTTTTTCTTTCCTCTTATTGCTTGCTTGCTCTTGGGCATAATGCCCAACTTGCTGTCCCCAGAAACACCTTTAATTTTTGTTTCAGGGGCCTCACAGTGCAGCTCCTCGGTACATGTGCATTTTTCAGTGTCCTCACTAACTATAGGCAACTTCCCTTTACTTAGGGGGGTGGCAGGGGATTAATCAACTAAGCAAGCCTTAATTGGTTTGGCAGGGAAAAAGGCTAGGTGAAAGTGGTAGAGGTGAGAAATGAGGCCTTGGTGGAGTGGGATGGGAAGCAGGTTAGGTTTTTTTTGTCAGACTTGGCTTTAGCCTCTTTAATGGAATTTTCCAGGGAGCTGAGCAAGAAAAATGGGGAACTCAACAAAATTTTATGCCTTAGATGATTCAGAAGGGGGGAACTGGTAGGTATAGTAACATTTAAACTGACTTTCAAGAGTAAAATGCTTTTGATCGGAGCCCAGCACACATTTTCCTAGAGGGAGGCAACGCTTCCTTGTTGAACTTGTTCTGGTGCTTCATCGGAACCTCTCCTTTGTTGAAAAATTTTCTCATGTTTTCGGTGTTCTGCACATTGCTTTGCTTGCAGACCTTTAAACCATGTAATTTTAGGCCCATTGCAGCACCAATAACCTCTTCATTAACTTCAAAACCAACACCACCCACCTGAACATTCCTCTTATTCCACGATTCAGTGAATTGTATGGATGGGGGTTGATCAAACCCATTGAGCAATTCCATATAAGAACCAAATCCTCTTCCTCTGCAAATATACTAGACATTATTTTCTTTCTTGACTCCATGTTAAATGACTGAAAGGGACATAATATAGATACCCACTGCCATTTATGATTTATCACTTTCCTTGGGAATTTCCATTGCAAAAGTCTGTAGAGGGCAATCTACATAATTAATATTATCATATCTATTAAATGCTCTGTAACCAGGAGACGCATCTCCACCCCCCTTAGACGTGTCTTGGAGACGGAGACACATCTCAGGTTCTTTTCGTGCACCCAGAGACTTTGTTTTGGGCCGGAAACCTCACTTACACGTCTCCTGCCAGGTTTCTGGCTGTATACTGTGCATCTCCTCTAGGAAAATTCAAGTTAAAGGGTTAAAAACAAAACAAAAACATTGTTTTCCATCATTTATCCACTGTTGGAAGCATTGAAGCCACCCTAGAAGAGTGAAAGGCTCCCAGAAGACTACAAATGTTGCCCAATTCTGGGTTTGCAAATCATGGCAATCATTTGTTTACATATGTTTTCAAAATTTTAAACCCTACGAGCATGGCATTTGATGAGACCAGTTCACATGCATTGTGAATGCTTCCACATTTTGCATACATGTCATGTCAAAGTTCTATCTCATGATATGTTTTGGAAATTATTAAATTATATTTAAAAAAAATTTGGCGTCTCCAAGTACCCGTCTCCTATTTTTGAAAATTAGCCATACTGGTACCAGTACCAGTCTCCAAAGTCTCCAAGTATCCCTGCCTCTTGGTTACCTTGATTAAATGTCATATCCTGGGGGTAACAGATTGCCTAATCTGTTAACACATAGAAAACTCAATCTTATTTATTTTGAGAGGCACTCAAGATCTTTTATCCATGCTTTACAGCAACTAATATGACTAAAGTCTAATTAATGGAATCCCGTCTGAAAATTTTACCACTATCTACCCTTAAATTTGCATTTGGTAAATTCATCAGTGAGCACAAATATAACACTTTCCAGAAATCTTGTAATTAGGATGAAATCTTCCCTTAATTTTTATTTGTCTATATTTATTACACAAGTTTAGTTGGGTTGTAGAAATTGCAGTTCATTCAAACATATTTTTCCCTTGAAGTATCTTAGTTGTGGTGTAGAATTCGGATGGGTAGACTTTGTACAAATTCCTAAGTAATACATAAGTAACATGTTTATATATTGTGAATTCAATTCAATAGCAGCTTAGACAATAGCTCTAACTAAGGAAAGTCCCATAAAATTTGAATTTCCCTTGTGTAATATTTTAATATTACATGTATTTATGCACCAAATGAGCATTTGTGGTATCAAAATGGGCATGTAAAATACCTGTTGTAGTTGTCCTTTTGTGTGGTTTTACCTTTATTATAAAAAGATGATGCTGTTAAATTTCAGAATGTGGTGGGTAATGACAATTATTGCTTGCATACAAGTAAGATATTCCATTACTAATTTATCAACACAATTCTTAACATGTTAGAATCCTGATATGACTGAATTGGATTGCCGATTCTTAAGAATTATGCTTAGAATTGTGACAGTCGTTGGTTAGAATGAAAATCAAGGAAGGAAAAAACTGAAACAACAAGAAAGAGAGAATCCCAAGAATTTGTCCTGGAGAAAACAAAATGGGAAGAATCCAGAAGAGTGGGGCTGTGTCTTTGTACCTTCACCATCATCTCACATGAAGTACAAGACATTTGTTTATATTTGAGGATAAAATACCGATATTTTGCATTTGTTCCTAACCCTAATTCATGTGCAAGTATTAATGGGAACATCAGTATAAAAAACTGTTGAGTGATATGTCAATACAATGGATATAAAACCATAAGCTAAAAAGATCACCTATAAGGTCCATTTTCTTTTCTTGGGAGCTAGCCCCAAATCCCTTTGTGGATGATTGCTGGCCCCAACACACTCATTTCAGACGCTACACCAGACTGCACTAATTGTGACAGTGTGTACAATTTATAAGGGGTGTAGAATATCCAAAGTAAAAAACACATATGCAACAATTCTTCCTCTTGTTTAATACTTTACATGGGTGGCCATGCATACATAAATTAGTTGCTAAGGTCAGCAATGCCTGTTGATTTCTTGAACCAAGAAACTTCTCAGTGCTAACAAACTTAATCAGTGAGTCAGCAAACATTCCATGCACAGACCTTCTCCAACAACACCTTTTTTTCTTCAACCATGTCTCCACAAATGATATTGCAATTCAATATGCTTCATGTGAGCATGATAAGTAAGGTTATTTACTGTAGAGATTGCAACTTTGACTGTCACAATATAACCTTATATCTTTTTGTAACAAGCCAACATCTGAGCACAAACTCTGTAACCATACAACTTCCTTACATGCACGAGTGGCTTGTAATGTTCCCTTTTGGGATTACTCTAAATTTTGCCCTAGAATCACCAGTTCAATAAAAAAAACAAGGAACATAATATAGTTAGAGATCTGCTTTACCCAAGGACTGTAAAAGCAAGATAGATCCTGGTCGAGACCTTGCATTCATGTTAGACAATTATCGAAAATACAATTCATAAAATCAATCATTTCTACTAGGGTTAAAGAACATATTGATAACCATCTTAATCATATTATATCTATAATTTATTAATAGGGTTCAACCATAACAAGGCTTGGTAAGGAGACATGATAGGGTGCTCGATGCGATCCTCACCTAAGCCCAAGAGCGGATATACCATCCCTCTTGGCCTCATGTGGCATTCTGCCATCCATCCTTCATGAGGGGGTGTACTTAGTGGGGAAGTGTTGACGTGTTTTTTATGACAGCGTCTGACACGGAATAAAGTTGCCCAATGGTCACTTTACTCTCTCTTGATCAAAGTTCAATCATATTCTAAGATTGCAGTAAGTTCAAACGATTGACTCCAAGGTTCTGGTTATGCAATGGATGTGACTCAGTAGGCTTGATGTGATATGCCGGTAATCCAAGGGGACTTACGCACACTTGAAGAAGACTTAAACAAATTTGTAACTTTCAAGGAATTTGATCACAAATGATTTGTCAATGAGAAGCTCTTTTTAGGATTTTTTGGTTGGAATATGCTGAAAGTAAAAGGAAAGGGTTTAGAAAAGCTATGCTAAATCTAAGAACAAAGAGACAATGATCGCTTGAGTGAAATCAACCACACTTTGCTTCACCAACTTTGTACAACTACACAAAGGTGGTGCAATCTTCAAAGGTTGTGCAGGAGTTTTTCATACCACCAATGAGCACCATCAAAGAACAATGTTCATTCGATGATCAAAGTTAAGTTTGCACACGTAAAAGGTTCAGACTAACCTTACAAAGTTAATAACAATCAACTACTAACAAAAGGTATGAGTAAGGATTTCACTGCAAACAATCTCATCAATCCCGTTCATCTAATGCTGAAAACAAATCTACTCGAAGTGAAGAGAGTAAGACCATGCAAGCTACAAAACAGGACCAACATACACCATCAAAAGAACAATGTATTATAGTTTGCTGCTTCAACAGCTTATCGCAACAATCTCAAATCAATCTCTCTTGTTTTTACAAGTGAGGGGGGTCACCCCTTTATATAGGCTTCAAGCCTTGGCTACATGCAAAACCCTAATTAGGGTTTGCCCTAAAAGATTCCCACACATGATGCAACAAGGTGGGAATATTCATTAAATGCTCATTATTCCCACTTACAATAAATTCCTGCTGTCTAAAGATAGTGCCCACTATGCATTAAATGCATTGTAATCCACCAAGTTTGCCCAACATGCAATAAATGTTCCTCCATGCAAAATTGTCCATGCTGCCATAAATGCCCATCATCCCCTAAATGTGATGGTTGCATGCAAGAATCAGCCATGATGCCATAAATGTGACGGCTACATGCAAGAAGATGCTCCACTATCTTAGCATGTGTCGACCTGGCCGCCACCTAGTCAAGTATTCCTGAAATAAATATGCCACTATGTCATTCGGTCAAAAGATCTTCGTCCAAAAATGGACGACCATTATCTCGCTCATTAATGACATAAGCAATGAATTTGGCGACAACGGCCTCTAATTTTCCTACGGAGACACTTGGCACACTCTCTATCCTAAATTCCATCAAGGAAATTTCTTTTTCACTCTTGGAGAAAAACTTCTCCCATTTCGCTACCATTTCCTGTGTCTTCCGCATTGTGTTGGAAAATAAGGAAACATTTTTTAGATGTGCCTTGGCAAATGACTCCACAAAGAAGAATTCATGTAACCGACCCCTTAGGTATTTCACTGTTACTCCACCTTCATTTAGCCTTCTCGCGAATAATGCCTCAACTGTGTAGAGGATTTCCTCCTGTATCCTTCTGATTGAGTCTTTCAAAGTCAAAGACTCCATGTTGAATCTTTCAAAGGCTTCCCTTCTAGTGCAGACGACATAAAACCACCGCGGGAAGTCATAAATTTCGTTCTCCAGGATCACCTTCTTGTCTATCAATGTTTGCTTAGGAACTTTCATCAATGCTTTGAGTTGCGGAATAGTCAGGTCCTAATAAATGTGTACATCCTCTCATGAACTGTCCTCCACTTCTAGCTTGTTCAAGAGGGTAAGGAGTCGAGAATGAAGGCGAGCCAGGTCCTCAATAAATTTTTCGGTTGCAGTGAAAACATCCTCCACCCACTCCTTAGAACATTGAGCCCTCTTCCCGACTTCTTTAGCAATATCAACGTATTCCTTAAAAAGAGAGGTGGGAAGAACAAAGAACGGATCTTCCTCCTTGAGTGGATGTTTGAAACTCTTTAACATATTTGCGTAAGGCTCTGTTTTTACTTTTCAGACTTTTGCACTTTTCCTTCATCTTTTGCATCTTTTCCTTCATGGCCAAGGAAGATCCCTCAAATTCTTCCACCACTTGTGTCATGGAAGCACGCCCCAAATCAATTTCTATGATTACATAATCATCTGGTGTGATTTCATTTCTATCTTTGACCACTGCAGGCTCAACTAAATGTAAAGTTCTAGATCCAGACTCATCACTTGTGATTTTAGAAAACTTCCAGGCGGCCTTCTTTTCGGCTGGTTTATCCATTCTTCTTAGAAGTTCTTCCCACTCCTGTGCTGGATCCACTTCCTTTTCTGGCTCTTTTCTCAATCTGTCTTTCAACCTTGAGTAGTGGTCAATTGATCCTGAACCTCCAAATGGTGGAACTTCCTCCATTTCCCCAATGATTGTACGAAACTATCTTGGTGTTGCTCTTCTAAATGAGAAGGAAGTTCTTGCCTTCGAACTCCTGGCTGAATGGGCCTATGTGAAGCACTGATGCTAAGTACATCTTGTGCTAGTGCACTGCTAGGAAAATTGCCCTGTGGTTGATTCATTAGATTTTCCTATACGAACATTTCCACCTCTTGCACATTGGAAGAACTAGTTGGGGATTGAGCTTCTTCCACCCTTGCTCTTTTTTGCTTTGGTTCTTCTTGGTGGACTTCTTGCTGAACATCTGGCTAGGCTTCCTGCTGAACATCTGGCTGAGCCTCTTTCCTTGTTGTTGTCTGTGGCCTCTTTGGAACATTTCTTCTTTTACCAGGTCTAACTCTTTTTTGTTGGATTTCTCCTTCCTCAACTTGGGTCTGTGATGATCCTTTAGTGGCCTCACTATGAGAATCCAAATTAATCATTAATTGGTAGCTTAGGTGGACATTTCCTTCCTTCAGTGTCCTGACATGCCGATCAATCCAATGCTTGGTGAACTTCAGAATTGGTTTGGCCAAAATGTATTAGTCATCAACTTCAGGTTCTGACCAATTTGGGACCTGAATGGGCTGATCCTTCACTTTTTCAAATTCTGGTTGTACTAAATTTGGATCTTCTTTTACTTGATTCAGCACTTGAATTATTTCACCAATCTTGATCATGTCAATGAAAAATAAATTGAATGAATGATTCAATAATTGGATAATCTATTCAACAATATACAAGCGTATATATAGAGATTACAAGACGACGTTCTAAATTAAGAACAAGTCGTTTAAAGTGAACTACTAAAAAGCTAAACTTTAAATAAAGCTTAAAAGCTAATTAACTAAAAAGAAAAAGCTAAATGCTAAATAAAGCTTAAAAGCTAATTAACTAAAAAGCTAAATGCCCACCATTAAACAAGGAACTAAATATAGGTGACTAAAATATAATTAAATATTCTAATACCCTCCCTTAATGGTCATTCTATCTACTAACTACCCTACGGAAGACACTGCAGATCTTTTGATCTCTAACTACCCTACAAAAGACACTGCAGATCTTTTGATCACAAATGAAAATAACACTCTGCCGCGGTGGAGACCCTCCCTGGATTTGAAAAGTGTTAATGACCAAGAATACCAGAGTCCATCCAACCCGACGATGGGTAAACAAATTGAAACCTGAAACCATGATTTTGAGGAAAATCGACAAACCCTTCAAAACTGAAGATACAAATCATCATTTTTGTGGAAAAAAAATGGTAAAAACCCTTGAAACGATTTTTTGGAAAAAATCGAACAAAACCCTGAAACTTTGCATGGCAAGACCCAAAACACCATGTGGTAAGACACCAAACATCACGCGGTAAAACATCAGACATCATGCAGGAAAACACCAGACAACATCACGTGGTAAAATACCAGACATCACGTGGTAAAACAACAAACCTCAAGCGGAAAAATAGCAGACATCACGTGGTAAAACAACACTCCCTGATTTTTGAGGAAAAATCAAGCAAAACCCTCCCATGATTTTTTTGTGAAGAAAAATCAGAAAAACCCATGCAAGCTTTGTAGATGACAGATAATAATTTTGAAGGAAAAAATTCTAAACCCTGCGAACAATTTTTGAGGAAAAAAAAATGTGAAAACCCTGGGACCTATAGGACGAGGTCTGGGCTAAATCAATCTGATCAAAGCAACGATATTCATATATTGTAAACATGCACTGTTTCTAGGTGTTGTGGCAGTTGTTGAACTTTTGTCTATGTTCCAACATGATGTTGGTCAAAGATGCCATCACGAAAATGGAAGTTGAACGAGGTCAACCTAGTGAAAGCATGAGACAGAAGAATTTGATTCAAAAATCAGAATAGAAGTAGCTGCTGAAAAAACTGAAACTTTGGCACGTATTCCAAGGTGTGAATTTCGAGGTTTGGAAGAAACCCAAAAATTAAATTTTTTTTTGCAAACTTAAAACAGAATAAACGGTGCCCAAAAAACAGCAAAAATCCCAACGTCCACAGAAATAGCAGAAATTGCGAATTGTTTTTAAATTCCAAGGCAAATTTGCTGGCCCAAAATTCGAGGCACCCAAAAAAATCTGAGACCAACCTAGAAAAGCTCTCGAAAAAGCCACCAAGAATCTGAAAACAAAATGCAGATCCAACGGCTCAAAAATCAAGGCACGGAAAACAATGCACCCAAAAAAAATTGATGACGACCCAGTTGAGGTCTCAAAAAACCCACTAAGAATCTGCAACAAGAATAAAATTTTGACTTGAACTGAAGGGTCAAAACCCTAGTCGAAAATTGTAGAAACCCTAGAAAAATTTTCAATTTGCAAAAAAAATAACTTCCAGGTTGCAAGCCCAAAAATCTCTAGAATTGCTGCCCAGTCAAAAAGCAAAATCGTTTTTTTATAAAAACACAATAAAAAAAATCTAGAAAATATTCCAGAAAGAAGGCCATGAATTTTTATTAAAAAATTCACCAAACTTTAAAGAATCCCATCGACCTGCTCTGATACCATGAAAAATAAATTGAATGAATGATTAAATAATCGGATAATCTATTCAACAATATACAAGCGTATATATAGAGATTATAAGATGATGTTCTAAATTAAGAACAAGTTGTTTAAAGTGAACTACTAAAAAGCTAAACGCTAAATAAAGCTTAAAAGCTAATTAACTAAAAAGAAAAAGCTAAATGCTAAATAAAGCTTAAAAGCTAATTAACTAAAAAGCTAAATGACCATTAAACAAGGAACTAAATATAGGTGACTAAAATATAATTAAATATTCTAACAGTCAAGGGGTAGTTTGGAATACATCTTTTTCTTAACCTCAAGATCATCCCTGATATTAGCCCAAAAATCTTCTAGGTGAAACGTGTGCACAAACTTCATTCCAGCTTCCTTCCAGATTTTATTATATGGATCAAAGTAAGATCTGGATGTGTAGAATATTAAGTGGTAAAATGCCAATTCTTCCATTGCCTTTTTAGTTGCTGCCAGGTTCAGACACAATTCCACATAGTCACCAAGGACAATAGGGAATTCAATGGACAACTTCCTTTTCTTTTTCTGAATTTGGTCATATGTTGTCAATTGTCTGATGAGCTCCAAGAACACCATTTTATCTGATGGATGTCTTGGTAACTTATGTGGTTGTAGGAGAATCCTTGTGTCCGGATATAAGTGAATTTCGGAAACTGAATGAACACGACTACAAATTTTCGCACTAGCACCTTGGCTTCTAGTGACACTCTCGTATGAAGTTCATTCTGCATCAACTTGGTTAAGTACATAGTAAAAGTGTCATTCACCAATTTGAAGGAACTAGTGCTGTATAGATGTAGCTGGGGATAGCATTCACGGACCTTCAATTGTGTTGGTCCACATCCCATGGGCCCATTTCCTGGCAAGCCATCGAAGCTACCCATCCTTGCGAGTGAATAAATCACGTATGAGCTCATGTAGAAGGGTTGGGTCTGCTTATCCTTCAGATTTTTCAACTGTTCGTGCACATAATGGCTGATCAATCTAGCCCAATCCACTATTCCATTGGCATTCATAACTTCACTGATGAAAAAGAACATCCAGGTCTCAAAATTGATGGCATGCAAACACCCCATAATCCTGCTCAACATCATCAATAGGTCCGCGTACTCTTGCTTGAATTCAAAAATAGTGAGTTGTTTGGGCATCTTGGAAATGTGAGGTCTTGGCTTCTGCATCCAATTTCTGCTGATCGCCTCAGCACACCTTTCGACACCAGACTCATATATTGTTGTCGTTCTTTCTTTAGTCCTGTAAGTCATGGAATGATGTGATGGAATTCCAAAGGTCTCCCTGATAGCCTTTGGAGTTAGGTTAGCAAGAAGCTTTCCGTTTGACGTCAAAATTGCCCTTCTTTCTGGATTGTAATGTTTCGCGCATTCCAAGATTAATTCTGGACATTGGATAGATGGAGGGAAACCAGCTGTCGTGACAATTCCACTCTTAACATTTCTGGTAGCAGTAGGCGATGGAGCATGTCCAGCTATTCCAAACATTCTGATCTAGAAAGCACCCAACTGGAAAGTTCCAAGGTTGGTGTCACTGATTTCCTTCCATTTGGACACAATTTTGGACTCCAGAAGGAATCCCTTCAGCTCGTTTTTAATCTGCACCTGTCTGAAAACAACCACTGCCTATCTTGATTCCGTCATTCCTCCACTATCAAGAACTTTTGAAAAGAAATAAAAAACTCTGCAAGTCTGATTTTTGCTACTTCTCTACAACTTCAACTTTTTTCAAATTCGCACTGAGAAATGAATTGTGTTTGAATATTTAAATAGGATTCTTCCCCCAAACTGCCAAGTTGGCGACATACGAAATTTGGCAGCTGTCTTAATAATGTGTCATACTTTCCTCTTCAACTTGCCATGCAAATGGGTCTTGCCATTATGGTTGAGTTTCAAAATGGATATTTCCATTAATTCCTTGAGTCATGCATCCTAACTTGGAATATTCCATCTTTTCGTGTTGCCAATTTGCCAGTCTTCCCATTTTGAATTTTGAAGGGATATTTGAAAGATTTCTTAGGATTTTGATTGTCTATCCACTTGGAAAGAAACCCTTGGAGAGAGAAAATTAAATCCGGGAAGAATTTTCTCGATTTTTTGAATTTGCCCTGTCTTGTAGGGGATTTTATCAATTTTCCACATTTACTATTTTTTAGGAATTTTTTCAAATTTGAGTTTCGGGGTCTAGGAGAGAGAAAATTCTCTCGCTTAGCCAATTTTGTCATCATCTTGAAATTCGGATGAATTTTTACGCCTGAAAAAGGATTTTTTAAATTTTTCCTTGGGGGAAATTTTCTTTCTCATTCTTATCGTTGTCTTCAAATTTCCATGCCTTGGAATTCATCCTTCAATCTTGGGCGCTAGAATGACCCTATGGACGAATTTTCATTTGGAAGGAAATTTCTTCCCTTCCTTGGTCTAGCGCTCCTCTTGCACAATTGGGCGCTAATTCACCCCCATGCTTTGGACAAAATTCCATCACCCCCTTTGTTTGGCGCCCTTGCACCTATTTGGGCGGAACCTAGGCATGATGGAGGAATTTTGGGTTTGGAGGAAAAATACTGCACACCTCCATTCTAGCGCCCATTTCTCCTCTTGAGCACCAATTTGACCTTTTGCTGGAAAATTCGCCATGGAGGAAAATTCCTCCATGGCCTCATTTTGGCGTCCACTTGCATGCTTGGGCGCTAAAACCACATGGTGGAGGAAAACTTGTCATGAAGGGAAATTCCTCCATGACCATGATCTGGCGCCCATCCACTTTTGATATACATTTCAATGGGGTGAAGGATTTTTGCTTGGTTATCTTCTAGACTTAGTCAATTTTTCGCTCACTTCCGGATTAGGATGCCATTTTGGGAAGTGGTTCTTTCTCTACCATGGAAGATTTTCAATACATTTACACTTTTGGAAAGAATTCCACACAACCATTTTTTGATTAGTAGCCTGCTTTTTCAACTTTCCGGATTTAGACAAATATTCAGGAATGCTCAGTCTTCAGTGTTAGAGTCTTTGCCTGTGAAGAACCTGCCAAAAATAGACTTACTAAAAATAGCAAGTACTTCAAAATGTTAAGATTAGGGCAAAACAGGACAGGATAACACTTACTAAAAATAGAAACTGCTAAAAATGGTAAGTTTGATTTTTGGCAAAATAAGGACAATCTGGGAGGCAGTGAAATCCCTAAAAAAAAGAACTTTCTAAAAATAGAAAGTTGCTCAAAATTCACTCAAATTTTATTGGTAGGTTCCTCGAAGGGTCTTGATTCCAATGCAACGTTTAGTTTTTCCAAAACCCTAAAGAAAAAGCTTCAAATCCAAGTTTGAAGGGCAAAACCCTAAAATGGACAAAACAGGTTCTAGACTTAAGCCAAATTTATTCAAATGACTTGCAGACTTGATCAAATTGATCCCCAAACACTTGCAAACCGAGGAGGATGATAGAGGTGCTGCGAAAAGACCAATAAACCAAAGCCAAAAGACCAAGAGGACCTAAAGAGTAGGGGTTCCCCATTTGGAATGGGGTGATGTGTGATTAGGTCACAACAAGAAGCTTGTACCTTCCCTCCCTATTCGTGCCACCTTATTCACCCTCCCATCATTGAGACTTCCTTGAATCCAATCCAACAATCAACCATTGTGGAGGTTGGTGGGGAAATCAAAATAGGGTGTCCTTAGTGTCTTTCCCATCTAAGCCCAAGGGCGGGATGCACCTTGCACCCCTTGGCCTCATGTGGTAGACTGCCAACCATCCACCATGAGATGGTGTACTTAGAAGAGGACCTCATAACAGTTTTTCCTTGTATTCCCTCACTAACCTCGTCATGATTGATTGCATCAAATTATTGCTTATATTCAATATATGAGGTGTTATGTATCAAATTTATTATTTGTTGCATACACATTAATGACTATATAAATATGTGAGGAATTCTGTATTAAAACAATATCATGCTGCATACATTAAGCATACATACCAAGCATATATCCATGCATACCACAATATTTACTAGCTTTAGTATGGTTGTATTCTGAATTGCAGATCCCTTCCCTCACTTTATCAATCTGCCTTTATCTTCTTTGTTATTTGATCAACTTGCTGGGTTTGATTGCTTGATATATATATCACTGATCTGATTAGGTGAATGCAGGATGCAGATTACAAGGATACTTATCCTTGATCGATTGTCTTCCTTGATTTCTTGATTTCTTGATGATTTGATCCTTCTTGGATTCCACCCAGATCTTAGAATCCTTATCTAATTCCAGCAAGGAATAAGCATTGCCGTCGTACACATATCATTTTCCACACATAAACTTATTAATTCCAGGCTGACAATAGTAAATCAGATTTCTGCCTTTTATTGGCTTATTACCTTATTTAATATTGAATGCTTATTTTATTCCTATTCCAGTGAGGTCTGATTTTCTGATTATGGATTCAATGTTTTTCTTCTTATTTCCTATTTCATTCGACGCCCTTCAAAATGAATTTCTTCTTCCTTTTATATCCTCCCATATGAGGAAGAAGTCACGACTCTTCAATATTTCTCCCCTTTGAAAGAGTCACAACTCTTCCTCTTAAAAAACTAATTATATTTTAATTATTTCCTATCCTAGGAAATCACTGCCATTATCGGTCACTCCCTTTTTGTTACAAGTGTGGTTGCCGTTGCACCAAAAGATCGACTTGTTAATGCCCAATACAACCACTAGACTTATAGAATCCACAGGAGGCGGTTAAGCCATGTCACAAATCCGAGCGCTATGCTGCACAACACAAGGAGACCAAGGGCACACACCTTGCAATAATCCCTCCCAGCGCAAGCAAGGGGTTTGAATCTGTGACCAAGCTCTGATACCACTTGTTACAAGTGTGGTTGCCGTTGCACCAAAAGATTGACCTGTTAATGCCCGATACAACCACTAGACTTATAGAATCCACAGGAGGTGGTTAAGCCATGTCACAAACCCGAGCGCTGTGTTGCACAACACAAGGAGACCAAGGGTGCACACCTTGCAACACTTTTAACTACTGCCTTAATAAGTTATGTTTAATTCACAACATTTCAGTTGCTGCCCATAAAACCGTTAGCTTAATTTTAATTAAATTCTTTTATTTGAGTATATATATATTGATATTATATTATATTTTATTATTATATATATATTTTGATATTTTTCATTTATTCTTTAATACCATAAAAAGGGACATTTCATGGCTGCCAAGCCATGCACTCAACTTTTGTTGTAGAATGTATAACAGTTGTTTGTCTCTTGATCATCCCAGTGATTTCTCTAACAAGCAAATGAAACACATAACCACTTGTAGAGCCTGGGCAATCAATATCTTGAGCCTGGTTGGCATTAATAAAATCTTATACATCTTCTAATCTGTTTGTCTGAGGTCTTCCTTGCTAGCAGATTGCATGATCCAAACTTCTGTGCAAATTTTTTAAAGAATATATTTTCGGTTCAAAGTTCGTTGCCTTATTCTTTTCATATATCTAGTTAAAATTTACTCTGCATGTGCAATGTTTGGTTTGGTGTGGATCATGGCATATGTTAGACTTCCAACAACACTCGCATGAGGAACATGGCACATGTCCTTAACGTCCTGTCGTATCTTAGGACAATTTTCTACATGTAAATTTAAACCAACAGAAACAGCAACATCAACAAATTTGCATTTGTGCATTTAAAACCTTTTCAATAATGTCTCAACATAGTTTTGCTGATTCAACTGGATTTTTCTGTATGAACAATCCCTTACAATTTCCATAACTGAATTAACGATTTTGGCACCAAGATCTTTTACAGCAATTTGACATTACAATTGAGATTTGATGTTCTTGATCATTTCTTTAATTATTTTTAATACAAAAGTTATACTTCCCCTTTCAATAATAAATGCGAGTATAAACATTAAAGTATGAACTGCACTATATGAGAGTTGAATGTATTCCACATTGTCATTTTGAATCTCAGGATGCTTCTTATTATATCCCCTCAAGTGTTGCACCAATGTCTTGTTGATTACTTGCTTTGGCCATTCATTTGTGGATAAACTTGTGTCTAATCTCTGCCTCTAAGAAATAATGGACCCAGGAAAGTCAAACTGAATCCAAATATTAGCTAAATGCTTTACATTCCTCGAGAGTTTTCATGCATGGAATAAATACTTATATTTTGCTTGACTCAATTACAATGACAAGAAGAAGCCATTCTACCTTATTTGACATGGGCAAAACTTTGTACAAAATCCATAAAGATTGTCTAGAATGAACTGCTAGTAGCAAATGCAATCCCAACTTTCTACCATCTGGCTTATTTATGATACACAAAACACAACCACTCATTAATTTTGTAACATCATCTTGCATTGTTGGCCAAAGCATGTCTTTGTAAATGCAACAATCTTTGTTATGCTGAAGTGATCAACAACTTTGTGTAAGGTTCACTCAAAGTTTTAGGACTCAAACTCGACGTGGACTCGGAAGACCAAAATAGGATTCAGACTCGGGACTTGGGCAAAAAACTTGGGATAGGACTTGGCAAAGAAGAAAACAGTAGTTTTACAAAAAGAAGAAAAATTAATGCAGTTAGAGAACATAAGAGTCTAATTTGATTATCAATTTGTCATAATTTATACATTACATATGTCATATGATATTCCGACACTCAATATCTGAAATTTTATCATTCATACGCATAGTTTCAAAATTTCATATGTATAACAGCAAATTATTTTAATAAATGTTTACATATAATGATATGTCAAATTGAGAAAAACAACCAAAAAAAATTTACTTCTTCCTTTCTCCTCTCCTAATGTAACTCAAATTTTTAGGTGTCAAACTGGAAGGTGGTAGTGCTACAATATCTAAATGATGATGAATTGCTTCTTGTTCTTCAAAACTGTCTTCGTTCTTCTCCATTGCATCCAATTCTGCTGCTTCTTCTTCTTCTGTTGCTTCTCTCTCCAATTTTGCAAGATCTTCCTTAGTAAGGAGGACATCATCATCATCATTTTGTTCATTAGAAGTCCATTCACCATATGGATCAATATAATCCAAGTCGATGGATTCATGTGAAATACCCTCCACTTTTCTAGTTCGAAGGCAAGGGTTGTATTTGTTGTTATGTAGCTAGGTCGGATCCCTTCTAGGGCCGACCTAGTTCATCTAAGTGCTAAGTGGCCTTTGGCCTTAGCAATTCAGCTTTATATTTATCTGGCCCTATTTGGGCGTACAGCTTATGTGTCATGTAAGTGTTATGGGGCATGACCTATTTAATATATAAATTGTAAATGCATTTTGGTGCCAAGGCCGACCTAAGTGGCAAAGGAGTTTGAGACATATAAATAAGAAGTGACTTGAAGTCACAAATAGAACCTACACATCAAGCATCACATCTCTGCTACATATGCGAATTATGTAATTGTGGCCTGCACAAGATAAGCAGCGGAGCTGATTCTTTCAGTCAGCGAAATTGTTTTCTAGCTGGGCAAACATCTTCCTAGGTCTGCCGAGCCTGCTCCTAGGTCTGCCGAGCCTGCCCCAAGGCTGCTGAACCTGCTCCAACGCTGCCGAACCTACTTCAAGCTGTGCTACATCTGTTCTAGGGCAATCAAACTCCCTCACATGATCTGCAATCAACAATTTGGGCGATTGGTCAAGTCTGACCTGAACTGTGATTCAGATAAGTTCTTTGTATGCCCTAGAAGGACAATATTGTAATCTGCTGTTATATCTAATCTGATCTTTGGTTGCTGGGTTTTTCCTCCAAGAGGGAGGTTTTCCTAGGGTACATGTGTGTTATGCGTATGATTTTCTTTGCATTCTGATTTTCTGTTCTTTACTGCTAATCTGATCACTAAAAACTAACAGTATCGAATGAAGACAAGATCATTGAGGTGCTTTTGGGTCAACTTATTTCTTTTCTTTGTGTGAATGTTCTCAAATAAGCTCCAATTGTGTTCACACTCAAAAGTACCACATGCCTGGGACAAAATACGATTGGCTCTCTTTTGAAGATTAGGCATGCCAACACCATAATTCTCACACCATAAATCTACAAAAAATCATTTAGAAATATAAGAATTAAGTAAAAAAATATAAGAATCAAGTTTCTAATTTTGTTTTTGAAGTATTGAATTAATTTTTTTACTTGGTTGTTGTTTTCCTCTCCTATCAATTGCTTGAGTTGAAGAAAAGAGTCTCCCCTCCGCACCCTTGTAGACCTTGAATAGATAAAAATATAATTAAATCAGACATAGAAAATTAGTTATTATGTATGTAAAATGGATGCTTCTAGACAGTAAACATTGCCAAACTCATAAATAAGATATAGCAAATCTCACCTCCAACTCATCAAGAACTCTGTTTGGCAAATCACAATCAGGCACTATCTTATTTATGCGTGTGACAACACCTGCCATGATCTCCTCACCAGCCTCAATTGTATCAGAGAAGAATTTTGGGTTCAAGAAGTAGGTCAAGGCATGTATTGGCTGGTGGAGTTGGTTTATCCATCTACAATCAATGATGTGCCAAATTAAATATTTTATCGTTTCCACCATAGAAATGTGAAATGGTCTCTTTGGCCCTATCCATGGCCTCATAAATGAAACCCATTAGCATGCCCTCTCCATCCACCATACGAAGAACCTTGACCAAAGGTTTTGTGACCTAAAAAAATGAAAACAAATTTTAATTATTGCAAAATTAACCCCTCAAAAAAAAAAGCAAGTAGATTATCTTGTATAAAGTTTATGTTTCTGTTTGTTACTTACCCTGATTAATGCCTCTCCTTTTTTGTTGAATGTGTCATCAAAATCTATACTTACAATCTTTTCCCCTTCAGCCTTTTTGGAAAATGGAAACTCTAACCAAGCATCAAACACAAACATTTGCTTGAGATGAGGAATGACACGAAGAATGCTTTGCAATGTGAGGAAGTGGCTAGCAAATCGTCACTCTTGGTCGCACAAGGTCCTTACCATTTGTGTGTTTTTTCTTCAAAGAAATGAATCAAATATGGTTGTAGATTAATTTGGTAACATTTTTAGCATCTTCAACCACACTTTTCACCCATCCAATCTTCTCAATGTTCTCTAACAACAAGTCCAAGCAATATGTAGCACAAGGAGTCCATGAAATTTTAGGATGTCTCTCCATAATTAGTCTACCGACAACTACATATGCAACTGTGTTGTTCATGATAACCTGGACAAGATTCTCAACACCAACCTTCTGGATCACCCCATCCAATAAATTGCGCAAAGTCTCAGCATTTTTGACTTCAAGCGAGGCATCTATAGACTTTAGGAACACAAATGCACCATTAGAAGCCACTAAAAGGTTTAGGAGAGTCCTATTTTTGTCCATCTATCTATCTATCTGATAAGATGCTGCAGCCTTTTCCCTGCCAATTTTTTTTAAATCATCAATCACAAGCCGTGTATTTTTATAGCTTCCAATAGCAATGGCCTACTCAATTTTCTAGCTGTTGGGGTCTTAAAACTCCTTAAACACTCTACTTGCAACTGTCAATGAACTGTCCAAACCTTCCCACTATGGGCCGTTCGCCACATTGAAAGGTAAATTATTATAGTACCAAAAATTTGCTGCTGCTATCCTAGCCTCTTGACGATTTTCTTTATTCCAATCAATACTGTCAAGTGAAGGTTGTGCTCTTGGAATATTGTGTGGAACAAAGAAATTTGGTGATGATGAAGGAATCTGGCCAGCAAAAGAAAAAGAACCCTCAAGACTCTCACAAAAAGATGAATGTGGATGACAAATGCTTGGACTTGGTCCACGAAGGGGATCCAATGGCATAGAACTGGATACATTTTGACTCATCACTGCTTCTCGTTCTTTCTTTGTCTTTTGCTTTTCTTCTTTTCTCATCTCATACTCAGCAAGAAGGGCTTTCATGTCTCTAACCATCTCCATACTTGATGCATCCCATATCTTCACATTTTGTCTAGGTATTTTAATCTATTAATTCCCCCCGTGATCCATTGACTGCATTTAGTATAAGTGATCTCACCCTTTTTATTTCTCGGTATCCCATACTTCCATGCAAGGTCTCTTCTATATGGCCTTTGTGTTGACTTTGAAGTTTACATTGCTGTTTCAACATGAAAAAACCAAAAAAACCAGCAAAAGAATGATAATAATTTAAAAAATATAGAATTAAAAAAGCAAGCTAAAAATACTAGGAAATAGGTTATGAAGGGAAATGAAAAACTTTTTGCCAGCATTTTCTTCTTGTTTTTCAAGATTTTTCTGATTTTCAATTGAAGAAAACAAACGAAAAAGAGAATAAAAATCACTTACTTGTGTCTATTTCAATCTTGTATGCTTCTCTTCTCGGCTTCTTCCAACCCTATTTCTCTATGCAGACCAGTTTTGGACAAGAATGAGCAAAAATAAGTGAAAAAAAAAAAAGAAAACCCAAGTTTTAAGCGTACTGGACATCCTGGGTGTGCGCGAGAGTTGTATGCTAGCACTCACGAGTCCGACTCCAGGATTTGGGCGAGTCTCATGCCAGTTTTGGGTGAGTTTTTGCCAAGACTTATTAGGGCTCGACTCGTGAGTCCTAGGTGAGTCGACTTGGCAATCCTTAGGACTCGTGAGTCTTGCAAGTTTTTGCAAAACTTGCCAAGTCCTAAATCAATGGGTTCACTCATTAGCTAAATTCTTCCATTGGTTGGAACACAAATCTTTCAATTTGTAGAGTATGTTAAATGGATCTGCAGAAACAGAAACACAAACACAAGCTGCAAACATAATTCATCTCAATATTACATATACAATACACATTATGTAACTTCCCATAACTCGTTGGGAGTTGCCAACCATCCAACCACCCACGCAACTAGTCAATATCTTAGGATTATAATTCCAACAAACCTCCTTATAATCCAAGTGTCAAGTCAAGTGGCAAAGGATTAATCACTCTTATGGATTCATCTCACCACCATCATGTGCCAAACAGAGAAAAAAAAGCAGGATAATTCAGGTATATATCCAACTGAGTTACCCTAAAATCAATTGCAACTCTGGCAGAAATAAAGTGTTGATCCTCAGAAAAATATGATGACTCTGCTTCTAGCATAGACATCAATTATCCTTTCAAGTGATTGCATTCCTAATTCTGATGCAACCATAAATATAGGTGACACATTTTTAAATGTTGTCACTCTCCAATATGTTGACCTTTGAACTACTGTGTAGGGCCATCTACCAAAACGTTGAATTTGCTCTCTCAATCATTGGTATTGCCACTCTTTAGTCAAAGATGATCTACTCATTGGTTAACCAGTGATGAGTCATTGTCATCTTTGGTACTTGCTCAAAATGATGATTCAGGTATCTCAAATCTTTGACCAGCTCCACTCAAAAAGTCCGAAATAGCAATCTAGCATTGCTAGAGCCTAATGCCTGGAATAAAAAAAACTTAGCTGCTAGCCACTCTGTAGAAGTGCAACTATTATGACCAATCCATTGTGGTCACTCATGACTTGTAGTTCTAAACTCTTATCATCTTTGGAACAACTGCAATTCAGTCTCATCATCAAAATATGTCAAAAAGGGCCATTCAAAGTGTGGACAATCAACAAGTGGCCAAAAGGAGTAGTCACAAACTAATCATCTATGGGACAAATCTGCATCATCATTGAAAAAACGTCAATATATCTGAGTCATCAAATTGGCATTTGACAAATTTGATGCAACAACATTAACCGCAACTGTACTGCTCAAGGCAGGCACATGCACTTGTCAGGTTCAACCAAATCAAATCGGCACACAAACGGGAGGAACATGAACCTATCCAAATTAAAAAGAGTCAGCCAATTTGAAGCAACAATATTAACTGCAATATATCCAAATTATCCTGTCCATCCAAAGGACTCAAGTGTAAGATTAGTGTCATAACATCATCAAGAAAAGTTTTTAAGCCCATTGTATCAAGTGTGAGGCTAAATAATGAAGGTCTTGGAAATGGAAAAGAAGATGATGTTACAAATACAACAAGTTGTAACAAATCTATTCAAGAATTGCAATAATATGAACTAAATTTATGCAAGAATAAGGAAGTGTGAAATATATATGTGACATATGTATATATGGATGAAGAATGATGAATGAATTATAAGACTGTAAGCAATAGAAGTATATGAATATATGATGTTATGGATGCATACATATGAATGTATATAATTTATTATAATTTGGTTTATACTTATTGCGTATATAAGTTCTCCCTTTTTATTTCGTCACATCAAGGTTGACTACACATAACAGAATATTAAACCTTAGACTCGAGTCAAGGTTTTTTTGTCAACACACCTTTCAGGCAGTGTTAAAGCAAAAAAGGACTTTTAGGACATGAAGGGTGAGATTGCAGTGTACAACACAAACAACGACATTTTCAGATTTCAAAATCCTTGTCAAACGAAGACCTTCATCAGGCTACAGCAGCAAGCCTATCTTAAACTTGTAGCTTGGTTTCATATTAGTTGTTTATTCTCTTATAAGACCAACAACAGAATTTGAAGTTGGATTATTGTTAGAAATTAGGATCTTAGGATACTAATCATTGTAAACAAGATATAAAATAAATAAATTAAGAATCATAGAAACATAAAGTTAAAACATTACACAAGATATACATGGAGAAAACCCTTTAGGAAAACAAACCCCATAAAACATCATTTTATTAAAACACTTACAAAATATAATCTATTATAAATAGACTGAACCTGGTAACACTTCTCCTTACTTCCACATGGCCAATAATATCTCTTGTGCATAGAGATACAATTCACTATAAATCTCCAAATTCACCTACTCTCAAATGAGAGAGAACCTCCTTAAGTATAGGAGGAAGGGTGGCTTCACTAGTCACATCTTTTCAATAACCCCCATTTATAAATAATTAATAATCTAATAGCTATTATAATCTAATAGCTATTATAATACAATAGTTATTAGATTATTTTTATTTCAAATAGGATATGCTTAATAAAACATATAATATATAAGGTTTTATAACCTTAGATTAGAACAATATATAAATCATAGTTGAACTACTCGCCAAAACAAAAACTTGCCAAGGCCTGAAAAAAAAACTCGGGAAAAACTCGGCAAAAAACTTAGGAACTTAAAAAATTGCTTAAATTTAATTAGAAATGCATTTTTTTTGGCAAAATTCAATGAGAAGATGCATCCAATGAGTCAATAAATGAGAACACAAAAGAAACAAGCTTAGTCTAGATATATTTAAACGCAAAGTGGGTACAAAATTGCATCCTCATGAGGAATGCTGATGGCTGGAAGCAAAATAGTAAATAGTTTTTGTAAATGTAAAAGTAAATACATCATTACAAATACATCTTCCTCCTCCCAGCTCTATTAAAAATTAAGCGAGAGATAGAACTAGAGGGTCTAGTCCTAGAAGTTTGCATTGGGCATGACTGTGCCTCCTCGCTCGTTATGTGTGACTCAGGTTGTGGCTCCTCTTCCATCCTGGATGTAGCTTTGCCTCTAGCTTCTCCTGGCACTAGCAATGGCTCCTCATCTTCATCCTCCTCAATGTCATCCAGTGTGAAACCAAATCCACCCCCCTCCTACTCCATAGTTTGCCTCTCCAAATCATTGACGTCATCCTTTGTAAACAATGGAGGCTGCTCCCGTGATGTCCAATCATTGTAAGGATCTATATCATCCAAATCAATTGGACCAATTGCTGCTTCCTCTACCTTCCTTATGCACAACCCAAGATTATATTGCACAAAGACAAGGTCATTGAGGCATTTTTGAGCTAACTTGCTGCTCTTCTTCGTGTGGATGGCCTTAAACAAGCTCCAATTGCGCTCACAATTAAATGAACTACAAGGCTAACATAAGATTCTGAGGGCAATTTTTTTGAGATTTGGGGTATTTCCACCCCAACTTTGCCACCAAGCATCTGCAAAATAAAATATTGAAAAGTTAGAAAGCAAAGAGAAAAGCGAAAACATATTTTATCAATCTACAATTACTTTAGATCCCAAAATCCAAATGGCAAATGTTATACCTGGGGTTTGAGTGGTTCTTCCTCTCCTTGCTAGCTTTGAAGAGAATAGCTTACCCCTTGCTTCCTCATAATTTTGGAGTTCGGCCACAACGAGGTCTCTCACCTCAACCTCAGGTATCATCCTTTGAATGCATGTATTGAGGCCCTCCATGACCACTCCATTAGGATCTGAGTAAGAATCCCTGAACTTAAAGCCGGGTTGAGGAAGTACCTTGTTGCATGAATGGGTTGGTGGAGCTGATTGTCCCACCTCTTATCAATAATTTCCCAGATGGGATCAAATTTGAGTCTATGCCCCTTGTAGTAATTTTTGATAGACTCCTTGGTCCTATCCATGACCTCATAAATATACCCCATCAGGGTTTGATCCCCATCTACCAAACACAAAACTGTAACCAAGGGCTCGGACACCTACAATTGAAAAATGCTAATTACAAAAAGATTAATTAATGAAGTTACAAATTAATAATGAGAGACTTGAATCAAGAAAAGTTAAAAATTCAAGTTTTGAAGTTACCTTCACAATCTCTGCAGCCTTTTGTGCAAAATGGTTGTTGAAGACTATGCATGCGACACCCTATCCTTCAGGCTTCTTTGAATAAGGTGAGTCTAACCATGCTTGACTCACAAACATTTGTTTCAAAGAAGTCAATGCACCAAGAATGCTTTGCAACGTCAAGAAAATCGTTGCAAACCTTGTGACATCAGATCTCACCAAATCTCTTCCTTGATTGTGCTCTCTCATCAAATGTAGAACCCAAGGGTGATTGCAAATATATTTTGTGATCCTCCTTGCATCTTCCATAACTGGAGTCACCCAATCAAGTTTTCCTATGTTCTCCAAAAGAAGGTCAAGGACATGTGCTGCACAAGGTGTCCAAAAAAGAGTGGGGTGCCTATCTTGGAGGATTCTACCTGCTGCCACATATGCTGCTGCATTATTTGTGATTATTTGCACCACATTCTCTATTCCCACCTCCATGACAATGTGCTCCAACATTCTAGCCAATGTTTATACATTTTTCACCTTATTGCAAGCAACCAAAAAATTAATAATGGTGAGGTTTTTGCCATTTGCCCACCCATCGGAAAGAATGGTGCAGCCATATTTTCTCCGTTCTTTTCTTTGGCCCACCACTTCTTTTGCCCTATCAACTGCATTTGTGAGCAACCTACAAGAACAAATCGAAATTAGGTATTAGTACACAATTTTGATTCAATAAACAAGAAAAACAATTAAAAATGAAATCAAGTTGACTATTTACTAACCTCCCACCCAAATCCTTGCAAGGGGCGCTGTACCTATTGTGACGTTTTCACACATTGCCCATTACAAATGGGGACCCCCACTTTTTTTTTTTTGCTCTCTAAGATAGTGTTAAAGTCTTTCACTATTAACCTTTGCATTGGAGGGGTATAGTTGGTTAAGAAGCCAGGAGTCAAGAGGATAGCCATTGTTGTGAGGGGTGAAATGAAGTGGTGAATGAATGCAAGAGCCCCTTATATCAAGCCTAGTCAACATTGTAGTGTTTCCTTCATCATCCAAATGATTGAGCGTACTTCAATAAGAGGTGATGACCGGGAGCAATATTTGACTAAGTATGCTGAAATTTCCTTTGCTCTAGTCTAGGAGCGAATTTTGCTTCCATTGCTCCCATTTAGGAGCGAAATCCATCTTCAAGCCTTCCAAATCACCTAAAGTTGCCCCTAATCACCATGTGACACCTTAGTTTGAGCAAAGGATTCAATCCTTGATTAGGAACTTGGAATGAGGTCAAATTTGAAAATTATTTCCCTTGCTTCTTCATAGGAGCGAAAAATAAGATTGGGAGTGAAATTGGTCTCAAAGCCCTCTTCAAGGTTGGATTGACTCCTTCAAGTGCATAAATGGCGAGGTACTTAAGCATGAAGTGATAAGACCAAGCTAGAGGATCAATTTGAAGATCATTTCCTTTGCTCCCAAATTGGAGCGAAATCCTCTTCCTTTGCCCCAAGTCGAGAGCAAAATTCCTCCTAAGACCTCACATTGAGCATGGTTTGATGCATTCGAGTTGAGAAGGTGAGCATGAGTGAGCGAAAATGAATTAAGTGTCAACTTGGAGATGACTCCCTTTGCTCCCTATTAGGAGCGAAATTCACTTCCATTGCTCCTCAGTGGGAGTGCATTTCACTTCCTTTGCTCTCTTCCAGGAGCAAAATTCTCTCTAGAGCTTTCTTTGAGGCTAATTCGACACATCTACACACTAGGAAGGCAAAATCACAAGGTCTAAGTTGATGCAAAGGCAAGGAATTGATTAAACCTGGGTAAGAGATGAGTTTGAGGCCTACTTCCTTTGCTCACCGTTGGGAGTGAAATTTGCTTCCTTTGCTCTCCCATGAGAGCAAATTCACTTCTATAGCCTCACTTGAGCATGATTCAATGTATTTAAGTTGATGGAATGGGTAAAAAGGAGCTAAGTTACAAATTGAAGTTCATTTCCTTTGCTCCTCATTGGGAGCGAAATTTTCTTCCATTGCTCCTTGTTGGGAGCGAATTTGTGTTCCTTTGCTCCTCAGTAGGATCGAAATTGCTGATAGAGCCTTCCTCTAGGTTGATTTGATGCATTTGAAGTGAAGAAAGGCAAAAGTTGGTGAAGTGTGAGATTATTTCCTTTGCTCCTTGATTGGAGCGAAATCTACTTCCTTTGCTCCTCAGTGGGAGCGAAAAACACTTCCATTGCCCCTGGTTTAGGAGCGAAATCCCTTCCAATGCCTTCCTTGAGGTCAATTTGACATGTTTTCATGCATGGGTGGCTAAAAGACTAAGGTTTGAGTCTGTGGAATGAAGGAAATTGAATGATATTGAGTTGAAAATCCAAATGGTAATGATTTCCTTTGCTCCTTGATTGGAGTGAAATATCCTTTAATTACTCCTCATTGGGAGCGAAATTTACTTCTATTGCTCCAATCTCAGAGTGAAATCATCTTCAAGACATTTGGTGGAAGAAATTAGACAAAGCTAGCATATGGAGAGATGACTTGAGTGAATGGAGAGCAAAAATCATCCCAAGGCAATTTTAATGATAATTTTGAGCATTTCATATAAGAGAGATGATGATTTGAGGTATAAGAGGGCAAGATTGATGAAATTTAGTTGAAAGGAGTGATTTTCTTACCATTTCAATTGCTTATAATTTGAAGCGAAATATCAAATTAAGAGGTTATATAGAAGGTATATATCATGTGTGCTTGATGCTCATTTGTTTGTTTTGCAGGAGGTGAAGAAATAAATCAAAAGAACCAGTTTGGAGAACGATCAGAACAAGTGTCCTAAGGAGGAAATTTCAACATCAAGGTTAAGATAGAAGGAAGATGTCTTCGAAAGAAGAAAGCTTCATCAACAAACACAAGCGAATCAAGGAAGAGAGGACTACAAGATATTCAAAAGATTTCATAAAAGGAGAAGTCATACAATCATTTTAGGGCAGTTGTGACATCAAGAGTTCATTCCAAGGCAACATCAATACTTCAAAACTAAGAGGGAGTCAACATCTATACCTTGCACCTCCATGATTGAGACATTCAAGAGGATAGTTTCAGAAGAGTTAATCAAAGTTAGAAGATCATCATCATCACTGCTGAAGCTGGATAATGTTGAGTATGAAGAAATGTTATTCAATACTCATTCATGATGATGAATCCAGTCTACAAGTGCAAGATGAAGTGGCGACCTAGTCACCACTCCACCAATTAGAGAAGTTCCACCTCAGCATGTCTTGATTCAATGAACCAAACTCATCATATGGAGACACAAACTTCGAGGCACCTACCCTTGTTTCCTATTGGTTCACATTCAGTAATGAACCTGAATGTAATTATCTCATTGGCCAGAAGGAGTTTGTTCCAACAAACCCTAATTAGGGTTCCATTGTAAAATCTCGGCCATTGATCTCAAATTGATCTGAGCCATTAAATTGTATCGAGAGCATTATAAAAGGCTCAAGTCTCTCATTTGTAAAAGTCAGAATAGTTAGTAATTGATCAATAGATAATAGCTAGTTAGCAATTAGAGTAGAAGTTAGATTAGGAGAAGGCAAAGATTGTTGCCAAAATCTTGTTGTAAGGAGCATATGATTTCATTTAAGTTATGGTGAATTAATGTGTTATTTCAACAAGGCGCATGGTCTCTACTTCTCAACTCATTTACTTTCATGTTGATTAGATTGAATGGAGGAACTTGTTGAATGCATTTGTGTGGAATCCGTTTAGTCCATACCACTAGCCTCTTGCTGATTGTAAGAGTGCCTTGTGTGGTCAATTGGAATGATATGAGCTTAACTTCAAATTGTGATATGTCCATTGTTTATGCATTAACTTGGATGGTAATCAATGTTTGATGGTAATGATTTGAATATCTTTGAACTATCCCTTAGAAGATTGCACTGAGCTCGTGTCAAATTGTTCAGTTTGATGGTGAGACCTCGCCCAATAGGATTCCATCAAATCATTCACTCTTCTCTTGCATTCTTAGGATTAGAATAAACTCCCTAAACCCCATGCCTTTTGCCCTTTTTTATTCTCCAAGCGAATAGTTAGAATCTAAGTTCCAGTGATTTAAGCATTCAGCAATTCAACGCGAGTTCCCTTGTGATTCCAGCATAATCACGTCAAACCAACGAGCTTATCCACACGTCGTGACCCGACATTTATGAACCTTGGACTTGTCTCAAGTGATCCTTAAGCTAATCTTCAGCATTTGAGAGATTTTGATCAAGAGAGGATAAGATACTTTTGGGTATTTTATTCTGTGTTAGATTGTGTAAAAAACACATCAACAATACCCTTTTCCTGAAACTGTCATTGCGGTAACCAAATTTAGCCAATAAGGACTGTCTGCCACATATAATGGGATGTTGTTGAAGTACCAAAAATCAGCACATGCAATGTCTGTTTTCTCATGTGCCTCCCTATTCCATCCAGTGGCGTCTAATGATGGTTGTGTTCTAGGTGTGTTCTTGGGCACAAAATATCTACCTATAGACTGTCCCTGGTGGTGATGTAATAGGTACTCTACTAGAAGAAGTAGAAGTGGTGGCCGAGGTGGTGCTGGGTTCGCGGATACGTGGGCCACGACGAGAGCCCACTATGACCTAAAGTGCTTCTTTTTCTTCTTCTGTCAACTGAAGCACCTTGAGATTCAGCTATGGCTGCTCTCATGGCTAGTTTTGCTTTCCCCCTTTGCAATTTTTCTCTTCCCCAGCTGAAAGTATGGCATTAATGTCTCTTTTTATTTCTTCGATGGCCCCAGAACATACCCTAGCATCATGCTTCTTGATGCTTGCAAGGTGGTATTTGAGGCAGTTTATGTCTCTATGAAATACTTTTTCACATTTAATGCAAATCACCGACCCATAGTCTAGTCCTTCATAGGCATACCTTCAAGTCCTATCTCTAGGACCTTTAGGACGGGTGCCTATATATTCGGATGGGCATGGTTCTAGTGGCCAATCATACCCTCGAGTTTGCCATACTAAATTAATGGTTAACTGTTAACCTACACATACAAAGTGAAAAGACAAAGTTAATATTTTAGTTAAACAATTTAGCAAACTATCTAAATTAGTTTAAATAATTTTAGACATCATTCAAAGTTAAAAAAAATAAAAAAAACTATTAGGGTTTGATTTTGTTTGAAAAACTAGAGATTCTTCAAAAAAAAAAAGTGAAACATTCAACAAAACTTGTAAAAAATAGTGTTAAATCTTGTTCCAATGACTCAAAATCATAGGGCTTAGTGAGAGCCTTTGATCCATCAACTCTTCAAGGTCGCAGTTAAGAAGGCCCTAGATCTCAAATCTTTGGCACCAAGGAACAAATTCATTCCTAGGGGACCTCCTTTCAATAAAAAAAGGCAATATTAGAAAGGAAAGGAGATCTCACCCACCTAAAAAAGATGCAGACTCCAGGAATGAATTGAGAAGGAACTCATTGTGCTTCAATTATCAGAAGCCTTGGGCACTTGGTCATTGTTGTCTAGGGAAGGGACATGTCCATTACATCGAGGTTGCCTCTGATGATGAGCCTGAAATAGAAGATCTGGAATCAGTAACCAGGAAAGAAGAACTTGAACTCAAAATGGGAGGAGCAACCAACACACTTGGTTGTACTTTCAGGTCTCAGAGTTCATAGGGTCTTGTTGGGACAATGCATCACCATTCTTATAAATAGTGGGGTCACACATAATTTTATTGATGAAGGATTGGTGAGGAAGACGGGCCTTAGGATAGAGGAATTAAGTGGTTTTAATGTCATTGTTGCAGATGGATATACCATTCCTTGCACATGGAGAATGAAACAACTTAGTATAACCTTAGGGGAGCACAAAAAACGCAAAGACTTCTATGTGGTTAATCTGGGAGAAACATATATGGTGTTAGATGTGCAATGGCTATGCTCTCTCAGTGAACTTACTCAAACTACCAATCAATGGAACTCAAGTTGACATCAAAAGACCTCAAGGAGGTAGCGCTTAGAGGGATATCTGATGGGACACCTAGAATCGTCACTTCAAAGAGGATGGAGAGATCTTTTTGTAAGGACCAAATTCCATGGGCTTTCAATTGCCTCATCAATTCATTAGAGTCAGCTCCCAAAAGAGATTCATATCCAATAGATATTCAGACAGTTCTAAAGCAACATTGTAATGTATTCAAC
This sequence comes from Cryptomeria japonica, assembly GCF_030272615.1. Taxonomy (NCBI): domain Eukaryota; kingdom Viridiplantae; phylum Streptophyta; class Pinopsida; order Cupressales; family Cupressaceae; genus Cryptomeria; species Cryptomeria japonica. The sequence continues at coordinate 257,550,678 of NC_081415.1, forward strand.
GATATACCCTTGAGTCTTACATGAGATAGTGGTTTTCAGCACATTATAGAATTGGAGACAGGCTAAGCCCATAATTACTACCTCTTATAGTTATCCACAAATGCACAAAGAAGAAATAGAAAAGGCAGTCAAAGAATTGTTAGCTGCAGTGCACATCAGATCGAGCTCCAATCCATTTTCTTTCTCAGTAGTCTTGGTATGGTGTTGAACAAGAGTACTATCAAGAACAGGTGTCATTTTGTGTTAAAGAGTACACTTATCGGCTAATAGCTACACTGCTTCATCTTCATTTCTAACAAGATGCTCCAGAGGCACAGGAAGCATAAGTATTGGTGCTTATGTTAATTGCTTGTCAAGTGTTCAAAGCTATCTTGCTATTGTTGTACCCTTTTGTTTATTACAGGAGTTCTTTGAATGTTGCAGTTTCTGAGAAATATTGGCCACACGCTTCGTTAGGATTTTTTAAGATGATGAAAGCTTCATAATTTATGACATCTACTGGAACTTTCTGTTTGTTATTACTTCATCTTTTAATGGGTTTACTGCAGTAGCTTTCTTGTTGATTATATGGACTGCCTACGTATTCCACTTACTTATAGAAGAGATTACGCTTGAACAATTTATTATACATCGATTTCCTTTTAAATTCAAATCACATCTGAGCAACTTTGCATATAACTCTTCCGTATAAGCCGACTTCTGTATACTATTTCTGGATTATTGACATGTTCTTTCTCATCGTTTTCCCAAAAGGAATATATCATCTGCAAGGACTACCATAAATGACCTGTGTTTTTCAAAAATGTTAATCATCATTCTCACAAAATTACATGGCCCATTCAGCAATCCAACTGCCAATACCAAAAAGTCAGAATGGATCTCGTCCATAAAGACTGTCTTACCCTTTAGGTACGATCTTTTCAAAAATTCTTTTTCTTTTGTTTCTACCTCTTTCTTATTAAATAATTTCAACTTATGGGGCATTTGATAAGCAGCTATATCTTATTCCAGTTCAGTTTGATTTCCAGTTCACCCAGTGAATATAGTCCTCCAGGAGGTCTTATGTAAACAGATATTAACTATCTCAAGTAAGGATCCAATATTTGCCTCTACCTTTGTTGACTAAGCTGTAGCTTTGAAATGTTTAATTTAAGGCTGCAAGGCACTAATGCCCTCTCTTTTTGAATTTTTACCGGCTTAGTAGATAATATGAGGATGTTTGATACATCTTCCTTTCCTTTTAACTTAGTTCTTGACCTGTACAACTTTGTTAGAGATCACCTTTAGTATAAATCAAGATGTGGTACTTGTTGATGTGTTTTTTACACACATGCGAACATAGAATAAAATACCATAAGTATCTTATCCTCCCTTGAACAAAATCTCTCGGATGCTGAAGATTTGCTTAAGATCATTCGAGAAGACTCCAAGGTTCTTGAATGTAGGGTCTCTACGTGTGGATAAGCTTAGTTGGTTTGATGTGATTATGCTGGAATCACAAGGGGACTTACATTCGAATGCCTGAATGCTTGATTTGCTGGAACTTGATCATCTGATATTTCAATTGGGCGATGCTCTTTGTCCTAGACTAACTTAAATTGAAAAAATGGCAAAAGACGAAGGGTTGAGAAAATCTATTCTAATCCTAAGAATGTATGAAGATGAGTGAATGATTAGATGGAATCCTACTGAGCGAGGTCTCACCATCAAAATGAACAATTTGACACAAGCTCAGTGCAATCTTCTAAGGACGTTTCTAAGATGTTCGAATCAATACCATCAAACATTGATCACCATTCAAGTTAATGCATAAGCAATGAGTGTAGAACGATTTGAAGTTAAGCTCATAACATTCTAGTTGACCACACAAGGCTGCTCTTACAAGCAGCAAGAGGCTAGTGGTATGGATTAGGCGGATTCTACATGAATACATTCAACAACTTCTTCCATTCAATCTAATCAACATGAAAATAAATTGAGAAGTAGAACCATGAGAGGCTTGTTGAAATAACAAATTTCACCATAACTTCAATGAAAAGAGTATCTTATTTACAAGTCACACCAACAATTCTTCCCTCTCCTAATCTACTTCTATTCTAATTGCTATTCTATTCTCTCCTAACTATTAGCTATTCTCCAGCTATTAACTATTCGCTATTAACTATTAACCTTTACAAATGAAGAGCTTGAGCCTTTTATAGTGCTCTCAATACAATTCAACGACCTAGATCAATTAATTTGAGAGCAATGGCTAGGATTTTACAATGAAAACCCTAATTAGGGTTTGTTACAACAAACTCTCCTTAGCCAATGAGAAAATTACATTTCATGAGTGTGGACCAATAGATATCAGGGGTAGGTGCCTCAGAGTTTGTGCCATCACGGAGGAACCAAATACATTGTATCTAGACATGCTGATGTAGACCTTCCCTGATAGGTGAGTGGTGACTGGGACGATGACTAGGATTCCACCTCAATTCGCTTGTAGATTTGGAAGATTTGATACTCGACATAACAAGCTTGTGGTGATGGGATATACTGAGGGAGCTGAGTCCTTCCTTCATCCTCACTTGTGTTTCTTGGAGCGATTGCACGATCTCTCCTTCGCCATCTTATGATCTCTCCATGTCGATGTGATAGAATGAAAACCTTGAAGATAAGCCGCTATTGCTTGCAATTGTTGAACACTCGAAGTTTTTCAACTTAGTAGTACTCTGAGTCTTCTTCATGCATTTGAGGTGTTCTTGATGCTAATGAAGCTTCTTGAAGTAGTCCCCTTGTATCTTGTCCTTGGTCTTGCATAGTGATGATAGGAAGTGTTTGTCATGATCGAGTCATCCCTCCATCCTTGCTTGTGTCTCTTGCCTTATGGTGGTTGCATGATCTTCCCTTTTATATCTGCAAAACAAAGCAAGTATAGTATCAAACTCATATGATATATAGCTTATATAATCTCTTAACTTGACATAATTTCTGATTTTGAATGATTGCAATCAATAAGTTTATTGGGTAATTTGAATATCCTAGAGCAAATTTGGACTGTCTAAAGACGAATTTGCTGGTCGATAGGCCTCCTAGCTGAGCAAATTCGCTTTTCCTCAATACTTAAATGATAAATTCACCTTCTCAAGACATCAGACCTGCATCCTCAATAATGAATTTCGCCTATATGCTGGATGAAATTCACAAATATGCTGATGAAATTCTTTGTCCTGCTGGAGTAATTCGCTGACCTGCCACTGATGGAGAGAAAAAATGTTTGAATTGATGCTTGGAATGATTGATTTGACCTTCCCTTTATATGCGATTTAGGGTAAGAGACATGTCCTTGGGAGTAATAGGCCGACTTGGTAAAATAAATAACAAATAGCTTCTTTATGATAGCCGACTTCTTACCTTGAACTTCTCTTCTTGGAATTTGAAATACAAAATTCGTCCTAAAAATTGTTGTGACCTTTTTCACACATCGCCCCATTGCAAATGGGGACCCTCTCTTTTCCTTCTTTCCAGGGTTTTGTTAGTGTCCCGTGGCCTTCCGCCTCAGTTTTGCCAAGCCTTGCTCAGTTTTGAACGGTTCAAGTCCTAGAGATTGAAAGTTAGTTTTTGCAAGCCAAGTGATAACAGAGTTTGGATACCGTCAAAGTGCCTAGAAAGGCCAAAGGACGAAGATCGCAATTGATTTGAATGAATTTGAATTAAAAAGTTTGCTTTTTCCTATTTTTTAGGAAGTTTCGTTTTTGGCATTTTTAGCCTAATCCTCGGTATGGCTATTTTTAGAAAGTTTTCCATATTTTTTAGGGATGTCTGCTTTTTGCTTTTTCGGAATGGGGACCTAGGGTTTGCACTGGCCTGCTCCGATCATGATTGAAAATTTTCAAGTTTTGACCCAAAAAGCTAAGTTCCTATATTTTAGGGGGTCATGGTGCATTCAAAGGGTAATCAGCTCAAAAAATCATCTAAGTCTGGAATGTCATTCTGATCCTCAAATGTCCTGAAATTTGGCGAAGTTTGGAATGTCATCCTGATCCTGAAATTTGACTGTCTGGAAAATTGGAGAATCCTCCAAAAACTAGATTTTGCATTATTAGTCCTAGAGATCTGAAACCACTCTCAATCATCTTAACAATATATATGAAATATAACTTTAAGTATAAGAAAGAGAAAAGACATATTGAAATACCACTTATACTTAAATGTTATATTTCATATATAGTCCACCCTCTTGAGAGCCTTCAAAAGTCCGCCTTGAAGAGAGAGCTCTAAACTCCGCCCTATGTTGAGAGATGCCTACAGTCCGCCTTGAGGAGGTAGTCTAAAAATCCGCCTTGGTAGTCGTGCCTTCAAAAGTCCGCCTTGAAGAGAGAGCTCTAAACTCCGCCCTATGTTGAGAGATGCCTAAAGTCCGCCTTGAGGAGCTAGTCTAAAACTCCGCCTTGGTAGTCATGCTTTCAAAAGTCCGCCCTCCTTGATGTCTCATGAAAGTCCGCCTTGAAGAGGAACACTCAAAACTCTGCCCTATGGAGGGATGCCCAAAGTCCGCCCATGGTGAAGTGATGAAAGTCTGCCATGAAGAGAGCCTTCAAAAGTCCGCCCTCCTTGATGCCTTCAAACTCCGCCCTATGGTGGAGATGTCATAGAAGTCCATCCTCCATGAAGTTGGGACGTCTTCAAAGTCCGCCCAAGGTGCTAGTCGTGGTAATGTTTCAAAACTCTGCTCCATGATGGAGAGGTGCTCAAAGTCCGCCATGTTTGAAGAGGTCTTCCAAAGTTCGCCATCCTTGGTGGAAGCCTAAAACTCCGCCTTGGCTGAGGTCTCTCCAAACTCCGCCCTATGGGATGATAGCTCAAAACTCCACCCTATGGATGAAGTGAAAGGTGCTCAAGATCAGAAAAGTCCGCCTTGGTGATGCTCATAAACTCCGCCCAAGCAAGATGCCTAACTCCAAAGTTCTCCTCGAAAGATATGCAAAATGGTTCCTAAGTTGGAGAAGTTTGCCTTGTCAAAGTTGGAGGTGTTGGAGAAATGAAAAGTCCGCCCTCCAAGCTGCCTAAGAGAAGAAAGAAAGTCCGCCCTACGTATTAAACACTTCCAAGTGTGGTGTTAAAGAACCTAAAACCTCCGCCCGATGTAAGAGACATCAATGATGGCAACATGAAGATTGGAAGTCAGTAAATGGAGAGGTTAACATGATGCAATATGAAGGAGAATTGATGACAGAAATTTAGCTAAATATGAAGTGATACTTGGTGCCAAGAAGAAGTTCCAAAAGTCCGCCCTACTTGGAGGTAGTCTAAAAGTCCGGCCACTTGGTGATGTCTTTAAACTGCGCCTAGCCAAGGTATGAAGATAGCCATGTCATCTAAAACTCCGCCCTTGGTGATACTTCAAAAAGTCTGCCCTATGAATGGGATAAAAAAAAGTTAAGGCAAGCAAACATGATGATGGAGGTCATAAAACTCTGCTCAAGCATCATGTTAGAAGATGAAAACTCCGCCATGTCTTTAGAGAGCTCCAAAGTCCGCCCAAACTTGATAGTGAAGATGGTGAAGTCATAAAAGTCCGCCATGCATGGTGAGAAGGAGAAAGGCCGCCCATGAAGAGAGCCTCCAAAAGTCCGCCCAAGCATGAAATTGAACACTAAAAACTCCGCCCTACTCTTGGAAGTCAAATAAAGTCAACAAGAATCCGAGTGATGTCATCAAATCTTCCAAAAAATCGAACTTGTAATCAATTTAGAAAGTTGGAAAAAGAGATTTTCAAAGATCATCGAGTTGAAAAGTCAAAATGGAAACTCAAAATTAAAATTGGAAAGAAGATATTTGCAAATCAAAAGGATTTTCAGAGTGAGTTCCAGATTACCTAAAAACAATTTAGAAACTTGCACAAGTAAAAGGATTTTCGAACTAAAGAAGGTGATAACATTTTCCCAAGATTTGAGTTAGATTTAGAAACATGAGTTGGATGATTTTTGCGTGTTTCTAATTAGGAATTCAACTTCATTACAAATGCATCATTTGTAACTTCATTCTTACACCAAGAAGTTCAAATTTCCTTAGCAAGTTGAGGAAAACATTGACAAGCATTTTTGCAGATTGAAGTTTATTTGGAGAAAAATCTTGATATTGCTTGCAGTTGGGTGAGCTTCTTGTCAAAGAATCCACAGATTTTGGAGTATAACCAGCTAATAGGAGGCAGATTATTCGGATTTTCTGAGTTTTTTTAAAGATCTTTCCGTCTTCTTGTCTTTTTCTTCTCTCCCCATCGAAGGTGAAGCTGGTTAAGTACAGATTTATTACATTCTTTGAGTTTTCAAAATCCGTTCGAGATGATTTTTGTGGACTTGTTCAAGTTTTTAGTGAGAATAATCATTTTATTGACTAAATGGAATGAAAGTTTTGAAGTTATAAAAGGTTGGAGAATTTACATTTGAAAATCCCATTCTCATGGCTAAGTATGAAAATGAAATAAAATCTCCAAACACTTAGCCATTCACAGCCTCGATTTTCTTTAATCCAAGATAGATTTTTAACTTATTTTCCTTTGGTTTTACAGGTCGCAGGAGGAAATAGACGTGGGATCATCATAGAGATCGCAGCTGGAGTTCCAAGCCAAACAGAGGATTGAGGACAAGTTCATGGGCAAGGTTCATCCAAGCGTGAAGATAGCCAAAATTTGGCTAAGTATGGGAAATGTTTCACAAAGAAAATTCCAGTTTCCTCAGTTATGATGAAGGCATGGAGAAATTCTTCTCCAAATTTCAGGGTATCAAGAAGGAGGGCATGATCACAGTGAATGTTTGAACAACTTGATCCTATCATTTCATATTTGCAAGGGGTTATCTAGAGCTTTTACCCTCCTCCCGTTCAACATAAATTGGCAGCTGAAGGCAGGATCGTCATAGAAAACACAAATGGAGTTTCAAGCCAAATGCAGAATTGAAGACAGGACCACGAGCAAGGTTCGTCCAAGCATAGAGAGGGCCAAAATTTGGCTAAGTATGAGAAAAAAACTTCATGAAGGGATTTCTTCTCCAAATTCGAGGCACTTTAAAGAATCTCAAGGCATCAAGAAAGAAAAGTCCTCAAAGTCTCAGACTTGGTGAAAATATGGAAAAGTTAAATAAATTTCCAACTTCTTGAAGGATTTCATCTCTTGAAGAAATTAAAAAAGACAAGCTCCCAAGCAGAATCAAATGGTGACAAGAAGGAATCAAATTTCCATACTTAGACAATTTCTTGGCACAAATTGGAGAATTCAAGGAAGACATCCAACATGTTGAGGTGGCGCCTCGTCATCTTTCGACCAATCAGATTGTTCCAAGTCAGCATGTCCAGGTTCAATGAACCTGACCTATCCAAAAGCTTCTAGAAGGGCACACTTCACAGTGCAACAACCTTCTATTTTCATTGATGGTTCATATTTAGCAAGAAGGACAAGTGTCCCAAATGTAATTTTCTCATTGGTCGAGGGTAGTTAGTTTTGGGAAACCCTAATTAGGGTTTGTAGCTTTCAATTTGAGCCCTTGATCACTGTTTGATCTCGGCCATTCATTTATTTTTGAAAAACTATATAAGGCTACCTCCTCTCATTTGGAGAGTGTGAGGTTTTTGATGTATTGTTGCGTAAGGTCATTTCCAGATAATATATTGCATGTGCACTTTCTCTTAAGGTTTTGTAATCCCTATTGTTTGAATGATTTGCATGGTTTCAATTTCCTCAACACTTAGTTAAAGTTAATTTAGATTTGCTTTCATTGTTGTTAATTTGAATGAAGGATCTGATAATTGTCAATTGATGGTGTATCTCCGCTCATACTTTTGGTGAATGGATGATTTCCATTTCACCGTGCAAAGTTAGTCTGAGCCCATCCTCTGTGCATCCCAACATCTTAATCATAAGCACAATCCATTGAAGATTGCACCGACTTTGTGTAGTTGTCCCTAGTGTGGCGAAGCAAAGTTTGGTTTCCCGAGAGCACCCAATTGATACCGTCTCTAGAGTTCGTAGGATTTTCTCAAACCCTATCCCTTTTTCCCCTTTTGAAAGTCCAAATCCCAGAAAATCCAAAAAAAAGAGAGCCTAAAATTGCTAAATCCGTCTAAGTCCAGCAGTTCAAAGACAATTGTTAAACGTAAGTCCCCCTTGAGATTTTTAGCACACTACCCAAGAAGCTATTAAACTAAAGTCGCTTGTTCGCACATATAGACCTTGGAATCAGTAGTGATTTTTCAGGAGAGAATAGAATACCTTCAGGTATCCTATCCTAATGTTTGGTAGATGATAAAACAAACACCAACAAAACTCTTGCAAGGTACATGAACTTGGAAATTCGCTCACTATCCTTGCTAGGGACAGGACCTAAAGTGCAGCTCACTCACTGTCCTTGGTAAGGACAAGGTCAAGATGTGAAATTTGCTCTCTATCCTTTCTAAGGACAAGTCCTATATTTATTTTGCTGATCATCCTTTGAGAGGACAAGACTATGAAATTTTTCGCTCCTTGACCTTACTAAGGACATGACCTATACCAATTCGTTGGCTGACCTTTGCTCTCATCAATTTTCTTCATGTCATTTGGATGGTCAAAACCAAGACAAGCGGTTAGCTCCTTGTCCTTTCTAAGGATAGGCCCTATTTTGTCAAGCTCACTCCATGTCCTTCCCAAGGACAAGACTGATATGACAGTTCGCTTTGTGTCCCTGGACCTATATTGATCAAGTTCGCTTGGTGACCGACCTAAGGACAGGGTTAAGATATGAATAAAGGTCAGATCAAGGCACCTTCTAGTTCATTCATCAACAAAGACAAGGCATGCAGATCGCTCTAGACCTTTAGTAAGGACAAGACTTACAATTTCACCTAAAGTCCCCTATATATCATTTTCGCTCAAAGACCTTCTCAAGGACAAAGTCAAGTTTGCTCAATGACCGTAGTAAGGACAAGATTAAATGATTAATTTTCGCTCTTGGACCAAGGTAAGGACAGTCTTGAAAACAAAATCGCTCTATGTCCCTTCCAAGGACAGGCCTTATATGAAAATTCGCTCTCTGTCCTTCCCAAGGACATGACCTATATCAATATTTTTTGCTCCAAAACCATTGCAAGGTACGTCTCATCACTTCGCCTAATGTCTTTTGGGTGGCCAAGGTTAAAACAAGTACTTCGCTCCATGTCCTTTCTAAGGACATGCCCTATATGGAATATTCGCTCTTGGACCAGCCTAAGGACAAGCTCAAAGTATGAATTCACTCTAAGTCCTCTCTAAGGACAAGGCTGATATAACAGTTTGCTCTGTGATCATGGTGAGAACAAGCCTTGAAAACTTCGCTCCAAAGTCCTTGTAAGGAGGATTTCGCTCTATGTCCTTAGTAAGGACAAGACTTATCATTGAAAATTCGCTCCACAACCTTGAGGAGGACAGGTCTTATCAAGTCTCGGTTCATGATCTCTCCAAAGTCGAGGTCTAATTTGATGGAAGATACTAAGTGAAAAAAAACTTGCTCGAAGCCCTTGATGAAGATTTCACTCCATGTCCTTGCTAGGGACAAGACCTAAAGTGCAGCTCGCTCCATGGCCAGCCCAAGGACAAGACTCAAATTTCGCTCTCAAACCCTTGGAAGGACAAGGCAAAGTCACATTCAAATTCACTCAATGATCATCGGCAGATCGCTCTAGAAGGTCACCAAGGACAAGGTCAAGGTAGGTAAATTCGTCCAATGTCCTTTCCAAGGACATGACCTATAACAATTTTTCACCCAAAGACTAAGTTAAGGACATGAATTAAGTTAAAGATTTCGCTCACCAACCCTCCTAAGGACAAGGCTTCAAAGTGCAGCTCGCTCATCGTCCCTTCAAAGGACAAGGACAAGATAGGTGAATTCGCTCTATGACCTTCGGGAGGACGGGACTCAAAGACAAAGTTCGCTCTTGACCCTTAATGAGGTATATCACCTTAGTGAACTTCTCGCCCTAAGACCTTGGCAAGGACATGAATTAGGTTGAGAAATTCAAGGACACCATTCAAACAACCAAGGCTTGTGCTTGCAACAAGAAGTATGATTAGATAACACAAGAAACCTAGGCATGATACAAAGGAGTCCTTCCATTTACCTATCATGCTCAACTCACTTGATTTTCTTAGTTCTTCATTTCAATCATAACCCTACAAACAAGATACAAGTCATCCATTTCAAAAGCCTTAACAACTGACTGTCTTTACTCTAACATCAGGAGACCACCCTGACTTGATGATCCCTCTGGCTACTTGAGGGACTCTATCCCTTCAATGCAAAGATTAATAGAAAAGACCCTAAGACAACCTAGAAAGCAAAAAGGACTAACCCTAGAAAGCGAAAAAGTGGGGTGTCCTCATTCGCAATGGGGCGATGTGTGAATACCTCACAACAGTACCCATCTTACAAAGAATTGCATTTATATCCTGCATCTCATTAGGTACCTGCATGTGAGTATATTTGTAGCACAAGCATGCTATTGTTGTGATCCCTTTCAATTTGTGGACTACCTTCTACAAGTAGGGGCTTTCTTGCATTGGAAACCTAGGTTTTCCTGGAAACTTCAGATTTCAGAGAGAGTTTATTTATCCTGGTATTTGACTTCCCATTGAAAGTTCATCAATTGTTCTTTTGTACAAACACCAAATCTGTAGGTTGAAAATTATCAAGAGATCCGAGCTCAACTAATGTGGGATTGCCTCCATTGTCACTGTACTTTTACTAGCACTATAATTGCTTAATTTTATGGTTGTTATTGTGCCCCTTTTGTGATTAGTCCTAGGTTCTTAGTTGTATTGACCCCCTTGTCTTTTTCTCCTCAACATGTAATTTCTTCTTAAGCCTCCTTTTTTTTTAACCTGGCTTTTTTGGTTGATATTGTCTTTAGAGGACAAGGTCCTTTATATTTGTAATAGTGTATTCTTTGGATTTATCTTTGCTGCTTGGATGGGTTTGGAGGTTGGTTTGATCAAATGAAGGTCCTGTTCAATTTTAACATGTGTTGATCTTTTCCTATATTCCGTTAGACTTAGAAGTGTGGTTTTTTGCTAATCTTTTTAGAGGTTTGTACCATAAAGCAACAGAGTGTTTTGCAGTGTTTTTGGTGATACTATGGGTTACAGACAAAGCACCTGCTATATGAGGTGTGTGCTTCTAATATCATGGTATTTTGCATAACTTATGGGAGGCCAGTTACTAAGAATTCGGTTTTAAGGCTGTATTATGTTCCAATTCCTGTTTTTCATGTGCATCGTCTAGAGTAAAGCTTAGATTAATGTCTTCTAGGACAATCATTCTATTAATATAACTTTTTTTTGACTGAGTACTGATAGGAGCACATCTATCAGTTTTTAATTGAGATTATTAACTATTCCACAATTATTTGGTTATCCATATCAATGCAAAGCAGGGTCTGCGACACCTACTATGAGTCAGGTATGGCCTATCAGCATCAGCCTTGAGAAGCTTACTCTAGCTAAGCAGAGTAAGACCCCATGCCCATGGGTTGGAAGGTCAAGCAGCTACTCCAGTGTGGTTAATGAGCTATGAAGCAAGTCAAGCAGCTAAAAAGCCGCCCTAGCTAACATAGCTAATGAGTCTGTGAGAAAAGCAGCTAACAAGTCTGGCCATTAACGATAAAGAGGATTGATGCGATCCTGTCTCTTTGTGTCCTATTCTTTTATAGCATGCACACTAATTGCTTGCTCAGCTTACTTGTCTATAACATATGACAAGACGCCCACCTTTGGACCATCCACAATAAACCTCTCGGTCTGTTCTCACTCCCACAATTACGGAGTAGGAGAGTAAGGCGGATCTAGAATCACATGCGATTTGGATAGCAGTTCAATAGCTTTCACACTAGACATGCCATTTGCTCTAGACAAGTATGACGGAGTAATAGAATCAAACAAACTGTGTAAGCACCTCCAATTAACCACATTGGCCATCTACTTTTACCTGCACACTTGGTTAAACATTGTATGCATTTTCCCGATACATTACAATAACTGAACCACAGTAAAATCAACCAATCAATATATGAATCACATTTCCATAATAATATTTCAATTACTACACTATTGAGAAAATACAAAATATACAAGATTTAATCATTGGTCAAACAGGGTCTGATCAATCCTCCAGCACAAGCATAATGAAAATCAGGACAAGTGAGAATTAACACAAGAGGGCCTTACAGATCACATTACCCACAAGAGAAGAAATGAAATAGAGACACTGAGGAATTTCTTACAATCATCAAGATGTATTACAAAGAGAGAGACTGAATACTTGTTTAACTCCATTATAATTCAAACACAATCGGGAAAGTCACAAGCTGTCTGGAAATAATTAGCAACAAGTCTTGTAAAGCTGCCTCATTACCACGAACATGAGAAGGCTGAGTACCCCAATAACATTGAGCTTGTCAAACAAGAATTTCCTGCCTGGGAATATCATAGGGATTATTCAGATTAATGACTGGTGTTGGGGATTTTAAAGTTGCTTGGAAAGAGTCTGGTAGAAGTTATTAGGATGTGTAAAGAACACTTCAGAGCTGTTTTCTTTTAGATGAAATAATCCAACACTTCTTTTGCCTGATTTGGCGATGATACTTTTGCTGATTGACTAAGGCTAAATTGGGATGATTGGTTACATCATTGTCAATAGATTTATGTTCTTGTTTCATTCATTATTATGTCATTTCTTCGGAGGAAAACACTATGATGGAACTACATATTTAGGGAAGGAATATTAAGCTGTCTTCCAAATAAGTTTATAATTTGATTTATTTATGACATTTTGGAGGAATAGGAACCAGGTAATTGGGAAACCCAAGCTGCATTTGCTGGGGAATAAGATTAATCAATATCTATAGTGATATGAGGACTAGAAACTGGTAGTTGATAATAAAAGCTTACTTGGGGGCTAGATAAAACAACCCCAAGTAGGCTTGATTTGCAGGGGGATGTTGGTTAAAAACATGAAAATATTGAATTAATGGATTGAGGGTGATACTGGCCAAGACATAATTAATAGTGGTAGTTGCATCCTTATGAGGAAAACAAGTGTGTTACAAGTCCTATGTATTAGCTAGTGCAGAAAACACATTCTGTGAGCTATTACCATACAGGTTATAATTTCCTAACAAGATGAGTCTTATGGATAGGTGTAATGTCCCCTATGGGAACCTTACTCAATTTACCCTAAATTTCCCTAATTAGGGTTTGGATAATACTTGGAAATGTGTATTGTTGAATTAGTATCTTAATCTTGAGCCTGCAACCAGGTTAGTATCACAAAATAAATAAACATAAAATCCAATAATGTACATATAGAGTTACAATTTTCAAGATATTCAATAGATGCCTTTGAAGTTCCATCCAAACAATTCATCGGCATTATGGAGAACCCGTGGGAGATCATACAAGGCGCCTTTGAGCCTATCCAACAAGTTTAGGGGCACGGAAGTACAACCACCATACTACCTTCTGATTAACTCTTCGGAGTTCAGAGGCACGAAAGCACATCCATCATTCTACCTCCTGCTTAACCCAGATGAATCTTCGGCTACTTGCTCTCCTTGTATGTACCATATCTCCCCTCCACGATGGAATGACTGGTTGGGTGGAGTTTTAAGGAAATCCTTACATCTATCCACTAATATAAATATGGGAATTGAAGCTGCTGAAGATATATTGGATTGATTCCTGATGATCGAGACTGCTATCTGAAGATGTGATTTTTATTGAATGATGTTCTGATCCATTGATTGTTATTCTTCTTGCTTCACCAATCTCTATTTATATCTGCATTCTATCAAGAGGACATGCCTTTTCACAAACATAACTCTTCACCACACCTCTTATTTAATACCTTTAATAGATCATGCCTCTTCCTTACCAAATCGCACCACTTGAAATGAAAATATACTTTACTTAACAAATCGTACCTTTTGGAGGATGCATTATTAATTCAATAAATCGCTGCTATATTAATCATGCATTAATTTGTTGTTTTCAACATAATCTTAGTTGGTTCCTTTTTTAGAGTTTTATCATTGTGCATTGGCTCATAAGTTCTATCTTCAACTGCTGGTCTTCTTGATAATATTCCATGTTCTCCTTTTTGATATATTTGCTGTTCTTCTTCTACAATGATTGCTTCAATCTTTTTTTTTTGATCGGTAATAATAGTAGATTTTATTAATAGTGAAATATTGAGATTACAAAGTTTAAACCATCAACCAAATTGACTGGTCATTAAATAAAAAAACCAGTACACCCCTGTCCCCCCACAGCCTTTAACTAACATGAAATCCTTGACCACCTGTATAATGCCATGCAAAAAGCATTACAGACAATTAGCCATTACAGAGATCCGACCACCCCTACAAACCCTTGTAACTACCCATCACCACCACCCTACCACCTCGGGGGACAAAAAACAAAACCCCCGTTACATCAGACTCAAAAATCCACCCATCATACCCCTATTACATACATTATAGTAGTATCAACATTAAACAAGAGCAGATTACTCTATGCCCGCGGCCACCACCTCTGTGCTCTGCCTCTTCGGCTTTGCCACCTTCGCTCGCTTTGGGCCCTGTTTCCTTTTTCCTTTAGCCTTCTCGTCCGCTACCACCAGCACACCACCTGCCATAGCCTCTCTTTACTTGATGTAGAAATTGAGTGACTCCCACTTGATGAGTGCCTCCGCTCGCTGCTCATCCGTATTGCACTCAATAGGCCATCGAATAAAGGGGACCAATTCAAGTACCTCCATTGCATTTGGGTTCTCAATTCCCTTGCTCACATCAAACCCTGCCCTTGGGACAGCCCACCCCAGGATGGAGTCCAACCCAATCATCCATTCATCTTGCAGAGTCGCTCTCATCACCCATTTGATGGTCTCCGTTGGCCTCGCCCAAGTTCAATCTCCACGCACCGACAATGGTCACAATGTCCATGTTTGATATGTAGCGATACTTTGCCTGGAGAAAAACACCTCCCAACAACACCTCCATCACCTGCATGAATTCATTGCCCCCAAATTAGAAGAGTCCTTTCAGACGCTTCGCAGAGACCAGCCCAAAGAATGCCGCCTGTTGCCGAGAGGTCACCAAAGGGAAATTGGCCTCCATTGCCTTTTCTTTGCCCAATCACCTAAACTTCAATCTGCAGAAAAGAGACACTCACCACCCCCTTTTATTGCCACTTCAAAACCCCTGTCCCATCAAACATCCTCCCCTGCAGTCTCAATAATTCACCCGCGTGCCAATTTTGTCAGTCATCCAAGGTGAGGGTATGATAGTCCTCGATTCTCATCTCCCCGACATCATTAAATGATAACGCCCATTTAGATAGAACATCCACTATCTGATTCCCTGTATGCTGGACATGACTAATTTGGCAACTTTGCAAAGTTGCCAATTCATTACGAATTGCAAGGATGTACTTCTGCAAGTGCCAAGTTTGCACTTCCCCTGAAATGATTGCATTGATGATGATTAATGAATCACCCTCCAAATGAATGTTCGACATTCCCAAGCGTTTGCCAAATTTAACTCCCTGAAGTGCTGCTGTTGCTTCTGCCACATTATTTGTTTGTTCCTCTAATTTTTTGGCACCCATGGTAATAATATTTCTTGTCCAATCCCGTGCCACAAAACCAATACCCAAAGGACCACGATTGCCCTTAGAGGCACCATCAAAGTTAATTTTACACCAACCTTCCCTTGGTTTTTTCCAAGTGGTCTTTAATGATCTATTAATTTCCGGATTAACTCGGTCAAGCCCATTAACAGGCCGAAATGATTGCTTCAATCTTAATCATTAGTGATTTCATAAATAATTTTCTTTTCATAAGGTACTACCATAAATCTGTTTTAGTTATATTAATCGCTGCCAGCATATTGATGAAGACCTTACGATATGCTATCATAAGTCTGCTTTTGGACTGATCACTCCATTTCCATCATTATTTGTATTATTATCTGTTGGGTGAAAATTTTGTAAACTAGAAAGGTTTGCAAAATGGTAGTTTCAATCTCATCATAATGTGGCTGAAAACTACCATTTTTGTAAACCTTCCTAGTTTATGAAATTTTCTCCTAACATTATTTCAATATAGTGAATCGCTCCTATAGCTTGCTTGTTATTATAAAAGAATCCTTAATTTCTTTGTTGCCAGCATTTTCTCTTGAGGGAAAATTGTGAAGTCTCATAAATGAGACGATTTTCTGATTAATACAGTATATATAATGTTAATTATTATTATTATTATATTTTATTTGGCTACATTCATTGTGATATGGTCGGGGGGATCACAATAAGTTGTCTTTGCAAATGCGAAACAAAAATGACCTTGTTGTAAACATTGATGTGACCTTGGTATAGACTCGTAATATATTTATTATCAGAAATAACAATTTTAAATTCTTAATCACTCAATAATGATATGGCTTTTGTCATTTCAACATTTACATGCTTGGCAATTACCTTTAGCTATTTCACTTAGAATGGCAAGTACTTCTTCTTGGTGATTCACAATTTTTAACCACTCAATAATGATATGGCTTTATGTCATTTCAACATTTACATGCTTTGCAATTACCTTTGGCTATTTCACTTAGAATGGCGAGTTCTTGGTGATTTGCTTAATGATGATTGACTGAAAACAATGATTGACTACAAAGATGATTGTTTGAACATGGCTTTTGTTTTAGCATGAATCACATTATTACATAATTATTTCATTTATCTAAGTTGAAGTATCCAAGTACAATGTAATGCCCGCCAAAATACCCTAGAGAAATAAAGCTAACTAACATGCAATATGAGATATTTTTTTTTTTAAACATCTTCTAATACGACATGTACAATTTACTACTCATGCATTTAACATCCAATTACAAGATATACACATATCCACCATGAACATAAACACAAAAGCACTATACACAAGCGTAAATAAACACAACTCACAACATCTATCCCTAGGGTATCTCAATGTCATTATCTACAATATCACATTTGCTACCATAATCCAATGCATTCTAACTCAACTAACATTTCTCTTTTCATACATACATAAGATACCTCACCAGTCTATCTATCATGAATGCATCCATTAATAATGCAAATCCCATTAAACCCCCTAAGATTCATTTTAAGAGCACTAATCCAAATGTACCTAATCCCCAATTTCTTATTCAACATTCTAACATCATTATTCCATTTCCAATGCTAACTATGACCTTTCTAATCCATTTCCTTAATCATCATAGACATTCACATAACACTAAATGCATATCCATAGAACCAATTCCATTAATGAGCATTATCCAAGATACAACATTATATTCTCTTACAAGTATTATGATCATGGCTTACTACATCATCTACCATTAACATCAAGGAGCATAGCTCTCAACTACAAATACAGTTACATCATGAATTCTACAAGATACATTTGTCATATGAATCATATACATCAATGTGCTTCAAGTATCCATCCATAAACTGAAGAGATAAGAATCCACATCCACGCACAACAGCATCCAATGAAGAACATCCCAATGGAAGAAGGCATCAAACCACTCGACCATGTGGAACCGTAAGGAACCACCCCCCGTGCTAGGAGATGACACAAGATCCCACACACACTCTAGATCTAGGTTGACACCTAACAACCAAAGGATAACCCTCCACATATCATGCGACTA
The DNA here is from genome assembly GCF_030272615.1 of Cryptomeria japonica. Taxonomy (NCBI): domain Eukaryota; kingdom Viridiplantae; phylum Streptophyta; class Pinopsida; order Cupressales; family Cupressaceae; genus Cryptomeria; species Cryptomeria japonica. Next base: position 257,568,420 of record NC_081415.1, read on the forward strand.
AATCAAAGCTCAACATAAACATAAGACCTCCAAAGGCTACTCGCAAATCAAGACTTAAGGTCCCAGGACCTACATGTAGGGGAAAAAGTGTCATCGCATGCAATCATAATGGGAACCTAGGAACCCATCCCAACATCCATAATGCCCATGCGGAGCCAGCTCAACCTTGAAGGAGTAAGGGAGATTAGCTTACTTGAGTCGCCAAGGTCTTCCAATCCTATCTCAGATACCACCCTTGGGCAAAGCATTGGGGCCACCATAACCATTTCTTATCTTATCATGGTGAATTACTATTACCCAACCCTCCTAGAATCAATTAATTTAAATTATCACTTGACACTTGATATTTTGGCGGTCTAGACCCCGGGTAACCTGGCTGCCTACTCCTCACAACCCCAGTCACTCACTTGGAAGCCCACTCCCCCTAACATGCACCTAGACCTTAGGGTGGCAACACATACAAATAATATAACATGACCAAGGACTCTCAACAATACATATCTGGTTATCCAAGGTTTTAAATTCAATAAATAACATCAAATGCCATCATAGCAGCCTCATAAACAGTAAGCAATCAAATCCACAATAACAAAATCATATCCAATATGAGCCGGGGTAAATAACACAAATAATCCAATTCAGTCAATAACCCAGTCCTAGGACGACTTAGGAACCTTGATAATCAAAAGACAACAGCCTCTAGAAAGAAACAAAATTGGAAAATCAACTCAGAAAAGCCCAAACTGATCAAAAACACAAAAGACGGCAGTTTAGTGCATCCATAGGAAATAATAGCGCATAGACCAGTTGTTTTAGTGCATCCACCAATTCTAAGAGCGCATATTCCAGAGCATGAAACGGACTCAGGGATGACTCAAAAAACATTAGGATAAGTTCGGAAGTTGAATTCAATGCTTATACCATGGGTGAACTATACAAAACAAGGCATAAATGGAATATTAACATAAAATAAACCAAATTAGCAACAAGTTCTCAACAATAGGACATGGGAATTCATCAACAAGTCATGCCCGCCAATTACACAAACGCATCCACAGGGAGCCAAATGCGTCAAATCACAACAATTAATACTAGAATATAATAGTTTTTCCCCGAATAATTATTTCTCAAACTATACAATTAATTCTCATGACATTATCTAGAAAATAAATACAACCACATCCAGTAACAAGATGCAAAAACCATCTCCAACAATCATAGCAATTAGAATTCTCTTAACATAATGACCTTCAGTAAGACATTTTACATCTTTCTTTTAGAGTGCAACAAAGTCCTTAGTTTTCCACAGTTTTGTTGAAAATTTTGTCATTGATGTCAAAGATTGATGTTGTCTTTGTTTGTTGGATATGTTGTCATTGATGTCAAAGTGTATTGATGCATTGATATATGGATGGCAAAGATTGATTGTTGGAACTGTTGTTGACGACAAACGATTGTTGATGTTGTCATTAATCAAGCCTGGTTACAAGGATGAGATTTTTGATTTTATGGTCACTGATGTCAAATCTGGTTATGTCAAAGGTTGAGAGATCAATATTCTAAGTATCAGGAGTTGGTCCTTGAGAGTGAAGTGTCCTGTTTGCATGTTTTGATGTGAACATGGTCATCACTTCTTGTTGTTCAGGCTTGTTGTTTAACCTTTTTGAAGATTGTTGGAATTTGTTTAGGCTAACACTTGACCCCCAACCATCGATTTGGTCTTTGATCATTGGTGCTTGGGCATGCGCCTTGATTTGTTTGAAGTTGTCTACAATGAGGTAGGAAGAACCTTTGACCTGCGGCTCCTGATGGAGTTGTCTCTTTGGGCAAATTTTGTTAAGGTCATTGGTGATTGGCTATGTAGCTTACTTTGTTCATCATCATTTGGAAGGTGGTAAGGGCGAACTCCAACCCTCGGTGGGTCAGCATGAAAAATTATTTAAGTGTTCAAATGCCCTCTTTATCTTCACTGGTCAATGGTTGAAGATATGACTTGTTTTTGGCATACAGTAGAGGCGAACCCCAACCTTGGCCGACCTGGTTTTGTGAAGTAAGAATTTTTTAAAAAGGTGAGAAAAAGGATAACGTGTTTGGCTGGCTTAATAAGGGCTGTATTTTTTAAAAAGGTGACCAATCTATGGATTTATTGCATTAATTAATGGCACCCAAAATGGGTATATAAAGGAGAAGTATTTCTGCAAGTTAAGCAGATGAGGATATGTGGAAGTGTAAATCTCAGAGCAGACTAGAGATAATGCAAAGCAGATCTGAATTGGAGCAGAGCTATGAAGGAGTTTTTGTTGTTCATCATTTGTTGAAGAAGCAACATACTGAAGGTGAATTTTTGAGTAGAAGAGGTTGGTGCCTCTTGAATAAAGAGATTGGTGTCTCAGTTGTGGGGATTGGTGTCTCTAGTAGATTGGTGCTTGCAAATTCTGTAAGTAGGGATTGGTGTCTCTGGTGGGTTGGTGCCTGCAAATATTGTAATATCTCTTTATTATTTTTGTGCTGCTAGATCTGGACAGTAGATCCAAGCAGTTCTTCGTTGTAGTATTCTTTCAAGAGGGTTTCCGCATAAATCTGTGTTCTCTCTTGTGTGTGCTTATTGTTATTGCTATTATGGTTGTTAAGTTTTAATAAAGTAAAAGATTGCCTTTTACTGATTCACCTGCCCCCTTTCCCCACACCTCTCAGTAAAGTGTGTGCTCATCAAGTTTTTCCTTGCTCCATAAATCAAGGCATTCCATTTTAGTGCTCCTTTCCAACACTAGAGGTCCATGAGAGCCATGTTCTGTTTGGATCCACTGCTGAAAGGTTGTAACCGTTTCACATTGTCAAAATTGAAAAGTATAGCATTGTTACTCTTGTGTGCAACATAAGCAGTGTCAATGAATCTTATTTTTTTCAACTTTGTTGTGACTCTTAAGTGCTTCTAAAGAGGCAACTAGCTCCATTTTTTTTTGTTTAGATGCATTTTTAGGTGTATTCCATGGTGTTTCTGGGACAGATGGGGATGGCAGGGGACGGCAGTAGACATATGCATAATTCTACAGAGTAACAGATTGTGCACATCATGTGGTTAGGGAATCTATTTCCTCTACTAAAATTGCAGGCGGTTGTAGTTACCGACTAACATTCTTCTTTCTCCTTAACCATTTGCTATAAATACATTCTGACTATATATTTTTCCGTCTTCTTAAATATTTGCTATAAACACACTCTGTCTATACAGTATTCTGTCTCCTTAGTATTTTGCTATAAAAACACTCTACTTCTGCACCCTGATGCTTTAAATCTTAATGAAAAATACATTTTTCGTAGTGTTTTAAAATATCAGGATGCAAAAGTATAGTGTTTTTATGGCAAAATAAGTGAGGAGATAGAATGATGTTTGCTATAAACACACTATGCACTGTTGTACCCTGATACTTTAAATCTTTATGAAAAATATCAGGGTACAACAGTGCTCAGTGTGTTTATAGCTAATAGTTAAGGAGAGAAAAGGATGTACATACAGTCAGTAATTACAATAAAAGTGCTATACACAATGTTTTTTTAGGTGTATTCCATGATGTTTCTGGGACTGAAGGGGTTGGCAGGGGATGGCAGTAGACATATGTATATTTCTACAGAGTAACAGATTGTGCACACGTGTTTAGGGAATCTATTTCCTCTACTAAAACTGCGGGTGGTTGTTGTTATCGACTATACATTCTTGTCTCCTTAACTATTTGCTATAAACACATTCTGAATATATATTTTTCTGTCTTCTTAATTATTTGCTATAAACACACACTGACTATACAGTAATACGTCTCCTTAATATTTTGCTATAAAAACACTGTACTTTTTCACCCTAATATTTTAAATCTTCATGAAAAATACATTTTTCATTGTGTTTTAAAATATCAGGGTGCAAAAGCACATATTGTTTGTATGGCAAATAAGTGAGGAGATAGAATAATGTTTGCTATAAACACACTATGCACTGTTGTACTCTGATACTTTAAATCTTTATGAAAAATATCAGGGTACAACAGTGCGTGGTGTGTTTATAGCTAATAGTTAAGGAGACAAAAGGATGTATATACAGTCAGTAATTACAATAAAAGGGCTATACACAATGTGCCCAATCTGTTACTCTGCAGAACTAAACAACTGAAGAATACTATCTGACAATCCAAATTGTTATCTTCAGGAACATAGCATCACCATATTTCCTTGTGTTAAAAACAAAGTTCCCAGACTCGGACTCGGCTCTGACTCGGCTCGTGACTCGGCTCGTGACTCGGCAATGACTTGGCAAAATAAGAAAACAATTGAAATTTAGAGATTTTTAACAATTTAAAACTTGAAATTCTTGTGAACGAAAACGATTAGAATGATGAATACTGCTTGTAGAACAATTTCAAACATAAATGCACAGGAAAAAATGTTTGAGAGCACAACATCAAATTCTATTTCGAACATAACATGTACAGAACAGTTAATTTACTCCATGACCAGAACTATCTAATGCATGTATTGCAGTACGACAATCCCACACTACACATTAATACAGAAAAATCATTACAGTATTATAAATCTAAACAGGATCTAGTGGAAAACAACATGAAATTTTGCTTAGCCATACACAGTCGAAATTGTTGGATTTTGAGCATTAGACCAGCAATCAGACTTTCAATATGTAATTTCAGATTAGGATTAAGTGAATAAGACTGGTAAATGAAAGACAGAAATGAGTGCACAAGAGACCAACTCAATCTACACTTTCAGTTTACAATTAGGGCATAGAGGTCTTCACACAAAGTTGAATCTTGTGTTATCAGCAGAGTCTTCAACCTTGCACAATAATATTCACACTTCTAGGTATCAAGGTCCCACTTGGATTAGACTGAATTTGCACCTTGACAGAAGTATTTCACATAGACTGAATTCGCACCTTGCTGGAGTTATTTCGCATAAACTGAGAGCATAAGCAAAACTGAATGTCTTTGACTTGTGAAATGTCTTTTATTTATATGCACCTTTAACCCTTATTTGTAAGTCGGCCTCCTTTAAGTTTTGGCGCCAATATTATTATGGCGTGTGTATTTAGGATAGCGTGAGGAATAGGGCAGGGCCTAGACTTGGGGCACGTTACCCTTTAGGGCCCAGACCTAAAAGGGTTCGGATGTTGCCTTAAGGCAATCTGAACCCTATATAGCCCTAGTTACATAACAACACTCCCTCTTAACTAGGGAAGAGGAGAATACATAATCTGAACCTTTAGAGTTCCATCTAGCACACAAGCATAGAATGGATCTAGCACACAAGCATAGAATTACATCTTCCACCTAGCACACAAGCATAGGATGGTTCTAGCACACAAGCATAGAATGGATCTAGCACACAAGCATAGAATTACATCTTCCACCTAGCACACAAGCATAGGATGGTTCTAGCACACAAGCATAGAAAGTGTAATACACAAGTGGGTCTTTACATAATTACAATTATCCATCTAGCACACAAGCATAGATTGGACATGAATCATTCTAGCACACAAGCAAAGGATGATTCAAAGTGCTGCAGATAGAGTCATTGAGATTGAAGCTCCCTCTCAATCAGGGTTCCGTTTTTCATAACACCAAGTCTGTCTCAGAAGTATTCGAACTTCACTCTGGATAAATGTTTGGTAAGGATGTTCGTAATCTGTTCATCTGTGCTAATGTACTTTAGATGAATGGTGCCTCTTGCATCACGTCCCGAATCAACACTCCCTATTAACTAGGGAGAAAAATAATCTTACAACCAAGTTACATGATTAGTGCCCAAACCTAAATAATACATTCAATTTTCAATTTGTAATCCGAACTTAGCTATTAACTTCAATACTCCTTAGAGAGGATCACAATAAGTAGCTTGTAATAGCATCACATAATAATAGCCCATAGTATCCATCTTGCATTCCCTGTAGAGGATGAATTCAAACTTTAACATGCATGCCTGCAAGTCATGAATTCATACATAAGTATATTCATGCACATCGTGGACTCTTTCCATGATATCCATCATTCATTGCCTGCTAAGGATGAAGGAGAACTTTCAATTTTAATCTTCTCTCAAAGAAGATTGCAACACCATCTTTATTTCCATTTTGCACATAAGTATCCTCCTTAATCTTCTCCCAGAGAGGAATGCAATACTTTTACTTAAATCTTCTCCTAGAGAAGAATGTAACATCATAATCTTCCATCTTGCACACAAGCAAGAATGGAATAAACATAATCTCCATCTTGCACACAAGCAAAGAATGGAATAAACATAATCAGAATGTTGTAGTCTTCCATCTTGCACACATGCATACAATGGAACTACATAATATAATCTTCCAGCTCGCACACAAACATAGATTGGATCCACCTTATATTGCCAGCAGAGGGTGGAGAGGATCTTTTCTACCATCTTACATTGCCCGCAGAGGATGGTTAACAATTACTCTTCTCCCTGAGAAGATTACAATAACATCTTACATTGCCCGCAGAGGGTGGTTTGATACAACACAATGTATCACTGAGGTTGAGACTCCCTCTCAACCAAGGCGGTGTTCTTCACAGCTCCAAGTCTATCTCAAGCTTCAAGGGACTTGGTGAGAACATTTGCAACACAAGATTGTCCTGCCATAAAACATTGAATTGTCAAATATTTATATACAATTTTGATAATAAATCAAATAACTTTAACAAGAATTTTGAGAAGCCGCACTGCTTCTCTTGAGGCAACACTTGCAACAGTGAATTAGCTTCAGCATTACTCAATGCAACTGAGGACTGTTCACTATAGGCCCAATGGATCATAGAGTATCCAAGTTGAAGGAAATGCTTGAACTGTCTTCCTTATTTGTAGCATTTCTTGTTCAATCAGAACCTGAGATAATCTTCTAAGGTGATTACAGCTTCAACTCACAATCATATGTGCTTTGAAAAGTATTTCGGGGCATGCTTAGCAACAATCATGCTTAGCCTTGTTCATGAAGCACTCGCCAATCAACAACTTGTCTTCAGATGAATCTGCAAAACAGATTTAGCTACAGACATCCTCAACTTCTTCAAGTTAGTTTCCATATAAGTTTGCAATCTATCATTCTAAGTCTCAAGATATAATTGACTTAGAATAATTTCGTTGGATCCTTGACATAATTCTAACTTATATCCAAAGTTTAGACTGTTGACATTAGTTAGAGTACACTCATCCATATATGAAATCAGAATTATCATTTCAAATACTTTAGACCTGGCTTGTCAAATGATTGTCAATTCTTTCATACCAAGTAATCATTATAGGATTCCCGCTTAATCCTTAACATTTGACAATCAAATATAAGAATCAATAAAGAAAGCACTCATCATATAAATCTGAAGATACTAAATTTATTTTATTTTATTTCTCTTATTTTCACTTTCTGTGAAAGGTCCCTATGACGTACCTTTAGTCATCTTTTTAGTAAGGAGATGAGCTGAAGGTTTGTATAGGATTTCATAGCTATTTCAAGCTCCCTCTAAAACTTGAATCAAATATTAACTTGAAGAGAACAATCAAATTAAAATCAAATATAATTAATCATAAAGGAAGGCTTATCTCTTTCATTGGCTGTTAATCCTCCAGCATCCTTAAGCTATTCAAGCCCAAGAATCTCTGAAAGCTGAGAGGCCAACCTTACCCTTCACTTTTGACCCTGAGAGTTAAATGAGAGGCTGATGTACAAACTAGTCAACATCTGAATAGCCATGCTTGAAAGGAACCTTATATACTGATCAAAAGAACAAATGTCAGTTTCAGGCAAGCGATGTACATAACCAAGTTATCTGAACAAATGAAATTGATAAACCTTAGTGACTCAATCACAATATATAGTTGGTCACATACATGATTGATAAATATCAAATGGAACGGAATCTTCATACTTAGCTGAACAAGATCCTAATTATATTCAACTTTTATGGAAGTAGAATAAACTAACAAGTGAAATGCTTACCTCAACCTGTAGTAACCTCAATGCTAATCACAAGAGGAAGCCTCTTTCTTTATTGAATCATTCATCTTTCACTCTTCCTACATATGCTATTTACTGCAGCACATACTAACCTCTACTATGTAGGATAGAGCATCAAGGCATCATCATAACCAATTAACAATGATGCATCATTGTCTAGATCCAATCATCCAGCAATAAGAGACATACCTTGCCAGGGTGATGGAATGATCACAGCCAATCGGAAGAGGTACCTTTTGTGCCATCAAGTAACACAAAACAACAATAATAGGACAAGGGAAGATTGGCATTTCATGCCTAGCAACAACACCTAGGTCCAATAATAGAGTGTTGCATGTCTAGTAGCAAAATAAATCTACCATTCAATAAAAGCTTCAATCATCATTAATATTGGATCAGATCACATCAAGGGTTAAGAATCATGAAATATATATCAATGCAGGGTTTAGACCAAAATACTTGACACATAGAAATTTAAGTAATTACAAAACCTAGAAATTATGCAAACCCTCGATAATACTCTTGATGTGATAGAAAATAAGTTAGAACATCCTTAGCTTTTAGATAAGAACCCAACTAGGGTTATAACAGCAAGGCACACCGATGCAAATGCTCAAGAGAAGTGAACCCTTATTGAGAGCAGGGGAATGAAGACATTTTTTTGATTGAATCCTTTATACCTTTGATGTGGACCCGTCAATGTCCTGATTCCCAAACATTTAGTAAGTCATTCCTCTCAAAGGGTACAAACTTTCCAGGAGGTAAAGTTGAGTGCCCCATCAACTCTATCCTCTATCTTCAACCCTGCCATTATCTTAATCTGAAAAACGAACAGCAACCAAAAGTAAAAAGCTTACTGAAATCTGAATGTTAGTATAACCTTAGCTCTGATACCATGTTGGATTTTGAGTATTAGACCAGCAATCAGACTGTCAATATGTAATTTTAGATTAGGATTAAGTGAATAAGACTGGTAAATGAAAGACAGAAATGAGTGCACAAGAGACCAACTCAATTACCCTGGGAAAACCTCCAAGGAGGAAAAACCCAGCACTAAAGACCCACAGGTCAGATTATGTATTCAATTCTGAATTGTAATAATACAATACTTAGCTCAAAAGTGAGATCTTCAAACTGCACACTTGCATGAATCAGATCTGCCCTTTTTAGACACCAGGTCTGCACTTTAACATCAACCAGATCTGCACCTTGACATGCACCAGGTCTGCTCCTGTTAACAGCTGAATCTGGACATTCACATGCACCAGGTCTGCACTTTCTTGGCAACTGAATCTACACTTTCAGTTTACAATTAGGGCATAGAGGTCTTCACACAAAGTTGAATCTTGTGTTATCAGCAGAGTCTTCAACCTTGCACAAAAATATTCGCACTTCTAGGTATCAAGGTCGCACTTGGATTAGACTGAATTTGCACCTTGACAGAAGTATTTCACATAGACTGAATTTGCACCTTGCTGGAGTTATTTCGCATAAACTGAGAGCATAAGCAAAACTGAATGTATTTGACTTGTGAAATGTCTTTTATTTATATGCACCTTTAACCCTTATTTGTAAGTTGGCGTCCTTTAAGTTTTGGCGCCAATATTATTATGGCGTGTGTATTTAGGATAGCGTGAGGAATAGGGCAGGGCCTAGACTTGGGGCACGTTACCCTTTAGGGCCCAGACCTAAAAGGGTTCGGATGTTGCCTTAAGGCAATCCGAACCCTATATAGCCCTAGTTACATAACAACAGAAATCGGTCTGAAATTTCAATAATTGTTCATAATAACAAAAATGGGAGCTTGAATGTATAAATGCAATCACAGAAGCAAATACCTTTCTTGGGAATATCTTGGCAAGCAAAAAGACAAAGATATTTTCAATTTCTTGAGATATATCATGAAAATATCAGTAATCCCATAAAATGAAGAAAAATTACAAAAAAGAAGAAAAATAATTGATTTTTTAATACTTAAAGGCATCATAATCACATGATGAGTGAGAGAGAGGTACATCATTAATTTTAATATATGGAATTTTCTCATTAAGTTTAGAATCATTATTTATGGTGTGCTCTGTACAGTGTGTTATTACAAGTTCCACTTTAAAGTTGAACCTTCGATATTAATCACAAACTACAAATTATAAATGTCATACTACAAAAGAACAAACTAAAAAGAGCAGAAGGAATTAGTAAGGTTGGCTACTATGAATACAATTCACTAAAAGGCAGCAGTTCCTAATGACAAAGTTTCATAATTATGCTCCCTCCTAAGCTGAATTAATAGATTTTCATCAAACACATTGGATGCCTTAAAACACATTGGATGCCGGCTGGGTCACGACCCTCGGACTCGGCGAGTCAGGGAGTGACTCGCTGACTCGGCGAGTCATGCCCCCTGACCCGTCCGAGCCCGGGTCAGGGTCACTGTGACCCGGCAGGTGTCACCTGGCCCGCTGACTCGCGTGACTCGCCGCAAGTCACGGAACTCTGGTTAAAAATCAATGGAATATTCCACATTCTAGAATTATATCGGTTTATATCATTGTAACATTCCATTTACATAATATTGATGCAGTGTCATAAAAGTACAAATGGAATTCAATTACATAGTTTTGAAATGAGATAAACTAAGGAAAAGCTCAGGATCTAAAAAACAATGCATAATTTTTGATGTCCAAAAAGCCTAATTTTATTTATTTCATTTAATATATAGTGCGTACAGATTATAAACATGCTAATTATAAAAAAATAAACAGGACTTAAAAGTTGGAACTGATTTTACTTTCCCTTAAGAGGGTTAATATAACAAAAACAAATGGCTAGCTCTAAAATACTTGATTCTTTCATTGTGAAGACCCACTATTTTAGGGAATGCCCTGCTTTATTAAACTCAACCTTCATTATGGAACAAATTAAAAAGAAAAACCATTGTGGTTTAAAATTTAGCTTAAGAAAGAAATCTATTTGAAGTAAAACTTAAAGAAAATACCTGAACTCTAACCCTAAAGTAAAAATGTTTGGTCCAACTTTTCTCTATATTTTTGTCTCCTGAGTGTATAACTATAAATAAGCCATAATATATATAAAATTTGGGAGACGGTAGTGGAATGTATTTCTAGAAGTTAATAGAATGTTCTGAATTTACAATGGCAGTCTTCCCTTGTTTAGTTTTTTTGAGTCCCCTGACCGTCCCATATATGTCTAGGAGTCTGTTGTGGCCCCCAGTTAGAAACTCCAACTTAAAAAAAAGGTGATAAATTTGTGAAAATGACATTCATAATGAAGGTTTCTAAGGTTTTGGAGGTCTTATTTGTGCTTGCTGTCAAGGGGTGGACTCCACCCCCTGAACTTGCCTTGTGTGCTACCTCCAAACCTTGCAAGGGCGCTGCCCCTCGACCCCGCTAGGTGCTCTGCACCCAGACTCTCATAAGGGGCATTGCCCCTTGACCCTGCTAGGGGCTCTGCCCCAAACCCTCGCAAGGGGCATTGCCCCTTGACCCTGTTGGGGGCTCTACCTCAAATCCCCACAAGGGGAATTGCTCCTTGACCCCAAGTCTCTGCCCACCATTGTTATTGTCAATGCAATCATTGCCATGTTTTTATGTTTATTAGTTTAAATTTCACTTAGTATGCCAAAGTTTCCTTTCCAATTCTTATACTTATTCTTGGTTTGCTCCCAAAGTTCCAAAACTCTGCAATCATTGTTAAAGTTCAAATTTCAATGCAATCATTGTCATGTTTTTAATGTTGTTTATTAGTTAAAACTTTACACAGTATGCCAAAGTTTCATTTACAATTTGTATACTTACACATCTTTTTGTTAACTAATTTTTCAAGTACTATATGTATATGCGCCACTCCTCTGCCACCACCCAGCCGCCCCCCTGCCCTCCCCAAGCTTAGGCCCTTGGACCCCTGTTAGGAAACTCCGTGGAACTATGGTTTTTTGGGGGTTTTCAACCTTTTAGTATTTTTTTCCTTAAAGAGTTGCCATTATAATTTTTATGTAGGGACTTTTATTCAATAGCCAGGTAAACATATGATGCAATATGATGTTTTGGGACGGTGAAAAGAATAGTATTTTGTTTCTGGAATTTAATTGCTAGTCTCCTTTTAAAGTAATAGTATTTTTGAATATTTCATATAACAAAAATCCAATATTTTGAGTATTGTGTTCTGCAATATATGGTTTGTTTGTGTTTGGGAAACCTTTTGAATCTTTTTCAGTGCATTTTTTTTGCTTTTTGTCATGTCAGTGTAGCAAATATACACAGAGATTTGAGGCAGTTGTACTTTTCCTCATCTGACATATGAAAGACAAGTGAGCAAAGTTCTAAATGCCAAAATCTCTTTACTTTGTTAAGCTCCTATTTTTCTATTTAATTTCATGCTTTTATATGCTCCTTTGTGCGTTTACCTGCATCAAGAGGTCTAGTAAGTTATTTTGTTACCTCATCCTGAACATATAATTTAAAAAATAATGATATGCGGCTGATGGCTACTTTATTTTCAACAACATTCTTTTGAAAAACCTTTTGAGATTCAAGGATGTATTTTCTGGTCATTGCAGGAAGGTGAGACTATACGAATAAATGTCAAGAATAAAGTATCTTCAGGTACAGGCATGCTTTCAGCTGCAGGTTTATCTGGGAGCGTCTCAACCACAGGTAGACCAAAAATATCCCTTGCTCCTCCCCCTGCAAGTGGGAGAATCAGGTCCCCTTTACCTCCCCCACCTAATGATACAGTAATTGCTAGAATGAGCAATTCCTTGAGTTCCAGTCCAATATCGAACACTGCATCAAAATTTTCAAGGGATGAAACCAGGCATAGTGCTGATCCCTTAGATCTTTCTCAGCTGGAGGTATGGTATTTTTTATTTTATCATCCCATGAAGGTAAAAACTATTGTTCATGGTTATCTTCTGATTATAATATTCTGTCTCTTGAGAGGCAATATTCAATTTTGAACAAACTTTCAAAGTCTCTTTGATATGCAGGTGAACCTACCTTCAACCACTTCATCTGGCTCAGCAAAGACTACTACCGCTTCTGGATGGGCAGCATTCTGAGGAATAACTTCAAGCACATCTTGCATCCAGTGAGCAAAATGACATGACATCTGTTTTTTATATCTTTTGGACAGAAACATAAATTTGGAGTGAGTGAATTTACAGTTCTGTCTCAATTATAGGCACAATTCCCCAGCAGAATTCATGCAATTAAGTATGAATACGAAACATGATGATTATATCATGTTAGAAGAATCATCTTTGTCTATCTGTTACCCCGATTTCGAAGACTAGTGTTTGAGAAAGACTTTCTAGAATATCTGTAAACATATTTGCAGATTATATAATGTTGTGCAAGACTAGCTGAAGATGCAGCTTGTGAATTCTAGTGTCTCTTGTTTGCCACGATGTTACCTCCTGCATAAACCTTTGGGATGGATTTTCTCAATTGATTGAAATATTAAATTTGTCACAGTTTACTTTGTATGAAGGTACAAAAAACACGTGCATTTTTCTTGCATTTTACATATGAACTCAAAATTGGGTTCCTCTTTCATGTTCTGGTTGTAGCTGTAATAAGTACATTGTTTGAGTGACTTGGGAGAGGTGTCTCTCTATATAACAAGATTGCAGCATCACCTTATTCACGATGTATTGCTGGCAATGGTATGAGTATCTTTGTAATTTTTTCTTTCTCAGCAAATCAAAAGGATGGCTTCTTAAACTTTTCTGAGATCTTAAATGGTTCTTCATCATATTGGAGTAGGTTACAGTAGGAAGCATTTTGTTTCTCAAAATAGCAGCAGATGAATCTAAGAGTGGGCAGGGAAATGAACTCCGAGAAACAAATTTTATGAGATAATTTTAACATACTGGCATTTCATTTACATGGCGCATGGAATGCTAGAACTGTAAATGAAATTCAATCATGGGTTTAATTCAGAACAAATCTTGGCAACTAAAAAGTAAAAAGTGAGTAGAAATTTGTGAAGGAAGGAGAAAAACTGTTTTTGTTATTTCACAGCTGAATATGGTACCTAGAAACAAATTACACATAATATCAAACAAATGAATATTTTTCGTGTACAATATTTTTTAATATTGTCTTGAACCAGACTTGTAATTATTCTCAGTGAATTACAAGGTATAATGCAAAATAAATCACTATTAAGCTATGTGGCTACAAAATGTGAAATGAAGCTTCATTTTCTGATTATCTACACTCAATCACAATTGCTCAAGTCCTTATCCAAGATTGCCATATCTTCACCTATAAAATTTAATTCTCAAAGTTGGAGGCTAGGTTGTGATTTATTAATTGAGATTGTGGCCAAGTTGAACGTTGTGGCGTGTGAACACTAAATCATTCGCTTGCTTTGACTTAGGTAGTTCCTTTTCTTGAAGCGTGTGGGAAAATAACATTGAGCTGTCACAAGGAGAATTGTAGGGTCGTCACAGAATCTGTATTTCCATCAATCGACATGATTTAGCTTTGTTGTCAAAGTATTTCTATGATTGCTTTGACATTTTATTATTTGCAAAATCAAAATGTATTATAAGCTCATAATGTTTTTAATTAAGGCAAGCAGGTATTTTGGAAGGGCCCTGACCCTTGTACAACAGGAAGATAATCATTAAGGACTAGAAGACAGCAGAAGACAAACAAGAGGAACACTAAAGAAACCACAAAAAGCCAAAGACAACTAAAACTTACAAGCTAACTATATAGAGCAAGGATCCATCTGTCCTAAATTCGTTTTCTTAAGACAACACTTAAGACCACTATCAGATCCATCATCCAAACTCAAATTCTTGAGAGAGGTACCCATGACCGTACTTTCAACAGGAGCTTCCCCTTCAAATTCTTCCTTCCATGCTTCATCCGTGGTGGTGTCTTCAACAGCAACAGCCATGTGCTTCTTTTTCCTCCACAAACTGATTTTATAAGTTCATAATGTTTTATCGACATTTAAATTTTTTTTTTTTTATTGAAACAAATATTGAATTTAAATGAACAAAATTGCAAGCGTTGATTGAATAATATGAGTACAAAATTCAGTCCATAGTTTCCAAGTCCTCCTTGAATAGACAACAAATGTATTAAGAGAAAAACTCTTGGCCATTTGGGATGTTGGTAACTTTATATGACTATTTACTGTTACTAGCTGTTAATGAAAGGAATTGCAATGCACTTGAATAGGCCTACTGTCATTGATGCCCGTTTACGAATCTTTTGCTGGAAGAGAATGATGAATTTGAATAGTATTCGATGGTTTGAAGCAAATAATACCTTTCTTTGTCTCCCATCACATCAATGATCTTTTATATGGACTAACATTATTCTCTAATTTATATCATACTGCCTCCATCCTATCCTCGACCTTGTAAGGATAGGGTTATCCCTCATTCTTGATGCTCTGACCAGTGGCTCAAAATTGATGCAATCTATGCGGGAACTATTTAAAAGGACTTACAAAAAATTGTGCTAATGGTTATGACATGTATGTGATTGACAAAGATGGAATTTCTCAACACAAATTGAATTTTTTTTGAACTTACTTTTTTTGTCACAGATTTTTTAGTGTAAGAAAGCATGTAGCAAAACTAGTCATAGGTGATAACTTCATGTTAGTTTAAAAAATTCCTTATTGCATTGCAAATCTTACATTTTGTGACATCTTTTCTTGGCTACTATAGTTTTAAACCATTGAAGTTCGTCAATGGCTTCTGAGGTGAATTGCAGGCAATATACAGTGCAGCAGTTTGAAAACAAAGGAGGGTCTTTATCCATCAATACTATATTTACAACAACATAATTAATAACATCACTATTAGTGCTTTGGAGTACGTATTTTGTGCTAACCTAACACAACTTCCATGTCGATTTTTTTGTCAGATGCATCCATGTACTTGAGGAAGACCATGGCATCCATGCAAATATTCATTAATGTATTATTCCTGCTCCCATTAGACAAATTAGTAGATACGCTATATTTCTCCATCTTATGTTTTCATTAAGTAGACAACTATTACCATTATTTATTTGCACAGCACATTGTAGCTCAACCTTCATCACAACCATGTTAAATTAGAAAACAAAAGCAAACAATACAAAGGAGACACTTGAAACTCTTTTTTAAATTTCTGCTTTATGAGTTATATTTTAGTTGGCTGGATAGCCATGCGTGAAAACAAACACGTATCTTGTTTTTATTTCATTAGAGGCATTTGAGGACTATCACTTTGATGTATATGTTCGATTACTGCTATGTTTTTTTATCTGATATGATAGTAGGTCCTTACCTAGTGCTCTTTAGTGCTCTATCAAACATAAGGCTTTCGCATAATGGGGATTCAAAGCCAAGGGACCACTATTGTAATTGCATATGTTGATTCTTAATTTTTAATCTGTAGATCATGCAATAGTGAAAAAGAATATTATACTAATATTAAAAGTGGCCGTTTTCTTTTTAGTTTGTGCATGTATGTGCTTTTTCATCAGTGCTCTTTAAAGTTGGTTAAAATTCAGGTATGTACAAAGTGAAATAAAACATTCACATTGGTCTTCCTCTTCATCAGAGATCCAACCTTATAAGAGGAACTTCTAGATGACGTAATATGAGTGCTTGCTTTCTTGACTCTTGTTTTTAACAAAGGTCTCGAGCTGGTAATGCATGGTAGGTTGTGTTATTTAATATATATATTTTTTTGATCGGTAAAGGCAGAGCCAAATTTATATTAATTAGTGTAAATACATAGGTTTGTCACTGAATTCCAAGACATTCAAAAAACCGCTGCTCTTAGAGAGCACAGAGATCCCACCAAAACCTGGAAACCTTTAAACTTATGGTTTAGCCATTTTTCTAAACCATCAAAGGTTTAATAGTCTAGGAAAAGCAAACACACTATTAACGATAATGTCTGATTTCCGACTACCTAGATACAGAGTTTTTGAACATAAAATTAAAACCTAATAAAAATATACATGCATAATTGCATATCTAGTAATCAAAATGAGGTATCCACAAAAAGCCTAGCTTGAGGAGGGAATGTCGGGTTGTTGTAGCTGAATCCTAGGACGGCCTCGACCTCTGCTTGCTGAAGGGCCCCGGCCACAACCCATGCTCCCTCGACCTCTGCTCGAGCCACCTTTGCAACTCTGTTCTGGTTTTGGCTCTGCTTCTGCAGCAATCAAAGGCATGAATCCATTCAGCCTTGCAAATTGGAACATAATCTCCTCTTTCCCTTGAGCCTCTGGGTCTTCACCTAAAAATCACCATTTGAGGTAGCTTAGCCCTGCATTAGCGAACGCTCTGTGCCTATTCAATTCTTTACCCTTCAGGTCCAGTAGGAATGGGTAATAATTGATAAGTTCTCCGTGGGCATTAAAGAGGATTCGGTCGCTAGGTTTGGGCGCACCAGAGTCATGGAGGGCCTTGTTCAATACTTCTTGGAGTTCTTGAAGAATTTCCATTGGGAAGAGTGCCCTGGTAAGATTCCAGACCATTTGCTTGGGTAGCTTCTGGTCCAGCAAAGACACCACGAGTCTGGAAGAGATACTGGTGTTATCTCTTGGGTATTCATCTCTGCTCAAATGTGCGCTACCCAAAATCAATTTGACAACTAGAAGAACTGGAGGGTCCGAATAGATAAGGAGACGTTTGAGTCTCAAATCCGAAATCTTCTTGAAAGAAACTTGGCGAGTAGAGGCACTTAGTGATATGGGGGTGTCTGCACCGAAGCAAGAGACAGGCCTAGGATAAACACTCATAATGAAACCGAACGGGGGCTCAGAAGACATGATAATCGAGAACAAGGGCATGCAAGAAGAGAAACCAGAGATGAAACCAGAGGATGCCGAAAGAAAATAAGGAAGCGAAAAGAGGATGCTTTTGCAGGAGGGTGGGCGCACGACTCGACAAGCAATAATGGGAATTAGAGAGCAATAAAGGCTCGCGCGAAGGTGGCGGAGATTAAATGCCCAAATCAAGCCAAATCTACTCAAGTGCGGAGGGAAAGATTAGCCCGCAGACAGCTCATGAAAAGGACTAAGTGGCGACGCTCACCATATACAAGTGTCAAAATCATGTTTTGTCAACTTCATCAAAATCAATTTTAAGTGATTATTCCATCACCAAACATTCCCACAAAAGTTACACTTCAGCTCATTTGAGTTGAAGACAACTTTGCAGGATTATGCATAATCCCTTTCACGTGACATTATCAGCTGAGACAATAAAAAGTAAGGCTAGAGTTGGGAAATAATTGTAAAATTATAAACTTATGGTGGAACCATATTTTACATTAAAATGTTGGTTTGAAATGATTTTTTTTTGGAAAGTAGGTTTAAAGTTGTTTCCAACCAGCATAGTTTTGTCAATTTTAGAGTCGTGTAAAGGGAAATATTGCCCTTAGAGTTGCATGTATATTATATGATTCAAACAATTGGAATTGGAGCAGATAAAACTCTTAAAAGGAGGATGAATCATTTATCTTAAATATTATTTACAAAGTAGAGGTCATTAGTCTTGATCTCGTTATTGATGACAAATTTGTGTTTGTTAATTAAAAGAAGTGATTTTATATCCATGTAGACAATGACCTCTTATGCTCATACAAAAGAAGTCTAGATTGTTTCTTTATGCATCTATTTTGGGTTTTCTCTCTTTAAAATTATATTTGAATCTTTCCAATTCGCTTTTTTGGATTAGTTCGAAGCTATTTAAAGTACCATTTGAGACAATGAAGGCTTCCCTTGAGAAGTACACTAAATCACCACTTTGAGTGTTCTTCCAAATAGGTCAATGCTTAGACATTCTTTGATGAAAGTTAAATTTATAGAAGTTTGATGAAAGAATAACTCAAGGATTACATTTCCCTTCATTAGACCTAGGTTTAAAATTTTATGGTCTTTTTATATAAGTTTCTTAAGTAATGAATCTAACACTGACATTTCAAAGTTGATCCAAAAGAACTTAACAAAGAAATTCAACATTTAAAATAAACAATAGTTTTTATAAAATCAAAGTTTAAAAAGATGTCATTAATCTTTAACCCTACTCCATTATTTAATTTACATATAAAATTAGAATTACCTTAAAAATTAAAATAAAATAGTTATGTTTAGGGTTTGAATTACAAAATTGAAATTCTACTAATTAGGGTTTAGAATATAAATTTTGTGATTTAAATCCAAATCCAAACTCTCAAAATCAAACTTGCACATGTTCAAAGTATAAAAAAAAAGTATTCTCTTTTCAAGTTATCAATCATGTAGAAAGAACAAAACTATTGTGTATATAGAGAGGGATGTGCTTTGATGTGAAATATAATCTACAATCTTGAAGTTACGAATGTTTCAATGTTTTCATAATATATAATTTAATAAATTTTAGTGTGAAAATTAAGAGACAACAAAATATAAAAATTAAAAAAACACAAAACTGAAAAATATTTATAAAACTGATGAAAATTTGATAAGCAAGTGGTGAATAACTGCAAGCTTATGGTGATCAATGCCTGTATAAATTATATAAATAGATTTTGTTCCAATAACAACCACTCATGTCAAGCATGTTTTACATTATTATGCTTGAATAGGCTCAAAATTGTATTGCCACAAGGTTGGTCAGGTCTTTTTAGATGCACAAATCGTTGACTAGATGCAGAATTGATTATTCAAAAAGTACTCTTTGCCTTCAGGATTGATGGAACCCACATGCATGATTCATAAATAAAATGCTGTTGCTTAATTATTTCACATTTTTTATTTCTGTTGATCAAAATAACATCAAAGATCTGTACAACCTATTATATAGAAGGGCAAGCATCAAAGTTCATGAATGGTATAGATTGGTTTGATTTGTTTAGGTTGCTCATCTCCAATCATATTAAGAAATGGATCTTACTGATAAAACGAATATGATTTCAATTGAACCATCTAAATAAATCAAAACTTATAAATAAATTGAACACTTAATCAAAATCTGACACTACTCCTTTTCATCTAATAGAGAAAAAGAATCTATGAACTACTACTCCTTTTCATCTAATAGAGAAGAAGCAAGCACTAGTTCTCAAAGACTCAATTTGAAGATGGGCACTGAGCACTTTATTTAGGCAGATCGAGAGACTAGTCTGGTAGGTCATCTCTAACCTTGAGATATCCAGATGCATTGTGTTTTACCTCCTGTCCGACTTCTCTATATTTGGAGATCATATGGGCAGGTCAACTTCAGTCTGCAGTGGTGATGTTGATGGAAATTGTTTTACAGTTGGAGGTAGTTAGTTATTTATGTGGATGTTTTATCAATTGTATTTAATCAATTAAACTACGATCTTTTTGACAATTCATTTAATGATTGAATATACAATCAATTAAACTACGACCCTTGACAATTCATACAATGATTGAAACAGATGACATTGACAACTTCAAGTCGAGTTGTGTATATCAGAAATTGGTGACAGAGACCCTTTGTTGATCTCGAGAGCACATGATATATTGTGTTGTTGATTATGGATGCCCTTGAGATCGATCGTTAACATGGTCTTCATGAATGATTCAGCAGGGGTCATTAAATTTCATGAAGGCTTGTGTTCTTTATGGCTTTGGGCAGTGCAATACTGATATTTTCTAGTTGGTGGGTTGCTCTTGGTTTCTAAATATTTGAAGATCAGTGAAATGGGTCCGCCATGGTTTGAAGATATCCAAAAGGTTTTTGATGTGTTTCTGCATATTCTTTGCAATCATACCATATGGTGAGGAATGTGAGAAGCAAGTTCGTGGGGTTTAGGAGTACATGCTCATGTCCCATGTTTTTATTGTGACCCATTCATTTTCCTCAGGGATTATCTTAGCCATTAACTCAGTGTGAATTTTAAAACTGATATCTTCCTGTTCTGTTCGAAGAGCTGATCTTGAGTTCTTTGTTCTTTGCCTGAACATCATGTTAGCAGAAGAATGGCTCTGTATGAAAAATGCCCATGTCTAAATTGATCTAGCAGAAGGACAAGTGAAACTCATCGATTAATTTAGATTCATCCTATTTCCTATAAGAGTAAGCTCGTCTCCCTAATTTATATCTTTTGCCAAATTTCTGCTTCCTGGTGGTGTTCTCTGGTGTCAACTGCTGTACGTCTAAGCTAAGAATTTATGCAGATGTTTATTTGTAAATCTTCATGAAGGGTAATGTACTGGAAAAACAGTTTGTAGGGACAAATTCTTCAGAAATAACATCATATTTCTGGGAGTAACTTTTTCTTTCTTCTTCTGGGGTCATATTCTTTTTTCTCTTATTGATTCTTGATTGGTCTGTAGTGTTAGGTGTTGCCTCCTTATGAAGAAATGCCTAATTTATGGATATAAATGTGCTTTTTAGTGCAGATCACTATGTATATTTGTTTCATTTGATGTTCTCTGCTTATTGGATGTTATGTGGGATGAAATTGCAGTCTAAAATTTAGACATAATGCAATCTCATCTTTAGTAGAGCCTGCAATAACCTGTGTCTTATTATTTATTGTTGAGAAGTTAATGTTTGTGGTGGATCTCATAAAATAATGGAAAGGCTTAAATCATACATACTAAACTTTCACTTTTAGACTTCAAAGTGTTAAACATTCATAGTTGACTGACATTCTTTAGGTTTAATATGTTGCTTAATGTGCGTGGTTTAAGGATGACTAGAAAAAGGAAAGGCTTAAGAAAAACACTAAGAAAACATTGGAAAATAGTGAGAGCCATACATCTTGCCACGTCAGCCTAGATCTAGCAACAAAGTAATGATAAACCAATTATCTCAATGGGTTTTGAAAGTGATAAAAGCTCATGAACAATTTTTTTAATCCAAATCACAATAAAGATGATTTAATTATCTTTTGGCATGCAATTCAACATGTAATAAGCTTCTCTATTCTACTTTAATTGAATGCAATAACAAAGGCTAAGTGGAAAGATTAAGTTGAGCAAGAGTTTGTGTTCATCTTGTTAAATTTTGTAACATCGGTCGTACTATTTCATGCTTCCGACACACACACACACACACACACACACACACACACAATTCATGGTATCGGGTGGTAAAGCGATTCTCAAACAAGTCGCACTCCTTCCGATCAGGTAAGTAAATGGTGACTAGTTTATATACTGCAGTGAAAGGTATGTAGGGAAGAGATGTGTCTTCCCACGTGGGAAGACATATCTCTTCACTACGTAACCCCTCATCCACTTATATAGCATGCTTACATTGAGGAGGATGGACACACCGAAATTAATAAGTGTTGTGCATCTTCAAAACACGCTATAGCAGATAAAATACAACTTTCAGTTCATATCTCCATCTCTTCTATTTTGATCACATAATTTTGAAAGAACTTAACATGGTATCAGAGCCAAGTTAAGGAAGATCATATTAAAATTATGTAACGATCTCATAACTTTCACCAGGCTCTTACTAAGATCACATTCCCATAATCCTAATGGCAACCGAAGTTAGGTTTGAAGATAGATTAGATGGAGCATCAAATTTTGTATCTTGGAAATTTAGGATCATGCTTGTTTTGAAAGAAAATAAAATTGACTCCCATGTCAAAAGTGAAATTCCTGAACCCTCTGATGATACAGAGATTTCAGTGGAGCAAGGACAGTGAGAAGGCCCTTAAGATAATTGTGGATTCAGTAAGAGACCACATTGTACCGGTTATTTCTAAATATGAGACGACCTTTCAGATGTTCAAAGCACTAGCTGACATTTATGCAATCAACAACACTAGTAGGGCTCTTAGCCTAAAGAATCAACTGCACCATATAAAGATGAATAAAGGAGAAACAATTACATCCTATTTCTTGAGGATCACTGAGCTTAGGGATCAACTATCCACTATTGGACATCTAGTAGACAACAAAGAACTTGCTATGATGGCCCTAAATGGACTTCCTACCTCATGGGAATCGTTCATTCAAGGAATCAGTGCTCATTCTAAATTTCCCAAGTTTGATAGATTGAAAACCGATTGCATTCAAGAGGAATCTCGGCTTGTCACAAGAGGAATAAAACAAAACAATGGTAATGAAGACATTCAAGTTCAAAACTCTAATTCCCACAAGAAAGGAAAGATGAAGAACTTTAAGAGAAAGAGGGACAACAACTCAAATGGGAAGAGGTCTTCAAAAAAGAAGAGAGACATTTCTGAAGTACAATGTTTCATATGTGATCAATATGGGCACTATGCAATGAAGTGTCCAGACATGATCAACCAACAAGCTTCAATGGTAGAAATAAAGAAAGGGAGTAATTCCGAGAAGCTAGTCTTCTACTCAGCCCTCTCTAGTCAAGTCACCTTCAGTTTCAACACATGGGTGATTGATAGCGGAGCATCTCGACACATCACTAGATTTCGTGAGCACCTAGATACACTTGTGGAAAGTTCAAATGAAGAAGTGACAATTGGTGATGACTCAAATTATCCAGTTATGGGAATAGGAACCTGCAATATCAACCTAAAGTCAGGCATATCCCTACAGCTGACTGGAGTTCTATTTGTACCTAGCATAAAGAGAAACCTTGTCTCAGTTTCTGCACTTGAAGATAAGGGTTACAAATTAACCTTTATGGAAGGAAAGGTACTTGCTTGGCCAAAGAACTCCACCATCAAAAAAGCCCACACCATTGGAGTAAGACAAGGGAGCCTCTACAAACTTTGCACCACTCCACCTCTAGCCTTGATTCATGAGACTCCAGATTCGAATGAACTTTGGCACAGAAGATTAGGGCACCTTCATTTCCATGCCCTACCTAAGATAGAGAAGATGGTGATCGACTTACCCAAGCTAAGTAAAAAATTTGAAGGAGTTTGCAAAGGGTGTGCCTTGAGAAAGAATACTAAAGGGTCTTTTAATTCTAGCAACAATAAATCCAAAAATGTATTAGAATTAGTTCATTTTGATTTATGTGGACCCATGTCTGTACCCTCATTAGGGTGATTTTTATATTATGTAATATTTGTAGATGATTATTCTAGGAAGACTTGGATATATTTTCTGAGGTACAAAGAGTCTAAAGAAATCCTTTCTAAATTTAAGGAATTCAAAGCTCTTGCAAAAAATATGACAGGTAAGAAAATCATAACCTTAAGAACAAACAATGGGGGGGAATACACTTCTGATATGTTTAAAGATTATTGTATAAATGTTGGGATTAAGAGGGAGTTAACTGTACCTTATAACCCACAACAAAATGGGGTAGCTGAAAGAAAGAATAGGACTATAGTAGAAGCTGCTAGGGTTATTTTGTTTGACCAAAATATAGAAACCTCATTTTGGGCTGAAGCATCTAGGACAACGGTGTACATTCAAAATAGATGTCCTCATTCTCTTCTTGACAATAAAACCCCTGAAGAAGCCTTTATTGGCAACAAACCTGACATAAGTCATTTCCGGATCTTTGGGTGTCTAGTCTATATTCATGTCCCCAAAGAAAAGAGGTCAAAGTTAGAACCTTCTAGAAAGAAAGGAGTATTTGTTGGGTACAGTGAAACCTCTAAATCCTACAAAATATACATACCTGGTCAAAGACAAATTGAACTAAGCAAAGATGTCATCTTTGAGGAAGAAATAGCATTCAGGAGGTCCAAAAGCTCTAATGAATTAGAACACCAAGATCCTCCTACAAGCTTGGATGAGGATTCCACCCCTGAGATTCAGAGGGAGACCCCTGAAGATGCTGAGCTTGAAGTTCAAGGCTTACCTTTAGAAGAAAATTATCCCGAAACTAGGAAGAGACCACTTTAGGCTAAAAGGATGCTTCAAGAAGCTGAAAATTATGTTGCTCCAAAGGGGACCTTAAAAGAAAGTAAGAGACCTAACCTATTTTCTAGTTATACTACCTTGATGACTGAGATCATTGATGCAGAACCTTCCTATGTTGGAGATGCGCTCAAGCATCAAGTTTGGAAAGATTCTATATCAGAAGAGTATCAGTCAATTCTAAAAAATGATGTCTGGGATATTGTGCCTAGGCCTAAAGGCAAATCTGTGGTATCTTCTAAATGGCTCTTCAAAATCAAACATGCAACAGATGGCAGCATTGAGAAGCAAAAAGCAAGGTTTATTGCTAGAGGTTTCTCACAGAAAGAAGGTATTGACTATGAAGAGACATTTGCTCCTGTTGCCAGATACACTTCTGTCTGAGCAGTTTTGTCTATTGCAGCATCTAAAGGATGGAAAGTCCATCAAATGGATGTTAAGATTGCTTTTCTGAATGGTAAGATTGAAGAAGAAGTTTATTTGGAGCAACTTGAAGGTTTTGTGATTCATAAGGCTGAATCGCATGTCTGCAAATTAAAGAAAGCTCTATATGGACTGAAACAGGCCCCAGAGCATGGTATGAAAGAATTGATCACTACCTCTTGGAATTAGGGTTTTCCAAGAATGAAGCAGATCCAAATCTCTACTACAAGGTAATCAATGGTGAATTATTAATTCTTATTCTTTATGTTGATGTTCTACTAATCACAGGAGAGGATAATTGTATTTCTCAATGTAAGAAAGAATTAACCTCTGAGTTTGATATGAAAGATTTATGAATTCTTCACTACTTCCTTGGATTGGAAGTTTGGCAGTAGGCAGATGGTATAATCCTTAATCAAGGAAAATACACCATTGATATAATCAAGAGATTTGGAATGATTAATTGTAGATCCATGACCATACCTATGGAGACAAATCTACACAAACTAAAGGAAGCAGCCGCAGAATCAGAGTTTGCAGATCCTACCCTCTACAGACAGATTATTAGATCTCTGATGTATTTGGTGAACACAAGACCTGCTATATGTTATGTTGTTAATGCACTAAGTCAGTTCATGTGTGAATCTAGGGAAATACATCTTGTTGTTGCAAAACATATTCTAAGATATCTTCGAGGAACTATTGGTTTTGGTTTGAAGTATAAACATGTAGACCTTGACCTACATGGATTCACTGATTCTGATTGGGTTGGAAGCGTAGTTGACAGGAAAAGCACATCAGGATGTTGCTTCAATTTAGGATCAGGAATGATCTCATGGATATGTAGAAAATAGTCTTCAGTTGCTCAGAGTTCTATAGAAGCTGAATACATTGCAGCCTCCATGGGAGCAAGAGAAGTAGTATGGCTTTGGAAACTGCTTGTAGGACTATTTGGTCAGCCCTAAAATCCTACCGGTCATCTATTGTGACAATCAGAGTTGCATCAAGCTTTCAATGAATCCAATATTTCATGACAAGTCTAAACACATTGAGATTCCTTATCGCTATGTTCGAGATATGGTGGAAAGGAATGTGATCCGATTGAATTATATTGGTACAGGTGATCAGATTGCAAACATTCTTACCAAGCGTCTCTCCAAGATCAAGATTGAACACTTTAGAGATAAACTTGGTATGGTTGAAAATGCTATTTAATTTTGAGATAGAGTCTCATTTATTTTGATATACTCATATATTAAAGATGTTTAGTGTGTAAACTCTTTTATTTGTCATGTGTGTGACTCCATGACTGCATGGGCCTTCTGTGAACATTATTGAAGGGTGATGACTTTTCAATAATGAACACTTGTTTCAAATTGATATTGTAAGGTGACGATTTTACGATTATCAATTTAACTATCTTGATGGATATCATGTGACTTGATATCTGTGGACATGTCATGATAGTATATATATATCTGAGACATTATGGTAGATATCTGTTGGTTGATATCATTAAATAAACCATAATTATGATAGAGATCTTTATGGTGAATATTATGAACATAATATTTGTGGACATGCCATGAAATCATTATCAGTATGGTAGGCATCATGTGACTTGATGTCAATGCACATACCTTACTTGATAACTATGAGTTATGGTGAGTATCATGAGACTTGATATTCATTGTTGAACCATATCTCTAA
The DNA here is from genome assembly GCF_030272615.1 of Cryptomeria japonica. Lineage (NCBI taxonomy): Eukaryota > Viridiplantae > Streptophyta > Pinopsida > Cupressales > Cupressaceae > Cryptomeria > Cryptomeria japonica. The sequence continues at coordinate 257,595,411 of NC_081415.1, forward strand.
ATATCACTATGGTGTGATATCTCCTCTCTTCACAATCAATGGATGAATTGTGATGTTTTCTCTAACATGAAATGTGTCCTCCCTAGTTAAGAGGGAGTGTTAAATTTTGTAACGTCGGTCGTACTATTTCATGCTTCTGATATATATATATATATATATATATATATATATATATATATATATATATATATATATATATATATATATATATATATATATATATATATATATATATATATATATATATATATATATATATTTATTTATTTATTTACACCGTTCATGGTATCGGGTGGTAAAGCAATTCTCAAACAAGTCACACTCCTTCCGATCGGGTAAGTAAATGGTGACTAGTTTATATACTGTGGTGAGAGGTATGTAGGGAAGAGATGTGTCTTCGCACGTGGGAAGACACATCTCTTCACTACGTAACCCCTCATCCACTTATATAGCATGCTCACATTGATGAGGATTAATAAGTGTTGTGCATCTTCAAAACACGCTATAGCAGATAAAATACAACTTTCAGTTCATATCTCCATCTCTTCTATTTTGATCACAGAATTTTGAAAGAACTTAACACATCTCCATGGCATATTTCTTCATTAGTTCAACAACTTTATATTACTTTGTTGGCTGGTTGTGCTCACTTTTAATTACATATGACTTGTACAATTGAGCTCTATGAATCTTTTATGTAAAATTATATATAATTACACAAACATTTTGAAATATTGAATAAGAAGTTATGATTCTTAGTATCCTACTTCTAAAGATTGCTTATAGATAAATTGTCTTTTACAATCTTATGATCATGTTATTAAATTAGTTTCTATTTGATTATTATTCATCATGTTAATTTTTTTAACCTTAAGAAATTAACAATGAAATATCTATTTTGGCAGATCACTTATTTTCTTTTTAGTCATTTGATTTTAACATTTTTCTCTCCTTTCTTTGTTAGAGTTAGGTCAAATACAATAGATAAGGTGCGAATATCTCAACATCAAAGTTTATAACATTTTAGGTCATAGATCCTATACAAATTTTCATATTGGTGCTTTTCTTGGTACATATTATTGCAAGACAAATCTAACCATCAACAACTTTTGGCATGCTTGATTGGTTTTTGTTTGCTCTTCTAGAATTTTTTTTTGGATCTTGTCAAGTAATCTAATTGCACTTGAGATATTTTTGATCGGGAAACTACCTCATCCTGAACAATGATCTCAACTTTATTCCACTATCTATCATAGAAAGTTTGTAATGAATGAATAGTTTGAGTAATTGAATGATGATGGCCACCGAATCCCTACATCAAGATTCACCCTGTAAGCACTGACATAAATGAACAAGAAAACCATACTTACTGAAGATGATGGACAATAGACCATATTACCTCTCAATTATTTCCAAAATTAATTTGCATGTATAAATGATAGATTTTACCATATGAATGACCAAAGCAACCTTTTTACACCAAATTGACTATAATATGCATGAGACCCAAAATAAAATACCTACATATATGCTATATGATCATATGTCCTATTTTTATTTTTTTTTGTCTTTTTTGGATAAAACACATAGGTCATATAACATATTAATAATAAAGAAAATACATGATAGAATTACATAGATGAAGCGGTTGCACAAAATATGGTGTCATGTCCCCTAAATAAACGATTGATGTATGTTAAAAAAATATTAATTATTTTATATGAACCTTCCCCATTCATTTATATAAATAATTAATATTACATGTGTACTGGTTAAAAGGCATGTTCTTAATTACATGTATTATTGTTTAACTATTATGAAATTTTTAACTACCAACTTGGTGTTAATAAAAGAATGGGCACCAACGATGGAGGGATAATGTTATGAAACAAAAAAACATAGTTTGGAAGAAATGTTTGATAATTCGTGTGATATCAAACATATGGAATAATTCCTTTTGCTAGCTTGCAACTGGCCTATTGGAACTCGGAAGTATCGTAGCCCAAGGAGAAATCTTACAGTGTGGGTATTGTTTTGCAAAGTCTGGAGAAGCTAATCAGAATCTCGATAGGAAGGCTCGCAACTCTGTGCATTGCCGTGTGTTTTAGAAAACCATCCTCGATGGGAAGGCTCGCAACTCTGTGCATTGCCATGAGTTCAAGAAAACCGACAACGGGTATAACATTTAGCATTTGGCATGCAAATGTCCCAAGAAACCGACAGTGGGTGTAGCACTCGGCACATGAAATCCATTCAACGGTATCGAGGGTAGCAACCAGCATATCCATTCATTCCATCATGAACTAGGAGACCCGATATCGGGTGCGTTATTAATTTGCTTCTGCGAAGGACCATGGCTTGGTAAGTGGAAGCTGCGATGGAGTCCCGACATGCCGTAAACTTCATTCCATAAGTATTTGATGCAGAAGCCATTGTTAACACGCCTCATGGTGAAGTTTTGAAACTCTCCGATGACAGTCAACCATGTGAAGGGACATCGACAACCACAGATAATCTACAGGTGCACCATTTTGCAATATTAAACATTGTAAATGACTGTTCAATACTTGTTGTGAATATCAATAAACATGAAAAGTAATTTGGGCTGTACGGGTTATATTGCTTAATAAAATTCATAGGTCTTTCAATGATCAAACAGTTAAGTAAATACTATATCTCTGTATAAACTGGTCATTTGCAATCAGTCCCTAGTAAGGAATTTTATAGTGGTATCAGAGCTCTTGTATCCTGCCAACCTATAGGGTGTTGAAATTTCATGAAAACTTAATGCACAGTTGAGTATGCACCAAGAAAATTATAATTTCCGAAGTACTAGGGCCCGTCAAAATAGATTTCAAAACTCTCCTTTAGCACAGAGTAGTTCAACTATTCCGTTTGAAATTGAGGATAGCCACACCAAAACTGACGAGGAATTTATTTTTGAAACCAACATGGGAGACCCGGATAACAATAGGGACCTGTTGGCTGCATTGATCAGAAGTCAGCAAGATATGCAAGATAATGTTAACGGAATGACCAACTTGATGACCCAATTTATGGCTAATAATATAAATCAGCACCAAAATAATGGAAGACAAAATAATCAACATCAAAATAACGGGGGAAACAATGGGGGTAGAGATGAACAATATGTCAATAATCAACCAGAAAGAACAGGAACAACTAGACCATTTATGCCTACATTTACTGCTAGAAACCAGCCGCCTGAAAATGAACCTACAATAAGAGAAATACAAGAAGAAATACATCAGGATTGGTTAAGCTCTGGAGAAGAATTCAGATCAACAATGACATTTAGAGAATATTTAGATGTCAGAATGAAACATAGGCCAAGAGGGCAGGGAGGAAACAACAATGAATTGCAAAGGAAAATTGGAAAAATGTCCATTCCTTATTTTGATGGAATAGGTAAAACAACTGCTCGGGCATGGATGAAAAAATTAGACACATACTTCCAATTAAACCCTATGTTGGAAGAGGAGGCAATTAAATATGTTGCATTACATCTCGACGGTGTAGCACATGAATGGTGGCATCATGGGCAAATAACCTTGGGTCATAATTTGATAGGTACTTATGTTGGGTTCACTGAGAAACTTATTGATAGGTTTGATTCTAAAGATCCTGAATTACATCTTAAGGATTTGACTCACCTTAAGAAAACTGGAACTGTTGAGCAATATATTTCTGAATTTGAAAAATTGACAGTCTTAGTTACTGAAATTTCAAAAAGACACAAGATTGTAATATTTATAGATGGATTGTCTGATTCCCTCAAAGGTTGGGTTAAGTCCTTAAACCCTCTTACCTTACAAACTGCTGTCAAAAGAGCAAGAGAATTAGAATCATCTTCAAAAGGAATTTTTTTAAATAAAGGGTCACCTCCTAAACCAGAAAAAGACAAACAACCTTTCAATAATGATAATTTCCCTAAAAACAGGTTAGATAAAGAGGAAAGGGAAGAGCTCAGAAGGAAAAAACTATGTTTCAATTGTAGGGAAGCATGGCAGCCTGGACATAGATGTTTAGGGAAGGTAAAAATTCATTATATTGAGGTTATGTCTGACAGTGAGGATGAAGAGAATGTTGATCCTAATATAGAAAGAGCATCACAGAACATAGAGTCAGAAACAGGTACTAAACAAGGAGAAGGAGTAATAGCATCCATGACAGGAACTCGACATTATAATATTTTTAGAGTTAGAGGAGTCCTGAATGGACAACGTGTAATTGTTATGCTAGATAGTGGTTCTACTCATAATTTTATAGATGCAACACTTGTGGAAAGACATGGTTTGCAGACTGAAAAACATGAGGGATTTGATGTTAGAGTAGCAGGTGGAACTAATTTATCTAGTACTCATAAAGTTCCTAAATTAAATATTACACTATTACTGATGATTTTTATGTGATTGATTTGGCTGACACTAGTGTTGTCTTGGGCATACAGTGGATGAAAACATTAGATGAATATACACAATGTTTTAAAAGAATGGAATTCTCTTTTAAAATTGATGATAAGAAGGTAGTCCTTCGTGGTATGTCTAACAGTGGTCCCAGGATCGTCAGTGCTAAAGGAATGGAGGGTATTTTCAGACATGGAGATGTGGCATGGCCAACACAATGTTTAATCTCCAACAAGGTATCATGCTTTGAATCTAAACCTTATCAAGATGATTTGTTAACAGTATTAGATTCACATCATTTGGTTTTTAGTGATATTCCTCTAGGAGTCCCACCTGATAGAGGATTTGAACATACTATTGAATTAGAGGAAGGTGCTAAACTAGTTATCACTACTCCTTATAGACACCCTAAAACATTTAGGGATGAAATAGAAAAGGCAATTAAGGAATTATTGGATATGGGGCATATTAGACCTAGTTCTAGTCCTTTTGCATCATCTGTAGTGTTGGTAAAAAAGAAGGATGGAACTCTTCGTATGTGTATTGATTACAGAGCACTTAACAAGAAAACAATAAAAAACAGGTATCCAATTCCTTGAATTGATGAATTGTTAGATGAATTGCAAGGTGCTGTTTATTTTTCTAAAATTGATTTGAGATCCGGATATCATCAAATTAAGTTAAGAGAACAAGATATTCATAAAACTGCTTTTCACTGTCATTATGGTCATTATGAATTCTTGGTTATGTCGTTTGGTCTAACCAATGCTCCGACAACATTTCTATCCTGTATGAATCATATCTTTAACAAACAGTTAAGGAAACTTTTGCTAGTGTTCTTTGATGATATATTGATTTATAGCAAAACTTGGGAAGAGCATTTGAAACATATTGATATAGTTCTTGGTATTATGGAATCACAATAACTGTATGCAAAGGCATCTAAATGTGAATTTGGAATGACTGAAATTTTGTATTTAGGGCATATGATCAGTGCAACAGGGGTACAGGTTCATCAAGAAAAGATAAGAGCCATTTTGGATTGGCCACCACCATGGAACCTTACAGAATTAAGGGGATTCTTTGGTTTATAAAGTTATTATAGGAGGTTTGTCAAAGGTTTTTCACAGCTTGGGGCACCCTTGACAGATCTTACCAAAAAGGGGGCATTCCGATGGACTGAGGAAGCTCAACAAGTATTTGAGAAACTTAAAGAGGTAATGAGTTCTTGCCCAGTACTTGCTCTTCCAGATTTTAATCAGCGTTTTATGTTGGAATGTGATGCTTCTGGTGATGGAATAGGGGTAGTTTTAATGCAAAACAAACACCCTATAGTTTATGAAAGCGGGAAACTTAATAACCATGAGAAATTGTATTCTATCTATGATAAAGAAATGTTGGCAATCATGCATGCATTTACAAAATCTAGACAAAATTTGGTTGGTAGCAGATTTGTAGTGAAAACTGACCATAACAGTTTGAGATATTTCTTGGGACAAAAAGATTTAAATGACAGGCAACATAAATGGGTCAGTAAGATCTAAGCTTATGATTTCAAAATTGAATATGTGAAAGGTAAAAACAATGTTGTTGCGGATGCACTTTCTAGAAGGCCTGAAATAAATGCATTATCTGTAATAACAACTGATTGGAAATCTTTATTGCTGTCAGAATATTCTAAGGATTCTTTTGCTTGTGATTTGGTAGATGGTAATACACAAGACGGAAAATATAAGGTTGTAAATGATGTTATCTATTACAAAGACAAAATTTATTTGACTCCAGGATCGAAGTTGAAAGAGAAAATCCTCCAATCAGTGCATGACGTTCCTTTAGCACGTCATCTTGGCTACTTCAAAACTTACCGACAGATAAGAGAAATATTCACTCTGAAAGGACTAAAGAATGATGTCCTTTGCTATGTCAAAGAATGCATCACTTGTCAACAAAATAAAGAAGAGCATACTTATCCAACAGGTCTATTGCAGCCTTTGCCTATACCATAATAGAAATGGGAAAGTATATCTATGGATTTCATTACAAGCTTACCACGATCTCAAGGTAAAGATTGCATTTTTGTTGTGGTTGATAGACTAACTAAATTTGCACATTTCTTATCTATCACTACAAAATTCACAGCTATTCAGCTTGCAAAACTATTCTTTCGAGAGGTATTTTGTCTACATGGTTTACCAAAAAATATCATCAGTGACCGTGATAGCAGATTTTTGAGTATATTTTGGGGGGAACTTTTCAGATTGATAGGTACCGAGTTAAATCATAGCACAAGTTACCACCCACAAACCGATGGACAGACATAAATAGTAAACAAGTGGATTGAGGGATACCTTCGCAATTATGTGTCTGGTCATCAGAAAGCATGGGTCCGTTGGTTGTATTTGGGTGAATACTGCTATAATACTACCTACCATATATCTATTGGTATGACACCTTTCAAAGCATTATATGGGTATGATGCACTATCCTTCATTGACCTTGCTTTCGATCAGAGTAATGTACCCAAATCTCGTGATATACTCCAGGAATGCCAAGATATAATGAAAGCACTTAAGGAAAATTTGCAATGTGCACAAAATCAACAGAAAATGTATGCCGATAAAAAGCGTGTTGAGCGTCACTTTGAGATAGGAGATTTGGTGTATCTCAAACTTCAACCCTATAAACAGTCATCTCTCAAGCATAGTGGGGCTGAGAAATTGAAGCCTTGGTTTTATGGGCCATACCAAGTAATTCGAAAAGTTGGTGCAGTGGCATATGAATTAGAGTTATTGACTGAAAGCAGAATACATAATGTGCTCCACGTATTGTGTCTCGAAAGAGCTTTGGGTCAACAAGCGAGTTTCAGAAAATTTACCGCCACTGGATGAGGAAGGGAAATTAGCAATGATACCTGAAGAAATTTTGGAGACTTGCGATAGGCATTTGCAGAATAGGACAATCAGGGAATATATCATTAAATGGCAGAATTTACCATTAGATGATGCTACTTGGGAAAATGAGCAGGTTCTTCAACATCCGGAGCTATAGTTGCTTGTGGGCAAGCAACGTTTGGGCAGGGGTGACTATCATGTCCCCTAAATAAACGATTGACGTATGTTAAAAAATATTAATTATTTTATATGAACCTTCCCCATTCATTTATATAAATAGTTAATATTACATGTGTAATGGTTAAAAGGCATGTTCTTAATTACATGTATTATTGTTTAACTATTACTGGATTTTTAACTATCAACTTGGTGTTAATAAAAGAATGGGCACCAACGATGGAGGGATATAGGATGTTATGAAAGAAAAAAACATAGTTTGGAAGAAACGCTTGATAATCCATGTGATATCAAACATATGGAATAATTCCTTTCGCCAGCCTGCAACTGGCCTATTGGAACTGGGAAGTATCGTAGCCCAAGGAGAAATCTTACGGTGTGGGTATTGTTTTGCAAAGTCTGGAGAAGCTTGTCAGAATCTCGACAAGAAGGCTCACAACTCTGTGCATTGCCGTGTGTTTCAGAAAACCATCCTCGATGGGAAGGCTCGCAACTTTGTGCATTGTCGTGAGTTCAAGAAAACCGACAAGTATAACATTTAGCATTTAGCACACAAATGTCCCAAGAAACCGACAGTGGGTGTAGCACTCAACACATGAAATCCATTCAATGGTATCAAGGGTAGCAACCAACATATCCATTCATTCCATCATGAACTAGGAGACCCGATATCGGGTGCGTTATTAATTTGCTTCTGCGAAGGACCATGGCTTGGTAAGTGGAAGCTACGATGGAGTCACGACATGCTGTAAACTTCATTCTGTAAGTATTTGATGCAGAAGCTACTGTTAACATGCCTCACGGTGAAGTTCCGAAACTCTCCGATGACAGTCAACCACGTGAAGGGACATCGACAACCATAGATAATCTACAGGTGCACCATTTTGCAATATTAAACACTGTAAATGACTGTTCAATACTTGTTGTGAATATCAATAAACATGAAAAGTAATTTGGGTTGTACGGGTTATATTGCTTAATAAAATTCATAGGTCTTTCAATGATCAAACAATTAAGTAAATACTATATCTATGTATAAACTGGTCATTTGCAATCAGTCCCTAGTAAGGAATTTTACATATGGGAGCAAGGCTCAACCATTGAGGCAACAAAAATGAACTAGACGTGAGGAATACTCATCTAGCACCTCTAGATTTGAACTAATAGAGACTAAGGCCTAGAGAATTGAAATAGTCCAACACCGACTGATTGGACCAAAGACACATAGCAGAAACAAAATACTAAGGAGCAACACTCAAACAAACCAAAACATGAGAGAGAGGGACCAACAAAGGAGGTCCTTAATTAAAATTGGCCACAATTATGGCAAGGCCTATAAAGAAATCCAAAATCTTACGATTGTGTGCTTCTATAAAGAAATCCTCATTGTTTGAATATAATATATTCATGGGCACTGTTAATTTCTATAACCTAGTTATAGATTAACTGCTCAACAAATATCACATAAAAGAAACAAGAATAATGCTTACCTATCTGATTTGTAACAACCAATACTCTAGATTAATTAATAGAATGAAAAACTTAAGCATATTGACATGAAACCAAACACATAAACAAAATAACACAGATAACAACGATATACAAACCCTAATGTGGGGAAAAGCTTGCAAATGTTGAATCTTCTATTCAGCCTCAAGAGCAGACTTTCCTTCAAGAATATGTATCTTAGTTGCTACAATGATCTTACACATATAATCCTCTTGATGAAACATCAATATGCAAGAGAAGAGGAACTTCCCTCACATGATATAACCTAAGAGAAACATTCCTTACATGATGTAAACTAGAATTTTCCTTACATGATGCAAGAGAAAAGAAACTTACCTTACATAACTCAGGCTATCTCACACATAGAACCACTCTTGGTGTGAATCTCACAACTCTAGGAAACATTCTATTTATAGAATAGAAAAAATTCTCCTGCTGAACATTCAACTTGAGTTGCACTTAAGCAACTTCCACATCCACACCTTCCAAAAAACAAAAAACTTAACACTCCGTTTTAGTGAGGAAGGAGTTCTACACAACACCCAACTTATCCCTAAAGAATACAAACTTACTCTTCATCAAGGCCTTCGCCATGATGTCTGCTATCTACTCATTAGTAGGAATGTATTGTAACTTCATTGTCCCCTTCTCCACACAATCTCTATGAAGTGGTACTTGATCTCAATATGCTTTGACATGTCATGAAACACTAGATTTTCAGAGAGTTTAATACAACTCTGATTATCACAGTACAATGACTATAGGATCTATCTCCCGATCAAAGAGCCCAACTAGAAGTTTTTGAAGCTAGATAGCCTCACATGTAGCCATACTGGCTGCCATATACTTGGCCTCCGCATGACTCAGTGCAACTGACTTTTGTTTCCTACTGTACAAAGAGACTACTCCTAATCCCAAACTAAAACAACACCCTAAAGTGCTCTTCCTGTCAGCTGTATTGCCTTCCCAATCTGCATCAATGAATCCCATGAGATTCACTCCATCCCGCTGAATATACCTCAACCCATAATCGACTGTGCCTTAGAGATACCTCAAAACATGCTTCATAGCTATCTAGTGCACACGTTTAGGTTCCACCATAAATTGACTAAGTGAATTCACTGCAAAACAAATGTCTGCCCTACTGTTGACCAGATACATAAGAGAGCCTATCAACTATGTGTATAAAGTCGGGTCCACTACCTCTAATATAGAAGCATCAATCTTCTTCCAGTTGGTCACAAGTCATGTGGACATGGGTTTATACTCCTCCATCCTAAATCACTTCAAGATATCAATTGTATACTTCCCTTGTCCAAGGAAGATCTCTCACTCTTTTTGCCACAACTCCAATCCAAAAAAATAGTGCATCAACCCCAAGTCCTTCATCTCAAACTCTCTTGCAAGATTCCGCTTGCAATGTGCTATGAGCTCTTCTGACCTTGTAAGAAACAAGCCATCAACATATAACACCAATATGAGAAGTTCTCCCTTCACCTGAACATAGTATAGGTTTGGATCAGCTCACTCTTGGTGAGGCCCACACTCTACGAGTAACCATCAATATGCGCATACCACACCTTGGGAGCCTATATGAGCCCATATAGTGCTCTCTTCAACCTGCACACATGGGAATCCCTCCCATGCACCTAAAAACCCTCTGGTTGTTCTATGTAAATCTCTTCCTCAATCACTCCATTGAGGAAGGCCATCATCACATCCATCTGGTGAATCCTCCAACCCATCCATGTTGCTACAAAAATGATGGCCCTTATGGATGAGTAATTGGCTACCGGAGCAGAGGTCTTGTCATAGTGAATCCCTTCCTTTTGAGAAAACCCCTTAGCCACAAATAGAGCTTTGAACTTTTCCACACTACCATTTGCAACATGCTTGATCTTAAACAACCATCTCGACCCCACCATTGACTTGTTTTTGGGTCATGGCACTACCTCCCACACACTATTCTTCATGATGGATGAATACTCATCCACCATGGAATCCCTCCATACTTGGTTCTTGGATGCCTCTTGAAAGATGGAAGGCTCCACCTCAATTAGTTCACTCATGAGTGCCATATAATCAAAATAATGTTTGGGAGCCTTTCTCTATCTAACTAGATCCTGAGGATCACCAACATACTCCTGGGCCTCTCTCAGTGTTTTCTCATTGGCCCTATTTCTCCTCCTCCCTGTGATAGCAGTCTGAGGTTGAGTAATCCTCTATTCCTCCTCTTGATCAACTTGCTCAACTTGATTTCTCTTCTCTCCAGCTTGCATGACTGAAGTTTGAGGAATTTGTGCAGCCTCAACCTTGGGTGCTTGCTCCTCCTTTTGAACCTCTATCAAACTACCAAACTTTTGAAGAGCCTTTCCCTCCTCAAACTTCACATATCTGTGAACAACTATTTTCTTAAGGGCAGGAATGTAAACATGATAGGCCTTAGAATTTTCACTGTACCCAACTAGGATACCCTTTGCTGTAGCTGGTTCCAACTTAGTTCTCTTCTCCACGGGAATATGACAATACACAAGGCATCCACAGATGCAAATGTGCTCCAAATTTGGTTTATTCCTAGTGAATGCCTCTTCTGGAGTCAATTTGCCCAACAATTTGTGTGGGCTCCTATTTTGCAAATACACAACTATATTGCAAGCTTCTGCTCATAAAAACCAAGGAGGATCCTGATCATGAAGCATGGTGTTGGATGCTCCAATTATAGCCCTATTTTTCCATTCAACAACCCCATTCTACTGAGGGTTGTATGAAATTGTCAACTCTTTCTTGATACCTTTTCAAGCACAAAAATATTTGAAGGCATTTGAGGTATACTCGCCTCCATTATCAGATCTCAATACCTTGATCTTCCTCCTTGTTTGGTTCTCCATGAGAGACTTAAACTCTTTGAACCTATTGAAGACTTCATCTTTATTCTTCATAAAATATATCTATGTCTTCCTAGAGAAATCATTAATGAAGGTAACATAGTATTCATATCCATTAAAGGATGCTATTAACATGGGCCTACATACATATGAGTGTATGAGATCCAAAATCCCTTTAGATCTAGTGTCGTTGCTTGAAAAATTAGTCTTGGCATATTTCCCAAGAGCACAACCCTTGCACACCTCATGCTTTTTGACCTTCATCTCAGGCAGCCTCGTCACTATTTTCTTGAGCACACTAAGTGCTCCATGGTGAAGGAGATGCATCCTCCTATGCCACAATTCTATAAGCCCTCTACAATTGCTCAACAATGCATATGTTGGCTCAAACTATAACCAAAACAAGTTACCATGCCTAACTCCAATTACTTTTTCTACCTTGGAATTCTTAGGACGGATATAGAATTTTCCCCCTTCAAAGGTCACGATGTAACCCTTGTTTTTCAAAGTAGAAATAGAGATTAAATTCTTTGTCATGCTAGGGTTATACAACACGTCCTCCACCAACAAAGGTTTTCTAGACTCCCTCTGAAACTTGACCGTGCCAACACCAGTTGCATGGTACTTGGCATTGCCTCCAAGCTCAATACAGAAGTCCAACTTCTTCTCCTCTAACTTGGTGAAATATTCCCTAATTCCTGTCATGTGGCAAGAAGCCCCACTATCAATATACCAAACACTATGTTGGGTGAAATCTTTGTAAACTAATGAAGGTTCACAAAATGTGTGTTTCACGACAACACATGAGATGATATCTTTCAGGATGCAAGATATAACCCCTCCTGATTATAAGGGAAGAGTCCCCCTTTATACTACAATTATTTTCTATTCTATCTACCTACTAACTTTACACTAATCCAAGGTACAACAACAACATAGTTCTCTTCTTTCAGAACTAGTTACATCTGACTCTCTTTTAAGAATAGATTTTCCCTTAACTTAAACAACTTGACAAACTTGCAACAATATTAAGCTAATCTATTTGGGAAGCAAAGTGTCTGTGAAAGAAAAAAGTCTTATGTTACTTCTGCTTTTTTGAAAATGACCTAGGGATGAGAATTATGCACATTTAAGAACTCAAAGTTTCTCTTATATACCGAATTCCTATCAACCACTGTAACCCAAATATATTTTTAGCTCAAAGACTTACATTATATTAAAATATCTTCTACTCTAACAAGATAATTCGTATAGCACAAAGACTCTACTTTTTACCTTTTCAATACAAACTCTTGAGATAACTTATACAAGCTCAAAGACTTTAAGCAACCTTCTCTCAACTAGTTTCCGATTCTTGAATTCTCAAAGTAAACTAAAGATTACTTGTAAAGACTAAAAAAATCTCTAATATTCAACACTAATAACTATATCCACTTTAATCATTCAAGAACATATGATACCAATGACATAAGAACATTCATACCACATAAAATATTTTATTCCAAACAAAGTTTAAATGCCTGTTGTCCTCAATTTCAGCACGACCAAAATCATGAGGCAACCCTATGATTTTCGCTTTTCATTTTTATTGTTTTCTAAGTTTTTAAGGTTTGCAGTTTTACCTGCAGGTCACACTTTAAAGTCCGACCTGCAAGGTTCTTTCTTTGCAAAGGTAATTGCACATCTGACTTTAAAGTCCGATGTGCAAAGGTTTGATTTTCAACCTGCAGATTGGACTTTAAAGTCTGATGTGCAAAGGTTTGATTTTCAACCTGCAGATCGGACTTTAAAGTTCGACCTGTAGGTTGTTTGGTCAAAGAGTGCATGTTGGACTTTAAAGTCCGACCTGCACTGCGTAATTAGCAATTAATATCGCATTTATTGCTAATTTAGGGGATTATTTATTGAATTTTGGGGATTATTTCTTCATTCTTGTTTGTGAATTTCTCCTCTGCGCATGTCCTCCTCCATTTTCTTTTGTCTTCATTTGCCGGCCTTGCTGATTTGTTGAATCCCTACCAGATTTTTGTTTCGCGGCAGATTAAGGTAGGTTTTTAATTTCATTTTGGGTTTTTGCTTGTTCTTTGCATTTTTCCCTTTTTTCTTTCCACCTTGTTTTTTTTGTTTTGCTTGTTAGTGTCTCTAGAGGGTAATCGGACTTTAAAATCCGATTGCCCTTCTAATCTTTTCTCCCCTTAGCTTGCACACCAGGTTTTAAAGTTCGGTATGCAGGGTGATCAGTGGAGACCTCTTCGCATATTGGAAGTCTGATGTGCAAGAGGGTAACCTTCGCATATCGGATTTTCAAGTCTGATATGCGAAGAGGAGAATGTTTGATTGACATGTTGGGTTTTAAAATCCGACATGTCAATCAGTTGCCTTTCCCCTGATCAACATTTTATCTCCTGAAATGCAGGTCGAACTTTTTTCCCCGACCTGCTGTTTTTGGTAGTTTACTCTCAAGCTTATTCTGAGTCCCATTTTTCGATCCGATTGAGAAAGATTGATTTTGATGATGATGATAACTATCAAAGGAGATAATCTTGAGTGTTGAATGCAGTCATTGCGAATGTCAAAGCCCCCTCACGAAAAATTCGAGTCTTCCTTGAGCCAGTTGGAATCTTCTCTAGGTAAAACATCAACAAAAAAGATGAAGTACTAGTATGATAAGTACTTGAATTTGTACCCAAAGAGTTTAGTGAACTCAATCATCAAGGAGATCAGAGATACTAAAATTGGACATGTCAGTATGCAGGAGTTTATTGACCGAGTTGAGAAAGCTCCTGCTCACCTAACCAATTTGATCAAATCTGAGTTGCATAAATATGCATCCTTCCTAGTTGCAGCTCATGATCCAGAATTGGTACTTGCAGTACTGGATCACTTTGATCTGAATACAAGACAGGTTAGGGACGCCGATCAAAATGTCATCATGACTCTGGATAGTGTGTTCTTCAACAATGTCTTCAAAGGTTCTCCAGTTGAAGAAGTAGCTGACATTTCTCAAGAAAGTGCTCAAGAGTACTATGAGAAAAATAAGGTTAAATGCAAGAAAGTGATCAATACTATGTACCTCTTTGTAGCCAGAAATTCTACTACCTCGCAATGGCCCAAGTTTATTCACAGGAGTGATTTTAATGAGGAATACAATGACATGGTCACCATGTTATCAAGAGTGAAGGGTTTAAAAGACTCTCATTACTTTTAGAGCTGGATGTGTTATTACATGAATATAATCAGGAAAGGGGCTGCGAGAATTGATTGGGGTGAACAGATCAGTAAGGCGCTCCATGCTTAATTGAAGGAAGTAAAAAAGACACTGAAATTCTATATGACCTCATACCTAGTTTATGCAACTGCTTCTATGAGGCAATATCCAAGTTTGTCTGCCAAGGGTGATAGGAGATTGGTGCCTGTCTGGGAATACTATGATCAACTTACGATCAAGAATCAAGGTAGCCACTTTAGAAGAGTTAATGATGCCTTCTTTGCTGTGTGGAAGTGCATGTTTGATAAGAGCCTGTAGAAGAGGAGATTGTCAAAGGCTGCATATAACATGGTGTCTCATTTTGGATGCATTTTCCTTCAATTCCCAACATTCACTTACATCCGGATTGGATGTTTCTCAGGTGAGCCTTTAATTCTACCAAGGTATCCTTCTGACAAGATCATTCTCATGGAGCTATGCTGACAAATAATATATGTGCATGAAAAGTAATCACAAGCACATAAGATTGGGTTGAAGTTCCCAGAATCAATTGGCAGGTACTCAGTCCTAACTAACCCCAAAGACAAAAATATGGAGGAAGAAATACAGTGGAATACTATGAGAAGATTCAAGGCACAAAACAATTTTTATTTTCGTGGCATGAAGAACAAACTCAAGAGGAGTTATACCCATGTCTACAGGTTTGAAGATGTATGGGAAGACTGTCAAAATGAGGAAGATATAAGAAGGATGGATTTTAGTCGTCTTACCCTGGAACAGATTGAAAAATTGGATTTAGCAGAGATCCCAATGACCATGGAAGACACAGATGACATAATAGACCCTGTCTATTATGAAAAGAAGATTGTTGACTCTCCGCTCCCATCAGTGCAATGGTCAAAGAAGGAAAGTAAATCTATCACCCAAAGGATCGCTCCCATCCTGGAAAACACCAATGCTTGGCTGTTAAAAATGAATCTTAGGATGAAATAACTTCCTGCTAGTTCTGGGGATGATGATAATAGTGATGGCCCAGTTGGTAAGATGACTACAACTAAGACAAGAACAAAGAGTAGGGCAGATCCACAAGCACTGTCTTCGGCTCCCATGGAACAATCTAAGGGGAAAAGGCCCAAAATTAAATTCACAATGAAAGGGTCCAAGAAGGGCGAGTCATCATCAGCAGTACAGGGGACAGTTACAAATGAGCCAGAACAACCGCCTCCCATTGAAATTGAAAAAGAGAAGGGGACTGAAGAAGGTGAAAATCCTCAACAGGAGGAAGCATAGGTTGAAGAATCATCACATCCAGGTGGAGTTAATGCCCCGACCACTTCACAGGTACTAACACATTCAGAGGTGATTGTCCACTCTATTGATTCTGACTCTAATCAAGAGGATGGGGATTTTCAAGATGGGGATCTAGGTATGGGCATGGTGTAGTCAAAGACTGCTCAACAATTTTTCACATTAACCAATTTCTCCAATTTGGATGATTTTCCTTCATCCACCATTGAATCTACGATGCTGGATTTTAATGAAGCCTTGGAAGAGGTATTTGTAGAACAGTCTACAGTGAACTTACCTGTTACTACAATCACAACAAAAATTCCACAATTGGTAAGTACTGAGGTTGCATCCATGGTGCCTTCAATTCTTCCATCTATAACTAAAGAGGTGTCAGCAGCAACAACTATTACAACATCGACAAGTGTCCCACAAGATGCTTCAACATTGGTGCCAATGACAACACTCATAACTGCTACGAGCTCCAGTCAGCTTGCTCTCGAAATCTTAACTGAAAATCAGCAAGGAGCTACTACTCCATCGGCCAATCCAGAATTACCACCTTGGATGGAAGTAGTGGCCCCTAAGAGGAAAAAAAAGGTAATTTCTCTAGATGAGTTTGATTTTGAGCAGTTGGTTCCTCTGAAGCCTAAGGGAACAAAGAAGCCAAAGACTGTATCTTGGGTGTTAGTAGACCCGACCTTTAAAAGAAAGTATGCTGAGGTCTTGGTACCATCATCTAATAAAGATAAAGGCAACATATGACCTGAGGATCACACCATGCAAACCATAGAGCTCAGGGTGGAACACATGAGAGTGTTAAGTTGGATTCTCAGACAACTTTCAACTCTTTGTTACAAAGATTTGATCAAGCGAGGGATGAGAAGAACAAATTAACGCATAAATGTGAACAATTGACCAATGCTCTTCTGAAGGTCACACAATCTTCTCAGGAAGTTGAGCCCATAAAATCCTCAATGGACACTGAAGCTCTAAAGAAAATTGAACAGGTAGGAGCCAATGGTTGAGTGATGGATGAGTGAATTTCATGGCTAAGGTCAGAAGGCTTTCATCTTCTAAGTTCAACAGTTGGACTATTGGCAGATTTTGAAGTAATCCAAAGTCAAATGCAAGGACTCAAAACTTCATTATCGCAGAAGATTGAGGAAGTTGAGAAAAGTACAACCCTTTGGAGCAAGATGGAGGACTTCAGAATAGATGTCCTCGTTGAAAATAAAGTAATTCCTACAAGGGAAAAGTATATCCAGATTTTGTCATTGTTGTCTCATAAGAAAGAGATAATAAGGTTGATGATTGCAGAGCTGGACCGAGAGAAGAAAGAGGGTGATGACGAGATTGATCTCATTTTTGCCAAAATTGCCGGTCTTCCTTGTTATCTATACGATGGCAATCAAAATATCGTTACTAGTGAAGCTATCACACATGAATTCCTTTCTTTAATGGATCATTGCACGAGACATGATTTCTCACTTGGCACATTTGATAATCTATTGGAGATCCAAGTCAGTTTTGAAGTCCTTGCATTCATGTTGAAGGATGGGAAAAAGAAACAAGTAAAGATTGAAGATGCGATTTCCCATGTTCGTGTGATCAAAAGTTCTACCCCAATGCCAGATGAAGCAGAGATGAAATCCATCCTGACTAAGTTCGAAGAATTCCATAAATTGAACGAGGAGGAGACAGATGAATAAAACGTCCCCTTTTAGCTTTTTCTTTTTATGCAGTTGCATCATTAGATGCTGCTAGTTTTCTTGTAGCTGCACATTTTCCTTATGTTGTAGTTGTAGTAAAGTGGGGCTGTGCAGTTGAATTAGTCAACTGTGCCCACATTTTTCTCCATTCTTTTCCTATTTAAGGAGGACCTCATTTGTAAATATTTATCTTTTTCATGCTAAGCAAAACTCTGCAGAATTTTTGCCTCAACTAAGACTTTGAGCTTTTGTTGTGAAGAATCTCTCAAGCAAATAAAGAAAGCAATTTCTTTTGATCTCAAACTTTGTGTTGTGTTAAGAAAATTGTTTATATGAGTTAATGTGATTATGTCCATTACTTTATATGTTCTTTACTTCTTTGATATTGGAGATATTGTTATGTGGGTAAAAGAGCTCTTGAATTGTGCAAGGAGACTGTGTGCTCCTAGCATATTTGGGAAATCTTCTGGTAATTGAGTGATTAGTGGTGGGCTTTGTATTACTGCAATTACTTGTAGTTTAAAGGATTAGGAATTTGTACTTGAAGACTTTGAGCTACAAGTTAAGTTACTAATTATTTGTAATAATCAGTTTGAGTTAGTATCACATTCAAGAGAGACTTTGTGCTACTTGATAGTAAGTTTTAGTGCAATTTGTTAGATCCATTGTTCTTTTCTTTAAGTATCTAAAGAGATAGAGAAATTGTAACAAGGTAGAGGGAGAATACATAGACACTGAAAAAAAGAGAGTTATATGCCCAACACCAATCCACAAATTTTGATTTCTTATCAATTAGAGAAGAAATTTCAAAGGGGACCTCCCCTTGATTAGAGGAGAGATTAATTTCTCAACATAGCTGTGTGTGAATCATATATTTTGCCATTGGTATGCTGGTGAAAAAATATCCACCCAACAATGCCAATCTTTCTTCTTTCTTGATTAAATTGCAAATTTACAAAATGATCACCAAGTCTCAATTTGCTCTTCACTTTAGTAGAGTTTTGTTGCATAAACAAAGATGGAAAAAAGATCCTTAATACAATAATAAATCTCATATATATAGAAGAGAGGTGCAGTTAAATATAACTAATTGTAAGACTAAGTCAAAAGAAGAGTTCAAAATGACTTAGGACCTATGCACTCAATAGGTGCACATGAGCGATTACAAAATGACACCTGAAGTGTCAATGGATAAAATAAAATGACACTAGAAAAATCATGAAAATGACTAAGTGTCATTTCTCTAAGCTAAATCTCACTTTTGGAATTTCTCAAACTTCTGTAAAGCGTTCTTCATATGAACTCCATCAAGTCCCTAGAAATGGTCAGTGATGACTTTGACCCAGGTGATGGAATCTTCTAAATCGATACAACACTTCTTATGTTTCTTTAGAAGTGAATCTAGAAAATCCAAGTTGAACTAAAGATCTAGTAACCTGTCAATTGAGGACAAAGAGAAGTCCTCCCTATTAATTTCAACAATCATGAGCAAGCTGAATTTTTTGATGATTTCATCCACATCAAGCACTTTTTCATTCTCATCGAGGAATATACATGAAATTTTGGAGATCTTAGCAACAATCTCCTTCTTCTTATCTGCACATTCTTTTTGGGCCCTCCTCATATCCTTGACTAGACGCTCTAGGATATTCATCTAATGCTCCAATAACTCTCGATGTTCAATATACATTCATCGTGAAGGAATAACACCATTTTGGATAAGATCATCAGGATCATAATCTTCAAACTTCAACCAGACTTCAAAATACTTTTTTTGTATTTCAAGTTCTTGGGAGAAGGCCTCTATGGTGCTATCTACTTTTGTCTTCACTGCATCAAGATTGTCGATAATAGTACAATATGAACTTATGAGTCATGTTCCTTGATTCAACATTCGATTCATCCATTCTCCTTCAGCTCTGCTACGAGATGCTACCTATTCAGCTCTTTTGACAACCCGTTTATCTAAAGATGAAGTTATTGGTTCAACAACCTTCGAGAACCTATTTACCTTGATTAGAATTGAGGCGATTTGTTCAATTCGTGCCTTGAGTTGATCTTTCTTGGTCTCATCTTCATCATACCTAGAAACTAGGGCTTCTAAATCTGAGTGAGCATCCTTCACCATAGAATCATGAGTTTGCTTTCCTAACTCGATTCTATGAATCACATAATCTAAATCTTGGACCTGACCAATTACTACATTTGAAGGAGGAACATTAACCTCGACATACTTGTTTTTATTCTTGTCAACCTTTACCCTTGATAAAGTTTTAGCTTTCTTAATAGTCTTGGGTTTGACAGGAACAAGTTGACTGAAATCAAAATCTTTAGGAGAAACTGCCCGCTTCTTCCACTTTAGATAAAGTAGGAAAATATGAGAAGATATTCTCAATATTGTCATGAGGAGTGTCTAGGGTGGACTCACTAGTACCAGTGGAAGATACATGGATAACATTTGAAGGAGAAACACAAGTAATCATTGGGGGCTTGGGCTTAGAAGTAGAAATAGAAACCTGTAACATAGATGAAGAAGGAGGTACCTGGGGTAAAGACTCATCAACTTGTGGCAATTCTACTTCATCAAATTTATCATGTTCCTGATCACCTTCTTATCCTTCTTCCAATCAATAAACATCAATTGGTTCTTCATCGAGATGCTCACCCTCCACTTGTTCATTTGGTACTTCATAGTCCCGTATCTCATGAACATTAGAGGTCGATGGCTCTCCTTGGGTTTTCTCTTTCTTAGTTCCAAATGTGAACTTCAATTTGGGAGCTTTGGCCGAAGTAGTGGGATCTTGTCTATTCTTGGTTCTAATTTATGATCTTCTTCCCATTGGGCCAACAATGTCATCATTAGAACCAGAAGAGAAATATTTCATTAGAACACCATGAAGGGTCAACTATATATTGGTATTTGTAAGAATACTTTGGAACCACTCCTTGATGGAAGTACATTCCTTTTGTGACCATTGAATGAGAGGAAAAGGAGTAGAAGAAACCGTGATCTTCTAATACATAGGATCTAAGATGTCCCCATCTTCCTCAAGGTCATCAGGAACATCAACAAGACCAATTTTTTTAATTTGTTCAACTGCTAAACGACAATAGTCAAGTTTTCTCACATCATGCTCAGACCTGCAATCAACCCAAACATCTTCAATCCGGTGCACATGAACATATGCCTTCTTCAACTTATTTCTCATTCCTCTATAATCAAAGTCCTTCCTAGTCTTGAAGAACCTCATGGTAACTCTTCTCATCTCCTCTTCCATTTCTCTGACTTTAAATTATTTTATGAGAACCTGATTGGACCTCATGTACTGCATTCATTTGACGAGCTTGCTCTATCAATACAATCTTATTAGAAGGGTACCTAGGGAGCATAAAAGGCTCACCAACGAAACAACCAACCTTGAGGTATGTGAAGGTTGAGAATTAAAGGAACATGAATCCATATAATAACCAAATAATGCATCATAACCATATAATAACCAAATAATGCATCATAACCATATAATAACCAAATAATGCATCATTTACTCTTAAAAAATGACTATGATTATTCTGAAGAACCAACTGAGAATAATTTTTAATTTACCTCAATTTGTCTCCTATCACCATTTGTAGACAACCCAGGGAAATGTCTTATAGAAGCCACAACGTACACCAAGTATGAAGTCATATAAAACTTGAGTATGATAGGTACCTTGGTGAGCTGCTCGCAGATAGCATCACTAATTTGTTTTCCCCAAAAATATCTTCTCTTTATTTTTCCTAATCACATGAATGTATTGATACATCCATTTATAAAAGATATTGGAGGTGGGAAGACCTTTCACCCTACTCAAGAGAGTTATCAAATCATTGACTTCTTCAACGAAGTCACATCTGGGAAGAGTTTTCGACCATCTTGCAATGGTAGGTCTCAGGGTTTTCAGCCAATTATCATTCATGTTCTTTCTGCACTTGTTAGAATTTCTATAAAAGTAGGCT
The DNA here is from genome assembly GCF_030272615.1 of Cryptomeria japonica. Classification (NCBI taxonomy): domain Eukaryota; kingdom Viridiplantae; phylum Streptophyta; class Pinopsida; order Cupressales; family Cupressaceae; genus Cryptomeria; species Cryptomeria japonica. Next base: position 257,617,506 of record NC_081415.1, read on the forward strand.
ATAGTTGATTGCATTGTGATATCAGAATACTTCTCAATACTGGGAAACTTGAAGATATAATCACATAATTCCTCATCAAGCCCGATCAATTTCTTCCCAGTTTCATCCTTTACACTTCTGACAGTATCGAAGTGATTCTCAACCACCATCACGAACTCAGGGTCTTGAGCAGACATGGGTAAAGTCGCTACCAAGTGGATACTACTGTTGATGATGGATTCCATCTAATAGTAGAAAGAAGACTGCTCAATCCTATTCAGAAATTCAGACAGGTCCACATGATCTATTTCTGTATCTCTAATATGATCAATATTGAATGTGACTGAAGAAGGTGGAAAGACTGGATGAGGGTCTTGTTTCTTAAATTTCATTGTCTTCTTGTTTGGGGAAGCCTCTGTCATTTGTATGATAATAACATTGAGAAAAAGACACTCGCCAGTAATATAATGATACATTTGATCAACCTTTTTGTTCATTTGAACAATCTTGAGAAAATTATATATTCAGGACATTAGGGTTACCAAAAACCCCTCTTGAAAAATTGAGAACTTTAGAGTAAATCGAATATAAAATCTCGATTTACGTGTGTGAATTAAGAGAATTTCAAGTTTATAAGCTTCAAAAAATTACCTAAGAAAAAGTGTGGATCAAAGTGTAATTCGAGTCTGTAAACCCAGATTGCACTTGGGTTAAACAAAACATAGGTGTAATTCGGGGTTAGAGACTTGAATTACACTTAAAAATGAGGTAGATACATATGAAGTGTAGGGTGGGTTTCTACCCATGCATTACACATATTTAGTAAGTGTTGGTGCTTGGTGGGGTTATAAACCCACCAAACATTGTTTTTGGGTATTGCAAATGTGTAAAGACAAAAATGATCATGGTCAGGGTCACAGAACCGCCACACAACATTGTGTGGTGTGGGGTGGGCCTGCGGCCTTGCCAACACCATAGTGTTGTGCACATTTTTAAATAACATAGGATGGTGGTGGCTGAGGCCCCTGATCTGCCACACACCACAATGTGGTGTGGAGTGGGCCTACGACCATCACCCTGCACTTCTGTGGAAATGACCATCACCGCGATCACTATGGAAACACAGTGATAGAAAAAAAGTTGATATAAAATCCAAAAGGGAAACAATCAATACAATTTCAAAATATTAAAAGGGTTTTGAAAACCCTAGAAATTTGGGGAAGAATACATACTTGAATTTGAAAGTATGAAAATCTCCTTCTCCCTTGATTGTGAGTGAACAAAAATGAATCGAATGGAGATTAAATGATCAAATAAGCTTAAAATCTAGGAGAAAGAGTCCTATTTTGAAATTTTCAAATGGATAATTAATATCTCAGTGTGTCATAAATAAGTGCAAATCGGGTTTGTAACCTCGATTTGCACCTAGATGGGCAAAAATAAATAAAAGAGGTGTAAATCGGGTTTGTGAACCCAATTTGCACCTTAATGGTATAATTGGTGTAAATCGGGTTTACAAACTCAATTTGCACCACATTGTCACACTTAAGTGAAAATGGAAAGTAAGGGGGAAAAATGACTTATGATGATGTAATGTCTCGTAAAGCGTGAATTGAGTATCAAAACCATAAATGAGCACAAAAACTTGTGGGGTACCCTTAGATTCTCATAAAATGAAAATCGAGGATAACACACTAGTGACAATTAAAATTGAGAGACAAGCAATGAGTGAAACTCATTCGTAAACCATGTGGAAAACTCATCCACCTCAGCTATAGCAACAACTTTCTTCTTCTGCTTGTCCTTATTTTTCTTATTTAGACATTGATTTGTGTAGTGACCCATTTGATGGTAGCAAAAACACTTTATCTTACTTAGATCTTTCTTCTTCCTATTCTTGGAAGAAGACTCTTTAGTTTGCCCTTTATTGAATTTCTACTTGCCCTTGATAGCAAGAGCAAGTTTTTCTTTGTCGTTAACCTTCTTTGTCTAACCTCCCCGATGAGCACTTTCATGAATCTCTTCCTAGACGAAATCATCCCAAATCCTCATCCAATTAGGTAGGCGATCTCTGCCAACAACTGACAAACACTTCCCAATGCTTCAAAAAGCCATTCAGGGCTATCCACACCAACTTATCATCAACAATCATCTCTCCACGAACAACAAACTCATCCCTGACTTGTGTCAGCCTACACAAGTACGAGGTAATGCTCTCGCCCTTGGACATCTTGGTGTTATGCAATTTGTCCTTGAGAATCATCTTATGGCTCTTATAGTCACTCTAATAAAGTTTTGTGAGTGTATCCCACATTTACTTGGCAGTGTCTTTCCCAGAAAGATGAGGAATCAAATGATGTCTTACCCCATCGAGGATAATTCTCTGAGCCTTGGCCTCCTTGACTTCATGCAAATATAGGGAAATAGGATCATTTGTTGGTGGTGTCACTTCTGTGCTAGCATAGTTCATTTGCTTCTTTTCTCAACTACCTCCTCAAAGGTGAGACAATTCCTCGTCACATCCTCCTCAAACATGATTTCATGCAAAAATGTTGGCCTTGGGATGCTTATTCTTACATGATGTATGGAACACTCAAGATAAAAGATCCTTGTGCAAAATGCAGGGAGTGACCAAACACCCATAGGCTCTAAAAACAATGTTATTAGTGTACAATAACCAATCACCCCAATTAGGTGAAATCCCTAAGTCAAGAGTCTTCTTTGTAGGTCAAGAAATCCATTATCTCTTTGTGTATCCTGACTTGTTTTCCTCCAAATAAACTTGATAGCCTTCTTGAAAAATTCTCTTCAAACACAACAAGGTTTGCACTCTTATAGTTCCAGTCATATATGTAAGTCCAACATTGAAGTAGGAGAGGAACATTGTTATTATCCACTTCTCTGACTTGCAAAATTTTGTGCCACAATCCCCTTCATGCATGCAAGAATAACTAGCACAACAAAGAGTACCATTTGAAGTCAAAGTTCTTCTCATTGGCCTTGATGTCACCATTTTATTATGCATCATCTCCGCAATGTAGGAAGCATATTAAAATTCAATGTTGACAATGTGATGTTAAAGATTAGTAACCATATACATGAGGCGAATTGACATCCTCAATTTTGCGTCCTCTCCCCTCACTTATCATAAAGTATGATAAGTCTTGATAAAATATTTTGAGGTTTCAAGACGAAAAATATTCTTTTTCATTTTGTGATTCTAAAATTCTTTTTTTGACCCCTTCACCTTATGCCTTGGTATTGATACAATTCTGTACACAATTTTATGCTTCTCTTTGAAGGCCTCAAAATTGATGACCTTACCACCCGATGTAATTAAACTAAACACACTTGAAATGAACTCTTTTTGAAAACTATTAATTTTAGCACCATTTCGAGCTAACACTTTCCCTATTTGCACATTATGCCTTTTGGTGACATCCCTAATGAAATCAACATAAAAAATACATTGGGTACCACAAGTTTTCCCAAATCCAAAAGATAAGAATTAGCAAGAGGAAAATGAGCTCGTCTCTTCCTATACCTGTGTTCAAATAATGATCATCTAGTAATTGGTATGTTTGCATCTCTACATCCTCCCAAATTGTTAATGAGTCTATTTGTCAAACCTTTTGGGCCACACACACTTGTATGTCTCTTTGATGACCCAAAAAACTGAATAAGAAAATCTTCAACACACCCTCACTTTGAAGTAGATAGTTGACCAATTGAATGACTCATTTTATTGCATTTACAAAGACCAATTGAATGACTCATTTTATTGCATTTACAAAGACTTCTAGTTTCCTTCACAATTAAGATTTACTAACTTTCTTCGATTCCACTTAATTCTATTACAAATTCAATTTGTTTTTTAAGAATTACAAGCTCACACATATAAAATTTATCAAATTTCATTATCCCCCTTTCTCACTCCATAGAAAGCAAAAACACAAATACATAGTAATTATCAATAAACCAAGGGCATAGTACACAATCCCATACCCCTTCTTGTCTTGATTATGAGCTTTAACTTTATATCAATATTCAGTTATGCTTGTATTGAAGCTTAAAGTTAAGCTTTATTACATTGAAGGATTGAAACTTGGGTGAATATTTCGAGGAAAGTGACGGTACGTGCTGGGTTGTTCAGAAACAAAAGATCTAGCAATATTCAAAATTTCAATTTCTTTTCTCCTTAAAGACAATGGGCCATTTCACATTCATGTATAAAAATATTAATTATAATTTATTTTTATCGAACATAAAAAAAAACAATAATCCAACTGCAACCAGAGAAAATTTTGATTTTATTTTGTTGGATTCTTCCTATCTGGAGCGGCAGATTGTCTTCTCTGCTCTGCTCTGAATAATGAATTTTATTACCCAAATTTCTTTATTCTTCAAGATTCAGCGCTCACTGGGAGCAATTTTTTTTCATGAATTATGGATAAACTGATCGAAGTAGAAGAGAAAGAGGTGAGGGTGGAATTCGATTTGAAGAAAAAATGCAAAACCACAATTCACATGAGAAATCTGATGGAAACATCTCACGTTGCATTCAAAATACAGACAACAGGTCCTGAAATATTCGCAGTGAATCCTCCCAACGGTTTTATTCCTCCGCAGGCTGATTCCACTTTGGACTTCATCGTTAAGCCCACCAGCGATCTTCCGAAGGATTTCCCCATAACCAAACATGTGATCCTCATCCAAGCCCTACCTGCAATCAGTCCAACGCCCTCCCTGCGCGTACCCAAAGATTGGTTTGCATCTCGCCAAGAACAGGGCACTTGGAAGGAGAAGCTCAGGGTGGTTTATACAGGGGCTTTTCTCCTGAGACACGCAGTGGAGGGTTTGGATCAAGAAAGGGTTTTAAATATGGTGAAGCTTGGAGGCCTGGAAAAGTTTGTTAATGAGGGGGACAAAGAGAGCGGGAAAACGGCTCTGCACATCGCGGCAGGGAAAGGAAATCTGGAAATTGTGAAGCTGCTTTTGGATTCCGGAGCAGATAAGGGCGCCAAGGGTTTTACAGGGCAAACCCCTGTTTATGATGCAGTTTTCTCTGGAAATCTCGAAGTTGTGGAGGCTTTAATGGAGGGAAATGAAGGGGAATTTGTGGATTGGGGAGAGCTTAAGGATTCCCGCGGCTGGAATCCCCTGCATTTGGCTGCATCTCTTGATTTTTGCGGCGCTGTGGAATTCATGTTGGAAAGGGGAATTGATGCAGAGGTTAGGGATAACGAAGGGCGGACGCCCCTGCATATTGCGGCGGCTCAAGGGGATGGTCGCTGTGTTGAGGCTCTGCTTGCAGGTGGTGCCGATGTGGATGGTATCAGTTCTGATGGCTCTACTGCTCTGCACTGTGCTGCATCTGGAGGTCATGTGGACATTGTTGAGGGTTTGTTGGATTCCTGTGCAAACAGAGGCATTCGGAATCTTGTTGGCCAGACTGCTTCAGATTTGGCATTTCAGAATGGTCATGTGAGTATTAAAAACAATCCTGATTGGGAAAATTTCTTAGAGTTAGATTAGTATCTGGATGGTGATTTTAGCAGGGTTTCTCTTTGATTATGTCAGTAAATAGTTAGTATTTTTTTATATATTGATAATAGTTTATACGAGTATTAATAAGAAATTAATATCAGTTTCTTTGAGAAATCACACTAGAAATCACTTCTACATTAGAAGTTCTTTGGGATTTGAACTTGGATCCTCACAATAAAAATTCAATGTTTAAACCTATCAAGTTACAACTTAGAATTCCATATTAGATGTTCTTTGGGATTTGAACTTGGTCTTTACAATAAAACTCAATGCTTTAACCCATCAAGTCACAACTTAGAATTCTATGCTAGATGTTCTTTGAGATTTGAACTTGGGTCTTCATAATAAAAACTCAATGCTTTAACCTATCAAGCTCAACTGCTTTGCCAATAGCACAAAAACTAATTTAAAGAATCAGAGCTAAGAATTCCATATTAGATGTCCCTTTGAGATTTGAACTTGTATCAAGCCCAACCCCTTGGACAATAGTTAGTATTTTGTAGTTAGTTGTTTACATAGATAAATAGATAATATGTTTTGATTAGTGGATTAAATAGTTTTTTTAAGATCGACAAAGGATAAGAACAACCAAATTGCTAGCCTTTTAGTCATGATCCATAGCAGAAGATTTGACATCGAAAGGAGTATGAAGATGATTTAAAGCTGTTAGTCTCTTGGTCCCTTAGTCTGTTTAGCCTTGTGGACGTCATAAAAAACAATTAATCATTCATTCATTCATTTATAAAGTTGATAGCAACTGTCTTTTGGATTCAATTATATATATATAGTGAGATCACATTCAATGATTTATTATTGGGATGAGGAGAGAATTATGGATTATTGATGATAGATCATTTGTGATGTGAAAGTTGTTGCAAAAAATTATATAAAGTTGAATCTCAAAAATTGTATTGATTGTTTATATGATTAAATACTTGACGTGTTTCAATAAATATATCAATCGTTTATTTGATATGTTTTAGTAAATGTATCAATTATTTACATAAAGAAACAACAAATGCATTAACTACAATACTTGAATTATTCGTTATTAAATAAAGAATAATAAATAAGTAGATCATTTATAATAACAATACAAATATGTTGAGTTACTGTACATAACTTCATATTATATGAACCAAAAATAAATTGGCTTATATTTTTAGCAATTGTTTACATTTAGTAGACGAGAGAAGATCTTGATTGTAATATTATGGTCAGTCTACTTAAATATTAGATGTTTTCATGATCAAATAGTTAATAGTTATCTTATATTTCAAATTCATTAAATAAAATGCTTGAATTGCAGTCAAATAAAGAATGATCAAATAGTTAATAGTACTCTTACATTTCAAATTCATTAAATACAATACTTGAATTACTGTCAAATAAAGAATGATCAACATTTAAGTTGATCATTATAACAGAGACGAGTATCCTCGGGATAACACCAATATTTCCTCAAGGTTCGTCGCCTCTCTGCTAGACCTAAAACTCGCCAAGCAGGCAATTTGGACTCTCACCAAGAAGATTTTTCCAGAGGAGGTCACCCAAGAGTTCCATGAAATTCTAAACAAGGCAATTTATGACTCTGGGGCTCCTCGGCCAGGTGATAGAATCCTTTTCAACGCTCATGGAGAACTAATTAACTATTATCCTTTCTTGCTCGACCTGAAAGGGAAAGACTTGGATAGGCATTGAGTTTTCGCGAGTGTTGGTCTTGGCTACCTTAAATGGCGGTTCCTGGGAGATAATTCAAATGACCTGGACAGAGAGGAGGATCTAATTCAATTTGCAAGACTCAACGACATTCTGCCTCTGAAACCAGAAGATGAAAACCCTCAATTGAAATAGGCATGCAGGGGTGGCGCTAGCAGGGGTCGTCGCGCCCTCTGAGCAGAGGCCGTGGGCGTGCGAGGAAGGAGCATATGCCATCTGAAGCCCACAAGGAAAGTGCAAGCTTGGTCCCCTTTAGCTACTTTAAGCTTACTGTTTTGACTCTCGAGCGGGTATTTATTTTCATCAGCATAACCTCTGTTAATAGGGCAGCAAGCTTCTGCCATTTAGACTTTAAGTTTTTTATTAAAAGGGATTCCTCAGACTTACATATGTTAATTAGGAAGGACTCCTTATGCCTTCCATGGACTGCCTGGTAGCATTCATTCTCTTCTACTAGAAGGAATTTTGATGCTTCCATTTTGAATTTTGCTAAAAATCTGTTTGCTTTCTTAGCTCTGTAAATTCTACATAATCAATATACTTGGCTCTGTCTTTACCGATTAAAAAAAAATAAAAAAAATAATGACAGGTATATTTTGAATTACTGTTCATAACCTCAAACTATATAAACCAGGAAAAGGTACTTACATTTTAAGCAATCGTTTACATTTTTTTTTTTCAATAAAAATGGATTAAACAATCGTTTACATTTAGTAGGGAAGAGATCTTGATTATAATATTATAAACACTCTACTTAATTCTTCAATGTTTCAATATTTAAATAGTTAATATTAATTATATTTCAACTCCACCAAATAATAATAATAAAACAAATCAACATTATAATGATTAAGCTTGACATTGAAATCAATTCCCCATCTATAAATCATTGAAGCGACCTCTATTTAATTTATAAAACTGATAAATATTAACTTAAAATATATAGTTTAACTTGAATAAATAAATAAAAAGATAAAATGTGATTAATAGTTAAGATTTAGTATTATAGTTTGCATAAGTTATCTACAGTTTGTGCACCATTCAAAAGATTGCTTTTGGAATCAATAGTATATATTTTGTATTGACATATCAGATTACATTCAACAATCTAAAATCAGAAATAGAAAAGTGTGATCATTTAGATTACATTCAACAATCTAAAATCAGAAATAGAAAAGTGTGATCATTTAGATTACATTCAACAATCTAAAATCAGAAATAGAGAAGTGTGATCAGAAATGATACAAAAGCATGCATAATTAATTTCTAAAGCAATCTTTCAAATATAATATCGTGTGTTTATTTTGTATTGACATATCAGATTACAATTTACATTCAGCAATCTAAAACCAAAAACAGAAAAGTGTAATAAAAAATAATACAAAAACATACATAATTTATTTCTAAAACAATCTTTCGAACATAATGCTATTTCAACAACCAGCCAAATTCAACCGAACTCAATAAAATATTTGAAACTGAGGCCCAGAGTCCAACATAACTCCAATTTAAGAATAAAAAGATATTTACAGAAACAATTAAAAAAAAGAATCAATGTCTGTGGGTGAACTGTATACCTGTACTCATTAATTTTCTGTTGAATGTTGCAGATGGAAGTGTTACAGCTTTTAGATTATGGTGATAAATTTCTGGAGTCTGCTAGGTGTGGAGATGTGGAGAAGGTGGTATATTGGGTAGAGAAAGGAGTGGAATTGAATTGGAGAGATCAATTTGGGTGGAGTGCATTGCACTGTGCAGCTTTGAAAGGGTATGAGGAAATGGTGAAGAAGTTAATAGAACTGGGCGCAAACGTTGAGGCGAAAGACAGTCAAGGAAACACTCCATTGCACTGTGCAGCTTATGGTGGGCACTCTGAGGTGGTGAAGATTCTGGTTCAAAATGGAGGAGATGTTGAAGCTCAAACTCTCCGAAATGTCACACCTTCAACCATTGCCACAATCTCCAGCTTTGATTCAGTAAGCACAGTTCTGTATGATTATTTGGACGATAGCGTGATGATAGAATATAAAGTCTGATCCAAATGCTGGTCACAAAATTATATGCATATACAGTTCTTGATCACAAAATTATATGTGCATATACAGTTCTATACATAATTTTTGTATTTTATTTTATATATCATGAAAATTTCATAATAAACAGTCTGTTAAAAAATTAGATGATTTTTGCAAAGTTAATGTCAAATATCCAATGGCTTTTTGGATAAATATATATGACACAATTGTTTATTATTTTTATGTAGATCATGTTCATAATAAACAGTCTATTTAAAAATTAGATTATTTTTGCAAAGTTATTGTCAAATATTCAATGGCTTTTTAATAAATATGAGACAATTATTTATTATTTTTATGTAGATTGATTTTTTTTTTTTTTTTTTTAATATAAAAATATGATAATCAGTGAATGTATAAGGTGTAAAATTAGCATTAATCATCACTCTTTCTTTTATGAAATAAGGTGTAAAATACTGCATTTCAGAATATTGTTTCTATTTTTGTAATTTTAATTTTTAGTACTTGCTATAATATTATTGCTAATAATTTGATTTTTTATCAATTAAAAGTGATATTTTTAAATTTTTTTTTCTTTTCTTCTTATAAAATTAAGATGTATATCTTCTAACTTAATAAATTATAGAAATTATTTATCTGCAATATGATTGGTTTAAAAAAATTGTGTTATATGATTGGTTTAAAAAAATTGTGTTATATAACATAATTTTAAGATGACACATATTCATCTTCTCATATAGTTATTTGTGATATTTTTAATTAATGCATGTGAGTGGTGGAATTTCATGAAATGGTGAGCAATATTTACCCCTGATTACATTTAAATAGCTATTGATATCATCCCACAATTAACAAAGTATCATCCCACAAATATAGTTTGAAATAACAAACTATCATTATAGATGTTTTAAGGGAAAATTAGTTGTAAATAAGCTAGACTATCCAAGCTAACCACCAAATTAACAAAATAATGAAATGAAGCATCAAAACCCCCTTTTTGTCAATTCAATAAGCTTCCATTGCTCTTCTTCATCATCGTCATCATCATGTTGGCGTGGCTCTCAGCGTCGCGTTGGGATTCCTCCATAAAGATTGTACAATAATTCCAAAGATAATGGTTAAGAAAAAATGAGGAGAAATGAACTAAATTTATAGATCCTGGAGGATGAAAATAGATGGTTGAGATTCATTCTAGGACATAATTGATCAATCGCTGAGATTGCTTGAGACAAAACTGATTGAGAGTTTAACTCATTTGATTGATGAGTTAATTGGATTGATTGCCCAGTGAACTAAATTGATTAGTCAGTGTACTGAGTTGATTGATTTGTTAACTGAATTGATTACTTTTTTCCAAAAAGGTGATTGAGGAATTAACTGGGGAGATGATTGAATAGATTGCTCAGTTGATTGAATTGATTGCCCAGTTAGACTGAAAGTCAGTGGGAGTTAGAGAATTTTGAGATGAAATTCACATTTCATTTTTATTTTAATTTTAATTTAGATTTTCGAAAAGTGAAATGCACATGGAATTATTTGAAATTTGGTGAAATTAGAATTTGGGGATTTCAAATTTCAAATTTCAAATATTTGAAAAGAATAGGTTAGTTAATTAAATAATGAAGGTTATTTACTTGAAGGTTTTAATCGCAATTAATTAAATAATAAATATTTAATTAATTTAAAGAAGTTTAAATGATGAATTGATTAAAAGAGAGAGAAATAGAATAATTAGCAATTTTGGAAAAACATTATGATTATAATTAATTCAGAAGAATAATAATTAGTTTAATTAAATAATTAAAGACAAATAATTAGTATGCTATTGATGAGACATTTTTAGGTGTCTACATTTGCCCCTCTTTGAGACAATGTCAGAATGACGTCGTTTCAAAGACAATGAAAAAAAAATCCCGCCCCAACGATGGTAGAGTATAATGCCCCAATATGTCAATAGATGGAGGTAGGATGCCCCCTCGAGAGATTATTTGTGCATTGAAGACATGAATGATCTCTCGAAAGAAGAAGAATGTTAGATGAAAGATGAAAGAATGGTTAGCTTGATGACATGAATGGGTTTGATTGATAGAAGGGATGTTGGAGCGATTTGTAGATTGATTGATCAATAAGATTGATTGAATCAAGACTGGATTAATTGAATTGATAAGATAAATATTAAGTCTGGTATCAGGAAGGACACATCTTGTATAAGACAAAGATAATCAAAATGTCTCGTTTTAGGAAGGATACATCCTGTATAAGATGAAGATAGATGACCGTGTTTGGTTTCAGGAAGGAAACATCCTGTATAAGACAAATGTAGATGAAATATGATGAAAGTGAAGAATAATTAGTAGGAAGTGAAGAATATAATTGTTTGATAGATAGAATAGTTGATGTGAGAAATGATTTGAAATGAAATTATAGATGAGATAAAGAGATTGGAAAAGATATAAACACGACTTCTTGTGCCTTTATTTTTAGCGCAAAATTATCATCATTGAGCCTTATTATGTATCAATGGAGCTTTGCACACCATGGTATAAGGAACCAAGGTGTGATTGATATCCCATTGTAGAAACAAACACATGTCAGACAAGGGGTGAAACCCTCCATTTTGGGTGTAGCGCCAAGGTCACTTGATATCTGCAACAGTCACAAGCATAGTTATCCTTGACTTCATTTTTGCATAGGATACTTTCTGATTGAACGTACGACCACAGACACCTAGAGTACCATTGCCCCAGAACTTCATCGGTTCACACCACAAATAGCAAACAAAGAAAGAGATCATGACCATCCTGACTCCTCTAGTCACTTGTGGACATCCTTGAGTAGCATAGGAACATGATCTGTAATAAAATGATAAAGATAAATCAAATAAAAGATAACACTAACTTGACCAAATGAGTCAACAACCATACTGATCTTCTTGCCAAGGATAAGTGTTTCTTGATAGGATGATTGTTTCATAGGATGTCCATTGTAGGAAAAATGTATCTGTTAGGACATGATATCTGATAGGGTACCTATTTTAGGAACGATGTATCCGCAAAGACACGTTGTTTGATAAGGATGTTGAAAACTAATAGGCATTGATCAATTAAGTTGTAGACTACCTTAGCAGTTTGTGGGTTGATGCATGATTTGTTAAGTTCAATGTGTTTGCATGATGTTGTGTTTGCTCAAATGTTTGTCTTTGCAAAGGATAATTTATGATGAATTGTGATTGATGGATTGTTTTTGTGTTTTTTATTATTTTTATTATTTTTTAGGTTTTTCTAGGATTATTTGATTTTTTTGGATTGTGAAAGATATTTTGATTGTTTTTGGAATTTTTATTTTGAGAGATGAAACAAGATCTATCATCAATTGATAACGATAAGACTAACTAGGACAAAATCTAGCAGCCATACTGATATGTGTCATTGTTTTGATTGCTTGATGTGATGATTGATAAGAATGTTTGGTTTTAGAGAGTGAATACCCCATGTAAGACCAATCTGTCTATTTTCGAGTGTACCCTTCCCTGTATAAGCCATGTTGATATTTGATAGAGTTTGATCAATGGATTGATTAACAAGATATGTGATCAGTTTGATTGCAGAATTTGAGAGTATGTCTATTGTTGATTTGATTTGATGGATGGTCTATGCTTTCTCATTTTGATTTTGATTTTTTTGATTTTTCGTTTTTTAGGGGATTTTCAGGACATTTTATGATTTTTTTGTGATTTTTTTTGGGATCTTTGTTCGATTTTTATGAGGATTTTTTTTTTTGATTTTTTGGAATTTTTTAAGGATTTTTTTATTTTAATTTTTTTATTTTTTTTTCAAAGATCTTTTTTCGATTTTTTGGATTACAAGAAAGATGTATTTGTTTGCCCCAATGTCTAGCAAGACAATGTATATTATGAATGGACAGTTGATGTGGAGATGGATAGAGGAAAGATAGAGGTAGCTTATTATGGAACATGAAGGGACATATCAAGAGTTTTTTTGAAAACATGTTTTTGCATTTTTCTTTGTCCTTAGTTTTAATCAAGATCAAGATTAAGGGATGAAAAACGAGATATGGATGGAGATAGGGCATGGATAGGAGAAACCAGATCATAGGTAGTAATGGATGATAGAAAGAAGGAATATATGACAGAAGGAATGGATATGATAAGGGATATGGACTAGAGGGAAGATGTGGCAAGAAGGATAGAGAGGATGAAACTTGCCCCCAAGTGTAGAGGTATCCATTTGCAAAAGGGCAATGTGTGAAATCTTTAGAACATATAGTACCACTCAAATAAGTGTTCTTAAACATTTCAAATATAGAGACCCAACCCACACTTAGAACCTTCGTAAAATTCAACCGAACATATCTAGTGACTAGGAAACATACTCAAAAGAGAAGAAGAATCCCAAACTGGATCAAGGTACTTAGTATTTTATTACCCATGTGTGTGTAAATGGGTTTATTCTGGTCCATATAATCATTGTAATTTTTAGAATTCGACATGACTAGCTACGCGAGTTATCCTGACTTCAAAAGCATCTTGGATAGAGCCTGACTGCCAACGAGCGTCCATAGATTCGATGAGGTTATCACTATAATCTCATGAATATTGCTCCATTTCTAGTCAGACACCCATAGCCCCAATGGAGTTACTTGCATATTCCTAAAGCCAAGCATTTTGATATTGCATTTCATGTATTTTTTTCTTTTCTTGCTCATGCTTTTGTTTTGATCTTTTGATATTGATTTTTCTCTTGTCATTAATTATTTTGTGCATTGGCTCATAAGTAATGGAGCTCACGTGGGTTAGATAATTACAGTGGCACTGAAGTAGGATTTTGGATTTTTCACTAGCCACTTCTTCACCTAGGAAACCAAAATGACTTAGGGCAATTGATTAAGTGTGTGAGATATAGTAATCAAAAGATGTTGGTATCAAGATACAACAAGTGATTCTTTTCCGAATCGACTGTACATCCCAACCAAAAGACAATGTTAAAGAGGAATAACCTCAAATTTTGAAGCATTTCATGAATAGGTATCTAGAAAATGGACCGGACATAAGATTGAGCGTGGGTGAACGTGTGACAAAATGACACAAATGCCTATTTTATAGATGAAGGATTTATGTAAACGATTGAATGTGAGGGATGGAAGGATGAAAAAGAGGTGTTGGATAGTAGATAGGATGTTGGAAAATTTGGGGTTGGGTGGATAGAAATGTTTTCAAGACCAATGTTGGCACACACCTTGAGGGGTGGTGGAGTGATGAAGGAAAAGTGGATTTTGGATTTTAGGTTTTGATGGAGTGGATGTGGAATTTAGGATGAAAGGACCCAAAATAGATGAAGGAAATGATGGAAGAATAGATTTGGAAAGTGGGAGATGTGTAGACAGACAATTGAGGGAAGCATTGGGAATAGCAAGTTTGGATGCGAGTTTTGATTTTCCTTTGATACATAATGTTCTTATGGGAATCCACATTGATTTTGATTTTGATTTTCCTTCTAGTTCTTTGGAACACATTGCTTCTATGAGTGACTTAGGAATCCATATAGTTTTTAATTTTTCTTTTCTCATAATGGGTCTTTGTAGCCTTTTGGATATTGCTTTTTTCTTTTGGATTAGATTTTTGTTCATTTTTACATGTCTTTCAGATGGGACATGTTGATCTTTGGATGTATATGGATTTTTGGACTTATGTATTTAATTTTTGGCATCCGAATTGTTTCCAAGGGGAATGGGATTCATGGATGAATAAGATTGATATGGTGGTATTTTGGATGGGTTCATGTAGATAGATGGTTGGAAGGTGCTCAAAGATGTGTGCCTTTGCTAATCTTGATTTGTGATAGGGTAATTGGATCATGATCTAGGGGTCATATGAATAGGCGATGGAGGAATGTAGGGTCCTAAGATTGATGGAAGGGAGGAAGGCTTTAATTTTGGAATAAAAGGACCCAAAATAGATTTGGACGATGGGGAATGTGCATGCTTTGTCAGTAACAATGCAACAAACTGAGAGGGGGGGGGTGTGGAATCGGTTTGCACCAAAAACTACTTCAAATTAAACCACAATTTAGATTTGTTAATGAATAGTCAAAGCAATAAACAACACACCATCAATAGCACACATAATGCCAAAATTTTTGATGTGGAAAACCCAGTTAAGGGAAAAAACACGATGGGAACCTAAACTCAATGAGATAATATCTTGTTAGGAGTAAATGTGAATATTACAAGGGGAATGCACATGAATTCAGGCACACTACCTGGAGCTCATTGCTTAAGATAAGAAACCTAGAAAGGATACAACCTTAAGGGAAGGCTCACTGCCTAGCAGGAAGTCTCATTGACTTACAAAAACATTTGAACTACAATCCAGATCATATGAACTGTGAAAATAACATCTCTAAATGCTTGAGTACAATTTCAGTTAAGCACACAGTCTTCTCTGCAACATTTCTCTTCTCCTTCACACTTTCGAAAGATAAAATCAGTTGTTCGCACATACAACTTGATCATACACTCACATACATAACACAAACACTCACAAACATATATCTTACATGATTATTATATATATTTATACAAACCCTTCAACCTATATTTCAAGGTCGGCCAAACCCTCAATACAAATTACAAAATAATATCCTCACACGCTACAACAATACATGCTAACCAAAACAATGACGGCTAAGACATAGTCTAGACTCAAATGAATACCGCAAATAAGAAACACCTCCAACAATTGTGCCTCGATCATCCACAACACGCTACAATCACCAAGAATGTCGCATAACACAAAGAACATCACCAGACAACGAAAATCTTCAATAACATGAACAATAATCAATGTGGACCACCAATAAGCATAGAACACGATATAAAGTCATTCACAAGAAATGTGAATTGCATCACAACCACCACAACAACTTGTATCACTAGAATCATCATCATCTCTATACCGAAGCTCAAGAACATCAACATAACTTATTGTCAACTTGAAAGATTCACTTGTGGATATCCAAATCATGGACCAAACTAACTGAGGACACACATCAATGTCCAAAACACATTCCTCTCATCTGCAACCAAAGATATAGCTCAATTCCGGAGCAATACAAAGCACAAACCATAATACTGAATAACACGAACAACTGCATAACATCCCAATACCAGATCTTATAACTCGATCAAATCATCATGTAAACCTTTGCAAATGGGAATAAACCATCTATAGACAACATACCAGAAACCCTTTAAACCGCATCAACTCATCTGCAATACACAAGCTAAACCAACTCATCCAATTAAACCGCAACACTGGAATACACAAAACTTTTTAACAATCTCCTCGTTAACAATCTCCACATATGTTGACATCAATGACGACATATCAGAAAATATACAAAATTCTTGGATATTGATGGAGGGATACTTTGATCTTGACTTGGAAGAGGATCATCAGAGTTTCTTCGCTCTTGATTTTGAATTGGATCATTGGAGAGGATAGAAGGGATATCATGATCTTGCTTAGGTAGTAGATGTTGAATGGGAATCATAATGACACTTTTCTCTTGAGATGGAAGGTGATCATCTTGGATAGAACACATAAGGATTAGGGGATCATCATAAGACTCTTGACAGGTGGGATCTTGATCAAAGATTGAAAACTCGTGATATCTTGATCTTGATTTATGCAAGGACTCATTTCTTCTAACTTTAGATTATCCTCTTGACACGAGGTAGGAGTTTGGATATGTATGGATGATTCTTGGAAGGACTCAACACTTTGGAATGATGAGAAAGGATTTTGAATGGGACTCTTTGTTGTTGGCTTTTGACAAATCGTTTGGATTTTTTGGATTTTGGATGATAATGCAACTAAAATGCACCTATGTTTTTTGGATTTTTTGGAATTTAAGATGAATCTAAAAAGATGAACTAGATGCACCTATAGACTTTAAGAGCTTGATTGATCACAAGGTTTGAAATGATTCAGGCACCAATTGACAAATTTTGATTGACCCTAGAATTGGACTCGATCAAAAGACATAAATTATCTTCTATTTATATTTGATATCAAGACAAACATTTTGTTCCATGATATAATAATAATAATAATAAGTTTAATTTTTTATTTTAATAATAAATATATTGATTAATATGTTAATTACACTAATATAACATTTTAAATATATTTATGTTAAAGTAATTTTTTTTTATTTTAAAAAAATTATGAGCATTTTCAAATTTCAAATTGACATGTGTTGTCTATAATAATATAATTTAAATGTGTAGATACATTTTTATTAAAATTTAAAATTGCAAGTAAAAATTGGTCCATGAAGTCAATACTAACATCTAATATGCTATGATAAGGAGAAAAAATGCCTGGTGAAGCTAAGTAAAACTTACTATCCTCCTAGGGCTTTTGTTAAACCATGGAGGGAGGTCCTTTTTGTTATAATGCACTATATTACTTTGGATGGTAGATTCACTAAAGTTTACGGCTACCATTTTGTTTTGCTGAATCATTTTAGGCATGGCGAGAAGGTTAACATTCCTTATTTTCTGTTATGTTCTATGAACGCCACCATTAAAGCCTATAAAGAGAACCCTATGGGGGACACTGCAATGCATCAGGGTTTAATGGTTCTTATTTATGACCATCTCAAGGCTAACCAAATAACTCGCCCGCAACCCTCTATTTTAGAGTCTGAGGAGGATGGGTCGGACTCTGTTTTTTCTTTGGATGAGGGTTCTGATAGTGATCCAATGGGCGAGTTTGAGGAGAGTACGGATGAATTGGAAATTGAAGTAGGTAAGAAGAGGAAATATTTGAAAACCAGGCCTTCCTCC
The DNA here is from genome assembly GCF_030272615.1 of Cryptomeria japonica. Lineage (NCBI taxonomy): Eukaryota > Viridiplantae > Streptophyta > Pinopsida > Cupressales > Cupressaceae > Cryptomeria > Cryptomeria japonica. The sequence goes on from NC_081415.1 coordinate 257,635,658, forward strand.
TCAAAGGGAAAGAAATGCAAAGGCAAAATTCTCCAGATTAGCTCCTCCTCCTCCTCCTCGGAGGTCTCTGAAGATTCAGAGAAGGTGAAACCATAGGGTTCTTTGAAAAAGAAAACTAAAGTCCATACACAAACCAGAAACAAACAAAAGAGAAAGGATGGGAATGTGAAGGAGCTGGAGGATCATAAGCAGAAAAAGATTCTGGAAGCTGACCAAAACTTGGAGGAGGTGACCACTGGAGAAGTTCATAGGGCTGATGACAAAGTTACTGTTGGTGACACTCCAAATCAGGAACATGACAACTCTGGTAAGATTGATCTCTCCTTGAACCCACCTTCTGAGGGTATGAAAGGTTTTATGGACACTATGGAATGGTTAATCACCAGTTACAAGAAAGCTGTGGATGACAACAAGAAGCTCAGCCACAAAATCTAGATTCTGGAAACTATCAACACTGGGGAAGGGAAGAATACGACAGATTATATGGAGGATTTGACAAATACTGTTGCTAAAGACGAAAATATAAGAGACTCCTTTAACCCCGGATTCGAGCAAATCGAAAAAGACCTACTGGAGAGGAAAGCAAATGCTAATGCTATGGATCAAACTATTTTGGGAACTGTCAGTAAAGTCACCAAAATTAAGGAATGTCTCAAAAGTATTACAGAGCAAAGCTTAAGCATCCTGAAGGTCTCTGTTGGCAATACTAATACTCTCATCAACAAATTGGATGAGGAGAAGGCTACCTTGGATATTGACCCTGACACTAAAGGTACAAGAGATGTTCAAGGACCTAGAACAAGAACTAGAGGTAAAAAGAAGGAGAAGAAGCCTAATAAGGACTTGGATGAAACTCAAAGCTGTTGTGGCCTCCTATGACCAGTTGGTGATTAAGGTGGAGGACCTTCTGAAGACTCTTTAATTGTGCAGTGTTTTCTTGGTTTCTGTTGTTTTGCTGTTTCTATCTTTTGCTGTCTTTTTTGTTTACTGGCTTTTTTGCCAGTCGTTTTATAAGTGGTTTTTATGTTTTGGATACTCTATGATGACTTTTCTTAATCTCCTATGTTAAAGGTTTTGAGTCCTAAAAACCTGTTTTTCTAATTAATCAGAACATCTAATATGCTACACACACCACATAAAAGTGTAAGCATAAAATATCATAATAATAACCAAATTATATTTATATTAATTTTTTTTTACACTAGTTTATTTGACAACATTTATAATCATATTAGCATCCCCATGCTTAAGTTTCTTGATAAGATTAATGAAATATTATTCATATAAATTATATTTAGTATTTTATTAAAGTTTAATGTTAAATTTATTATAATTATAGTTACTTTATCCAGAAAGATCGGTGCTAGGCCCTTCAGATTGGTCTGTTGTGGCAGCTAAAGTTGAAGATAGTTGGATTAATGTTAAGGGAAAGCATTCAAAGACGTCCAAGCCCTCTTTTGATATGACTCTTCGTTCCCACAAGGCCAAATGAGGGCCTTTGTAGTTGGTTGTTTGGGCTGGTTTTACTGGCCCTACTGTCTTTTGGGGCATTCCCTATCTTTGTTTTCGGTTGATCTATCTAGCCGGTCTTTCAAGCTTTATCTTTCTTTTATTCTGATGTAAAGGGTTTTGGGGCCCCTTCAAAACCTGTTTTCATTTAATCAAAAACTATCATGTGATGTAAATAAATCATAAAACAAAGTTTATACCTTTACATCCATGATAGGTTTGTCTTCATTGTTTTCCTATCTTCCATGATCTTGTATTTGGTAATGGGTGCTCTCAGATTTCTGTTGCACCTACACAAGAGATCAAGGAAGAACGAATGTGGTTGTGATGTGTATGTTTGTGATGAAGCATGCTAGAACGATTTTGATAGAATATAGGTGCTCTAATGATTACTTAATTATGGATGACAAAATGGAAGGAGAAAACCTCTTTTATAGAGTTCACAAAAAGAATCAAGGGTTTAGATTAAAAGGTTAAAAGATGAATGGTCGCGATCATACAAAAGAGAGAGAGAGACTCAATAAGATTGAAGGGTAGGTAAATATGAAGGGAAGAGATTAAGAGGTGGAAATGTAACATATAAGAATGAATAATATTAAGAGGTTAAATTGAAATGGAGGGATAAGATTGATAAGTAGGTAAATTAGGGAGATGTGTTGTCATGTGGATAAAAGTATCTATTTAATTATTAGAGGAAAGACTAGATTAATTAATTAAATAAAACATTTAATTAATTTAGAAAAGAGAGATGAGATTAAATAAATAGTATATATTTATTTAAATTAGAAAGAAGAGGCTTAGTGAAATAAATAAATAAATAAAATATTTGTTTAGTTAATAGAAGACATTAGGATAAAATCATTTTATAAATAATTTATATTTATTTAATCAAAGGACAATTTTAGGTGCCTACACAACCCTATATTATTTTATCTTCCAAAGCTATATTTAAAGGAGACCCTCTCTTGAGTCCAACTCCCTTGGCCTCATTTGACTTAAAAATTATTTCCAATGAAATAAGAGAGAAATGGTCTTCTGATGTTCATTTCCAAAAGACATATCACATTTTTATTGAGAGTGTTAGTGATGAGTTTACACCATCTTTATATTATTAATAGGTTTTTAAATATAATTTAGAAAAATGTACTAAATACTAAAAAAAATATTTTTATAACCTAATAATGCTAAAATATGGGGCATGTACTATTATGCTTTCACCCATGTGCATAATGGTAAACAAAAGATGAGAGTTTTTTTATTATATTGTTTAGCCAACTCATAAAATATTAAAGAACAAATTTAATTTATTGACCCAAACAATTTTGTGTACTAAAGATTATTACTACACATAAGGGGCCAAGCCCAAAATTATGTTTCTATCAAAATAACGAAGGAACAACTATCACTAGTGTCAATTTAAGTTCATTTAATAGTATCCCACTAATTCACACATAATATTTTTCATATGGTCTCACTAAGACATCTTGTGAGATGGAATCATTTGGGGATGAATAATATAATAGTATGGCTTGCATTGAGGACTTATCTTTGATATCACCTGATGCTACATCTTAATCTAGAATTGAATCATCCACAAGTTCCAATGATTCTATGCATCAGGTCATTGTTTTCATCTTTCTAAATCCATCAGATTGGGATTCTTATCTACCAAACATTTCATTTCTATTTGTAGAATCCCACCTTGCCGATTTGGAAGACACAATTGAGGGCATTGGTCTTGTATTTAATGAAAATCATATCAACATTGTTGTCACTTCATGTCTACCTTTGGATCTTGCTCTTGCCTTGCCTACTTCTTCTACAGTGACATATTTTTTAGATCTTCATGATTTTAACTCTACTTAGTCATCATCATCCATAGTAGTATCATATTCACATCAGTCCAGTTATCACCATACATCCATGCCCTCTTTATTCCCAAATATTCTATCCAGTGACTGATCCATCATATCGACATTTCTCACCTCATAACATCATTAGTTTGGAGATATTTGGCAATCCATCATGAGCATAAGATCATATATGTGTGCAAAATCTAGAGGCATATTACTTCCTACATATTCCTATCTAGAATGGGAGTTCACCTTGAACACATTTGTAGTGTTGTTTCTTCCCAAGGGGAGAAATTTTGTTCAATGATTGTGGATCATATTCAACATTTAGTGTCCAACATGTACCAACACTACACGCATCCTTTTGAGGGGAGGCTGCATGGTTTCTCTTCTCATATCAGTTTTGGGAGGAAGCAAATCCTAACATGGAGTTCATTCCTTCTCTTTTTTTTTGGGGGGGGGAGGGGGGAGAGGGGAGGGGAGTGGTCACATGCCCTCTCTTTTCTCTCCTATCGGGGAAGTATTACTTGGGATGTCATTATGTGTCCTTCTTTCTATCACTTATCTGTTTCATTTGTGTATTCACTTTGCATCATTTCTCTCTTTTGGAGATGAGTTTTCTTCCCATTGGTTTTTCTTATTTTCTCCACTTTTTGATAAGTTTGTATATAAGAGTACCTAACATGACCTAGTATCTAGGATTCATCATCTTGTATACATTACTCCCCAAGTTTCACTTAACAAGTGTTAGTGTAAATAGTGTCTTTACATAACTAGTTAGGAAAGCACCTTTCTATGATTGACCTATTCATACTTAGCTTAAGTTTACTTAATATTTTTTAATAATTTTGTCTCACTTCATTGCATTGAGACACCTATTGCATGCATAAATGCCACTTGCTCACACACTCAAGTGAAGTGAGCTCATACATGTTGCACCTTTAGAGGGGTAGCCAAAGTTTCACTCCCACTTTCTCACCTCCTCATTCTTGTTTATATATGCAAGGTTGATCATTGTATTATGAAATATTCATTTTTATATGATAGACATACTACTATTCTCATTATTTCACTTGTGAAAGATTATAACTTTTCTCTTTTAGATCCTAGCTAATTCAAAAAATAAGAAAGGAAAGTGATAAAGGACAACACGATGCCACCAAAGAGAAGGATGGCAAAGATAGTATTTGCAACACCAACAAGAAGGATATATGAGGTTGTAGATTCCCTAAAGGGATTGCAAGAAAGGATGGATGAAATGGAAGGTGGAAGGAGATGGGGAAAAGAACACGAACATATTGACATTGAAGATGAAGGAGTAGATATGGTAGGACATGGAGGTTAAAATGTAGATGAAGACATAGATGTAAGAGAAATGAGGCTAACAAGGGCTATGCCCAACATTAGAAAGGGAACAGAGATGGATTACCAAGATTTTTTGGAAATTTATAATTATACGAGTTGTTAGATTTGATAACAGAAATAGAGGAATAATTTGAATATGATAAAGTTGAGGACCCCAAAAGAGTGAGGTTGCCCAAACAATATTGAAATTAGTAGAAGGAAGTGAATCTAAGAGAAAAAGAAATGGTAGGCATAAGATCATTCGATGGGATCAATTGGTGAGAAAGATGAAGGATAAGTTTCTACATGGTGACCATCAACTTGGACTTTGTAAGAAATTGCAAAATTAAAGGCAAAGTGAGTTAAGTTTTAAATATAATAAAAATGACTTTTAGAAAATTTTAATAAGATCAATACATAATGAACTAGACCATGAAAAGGTGGCTAGATATGTTAATAGACTGAGGCTGAATATTAAAGATTCTAATTGAGAAAGACGAGGCCATAAATTGTGGAAGAAGAATATCCATATTCCCTAAAGGCGAAGGAGACATTGGCAAGAAGGAAAGGAGCAACTAAACAAAGAGATGAATTTAGCAAAGGTGGAGGAAAACAACAAAAAAAATATAACAATGATAAAGAGGTCAACACTTAAAAAATTCAGAAGAGAAAGATGAAACAAGAGAAAAACCATATCCTATGAGATGTAGAGGTGGATATGAAAGAGGCAAAGGTAAAGGATTCCAAGGTACATGTTTCATATGTGGATAGTTAGGCCATAACTTTCATGAATGGATGTAGTATAAGCCGAAAGGATCAAGGACAAAAGAAGCTATAAGTACAAACATAGCTAAAGGAGATGCAAAATCGATAGAGTCTATTGGTTAACAAGATGAACTTGAGAGATGAGAAGAATTCATGATGAAAATGATCTTGTTGAAGCCACCAAAAAGAAAAGATGAACCCGTCCAAAGAAAATATTTGTTTAGAATGATATGTAAAGCTAGAGGAAAATTATGAAAAGGTCATAATAGATAGTGGGATAATTGAAAATTTGGTCTTAGTTGAGATGGTAGATAAGTTGGGGTTAAAAAGTACAAGTCATCCTAACCCTTACAAGGCGTCATGGTTACAAATAGGTACACATTCTTAGTTGGTCAAACATGCCTAGTAAGTTTTTGAATAAGCACTTATGAAGAAGAGGTGTGTTGTTATACCATGCTTAGGGAGGTATGCCATTCTCTTTTAGAAATACCAGGGAAGTTTGACATAAAGGAAATTCATAATGGGAGAGAAAACACTTACATATTGAAGAAAAATGGAAGAAAAAATACTTTTATACCATTGGTAACTAAGGAAGAAGAGGTGGAAATTGGTCTAAGGACACTGCCAGTGACAAGAAACAAAATTTTAAGGATATTACTTGGATGAAAATATATGTTTTATAGTAGTTCCCAAGGTGCCACAAGTAGATACAACCATTAGAAACAATGTCATGCCTTTAGAAGTAATGCAAATGCTAAAAGATTTCAATGAAATTATGTCCAAAGAGTTGCTTGAAGGACTACCACCTATGAAGAGCATTAGTCATACATATCAATTTCTTTATAGGGGAAATTTTACCTAGAAAATATGTTTATATATTGAAAACTATAGAAAAAGAAGAGGTGAAATAACAAGTCCAGGATTTATTGGAAAGAGGATTGATTAGAGAAAGCCTTAGCCCATGTATAGTACCAACTATTTCAGCACCAAAAAAGGATAGTGAATGGTGGATGTGCATAAACTCGAGAGAAACCAATAAGATAACTAGCATGTATCAATTTCCTTTACCTATAATGGATGGTCTTATGGACTACATGGGAAAGGCTAAATATTTTACTAAATTTGATTTGAAAAGTGGGTATCACAAAATTAGGGTGAGAAAGGGTGAAAATGATTTTTTTTGTCAGTTAACTCCATTTCTACAATTTCTTCCTTTGATATGTTGAATCCCTACACACTCTTTTAGTGCTATTTCCTTTCACTATATAATGTAATGTGTCACTCTACAACCTCAATTGTTTACCAATATAAAAGTCTTTCCTCTACTACATTGAGAAGTTCATTTAGGAATGCATAACCATTCTACAAGTCTTTCTAAAATATGGCCTAGAACTCCCATTTGTCACTTTCCATGTGATTTGTTTAGTTATTACATCCTTACATGAAAGTATGAAATTCCACATTGTTGACCCTTTGGGTAGATTGGTCATAGTTAGAATTCTTTTAAATCCCCTACATCAAGGTAATTATGTTGCAATATTTTTGCCCATTTAAGGTGTGATTTTGTATACAACACTATATTATTTTATCTTCCAAAGCTATATTCAAAGAAGACCATCTCTTGAGTCTAACTCCCTTGGATTCATTTGACCTACAATTTTTTTTTCATGCAATAAGAAAAAAATTGTCTTCTAGTGTTCATTTCCAAAAGAAATCTCACATTTTTATTAAGCGTGTTAATGATGAGTTTACATCATCTTTAAATTATTAATAGGTTGTATAATATAATTGACAAAAATGTACTAAATATTGAAAAATATTATTATTTTTATAACCTAATAATGCTAAAATGTGGGGCATGTACTATTATGCTTTCCTCCATGCGCATAATTGTAAACAAAAGATGAGAGTGTGTTTTTATTATATTGTTTAGCCAACTAATAAATTATTAAAGAACAAATTTAATTTATTGACCCAAACACTTTTGTGTACAAAAGATCATCACTAAAACATAAGGGTTCAATCCCAACGTTATGTTTCTAGTAAACTAAGGAACAACTATCAACTAGTATAAACTTAAATTTATTTAATAGTAGCCCACTACTCACACATAATTTTTTTATATTTAATTTCATCCAATAAAAAATAAATTGTAACAATACACTTGAAAGTAATACTCATGCCATGCTCAAATGTTACGATTTCAACAATAGCATTACCATGAGAAGATCTAAATTGTGGTAATTAATAAAATTGTTAATATAATTTAATGACATTCACTAGAGGCCCAAATTTCTAAACACACAAGGTACAAATTCATTCCATAAAGCTTGGAGTACATGTACTTATGTCTATAATAATTAGGATACTCAATGACACAAAAAATTCTTCTCCATTTTTCATGTCAAGTTAAGGACACTATGTTTGATTCACATGATGCTACATTAGCATGACAAATAAATTTGGTGAAGGTTATCTTACGTGTTTATTTAAAAATTATAATTTTGTTGCCTTTACTTATAATTTATTTTAATGGTTATTCCAACCCAAAGCAATGTACCAAGATCATATTGGAACTAGCTTGCTTTCAAATTTGTATATGCAAATCATTACAAATAATCTTGCGAATATAATTTATAAAAATCCAGACATTATTTCCTTCTATTCATCATTAACATTATCATTTATTATTATAACTAAAATAATTAAATTAACGAATTATTTTTAATATTTGACACATATATCTTACCCATACTATAAACACACCAATTAACAAAATCGAATAAACTTAAAATACATTTAAATAATTACCAACTCAAAACTTAACCAAATCAACTGATTTCTTTACCTATTATAACAAAAATAATACTATAAAACTCTTAATCATCCTCACTACTAAATGGATGCGGCTAATCTCCACATGATCTACTGGATGCGACTAATCTCTAAAATCCGTAAAACATAACGGATTTCTGTGAAATTTTCAGTAGCTAAATCTTCATGATCTGCATCCCCATTGCTAAAAAACCACCAAAAATTTGACGAGATTTTCAGATTTAAAAGTTTTTCTAGAGTACCATTTTATGTGAAGATTAACCACTGACCTACTAAATTCTAAACTTTTATTATTATTTTTATTACTTCTTGTTCAAAAATGAAACTCTTATTTATCCTTGGAAAGTCCTCATATCTATCTACCTAGTATTTTACCATGTTTGAGCGGTGTGCAAAAGTGGATAACACGTGAAAGATGACATCTAGGAGTCAAAAAGCTTCTAGAACATTAAAAAATCTTATAGAATTCTTTAACACGTCCAGTTGCACGTGCGGGTAAAACATGTGACGATTGTCTGTCTCCCACATTCTCACACGCCGCCTTAACAGTCAACACTCCATTCCCCTGGCCCCACCACGCATTAGCTAAATAAATTGCTCAAGTCCAATGCTACAACATTCTTTTAATTTAAGACCTTAATTCATAATTTTTTATTCTTATTATTATTATTTTCTTTTGGATGATCATACTCTTTGACATATTGTTGAGAATTTTGTTGACATAGGAGGCAGGTTTATTTCTTAGTCACCCAATTAATTAATAGGGTTCTTTTGATTTTTTTGATTTTCTATTTCTAGTTGTTCTAAGAGGTTCTTTTGATTTTTTAGTTGTCAAAATTTTATTCGTATTCATTCATCATTTTTTTATATGTATTAGACGTTCTAACATGTTCTTTTGATTTTCTAGTTGTCAAATTTTCGATATATTCATTCATCATCTTTGTTTTACATGTATTTTTATTTCCTAATTAATCGAATGCTAGTTAATTGAATGTTATTATATATATATTTTTTAAAAAAAATTATTTGAAAAAAATATTGGTTTGGAATAGATAAAAATAAATAATTAACTTTAGATTGAGTTTTAAGATATTTTTGAGATGGTTTATATCAAATCTATAATCGTTTTAGCTATTTTATACAAGAGTATGGAACATAGGCTAAAATCTCTTTTGTGAGAATCAAGGATTGGGGGTATCTGTTAAACCAAAGTCATCCAACACATGATCTCATCCTCATCCCTTATCATGTAGGGGCCTTGCACTCAATACTTAAGATTTGATCCTTAGTGAGCTCACTCAAAACCATCCAACTTCACTAATAGACTAAAGGCCCACACACCACATTTTAAGATTTTGATTCTTATTATAGTTTGAAATCTATACTACCTGTAAACACATACACATTATATGTCTAGAAGCGAATTTATTGGAAAATATAATTCTTATCAAAGGATTTAAATTTAATTTGCATTACATTTATTGAATACGCGAGATTCAATAGAACATAAGGATTTGAGAAAATTAAGAAATGTTGTTGCCAACCAAAAAACATTCATTTAATAGACTTACATTCATTTAATAGGTTTTATCTTGATGATGAACCATTTAGTGCGATTTGAAATGATGATAATAAAAAGTATACATAATTTAATCTAGAAACTCTCAAATTCACAATATCAACAAGATGAAAAATACATTTGATGTCTCTTATATTAAACCATCATAAACTTACTTAAACACAATAACAACCTAACTTAAGTTATGAGTTGTCACTATTCTTTTGACTTTCTTTCTATTATAACCTTCCTTTACATTGATTCCCTCTTTTGTTCTTTTCCTATCTTTATATATTGCTTAAATAACACATGTATCTTATTTTTTCTAATAACACTTTGAATTTAACTTTATACTTGATTTTATTTCTCATAGCTCAAATTAACTTCCTTCATTTTTCTCTTTCTAAACATTTTAAACCGATCAATTTTTTTCTTATTTTTACTCTTAAACTATATAAATTTATACTTTATTTTTTTCCACTCTCAAATAATTTACTTTATTTATTTTAGTTTCCAATGATCTCTTTCCAAAGGTTTTACAACACATGCTTAGTCTTAATAATTACACTCTATTTTCTACAAATACTATTTGCATCATAATTCTCATTAATACTATTTCAAATTTAACATTTAAATATTTTTATTATTTTATTTTCTTTCTCTAGTAAAAATTGTTGTACTTTCTTACTTTAATTTTATTGATTTAATGCTTTCTTTTAATTTGACAATTTCATCTTTTTATCAATGGTAATATTGAATTGTTATTAATCCTTCTATTTGTTCATTTACATAAACATGAGCCTTAGGTTGACGGTATCCATTCCACCAAGTTCGCCTGGGACATGATCTCGATCTCATTTCTTATTTTAAGATTTTGGTTCTATATTAAGTTTGAAATCTATATTGCTTGTAAACAAATGACTATTATACTTTTAGAATGAAATTTGTGTTAACATATATAATTCTTGTTAAATTGGTGATGATTCATTTACAACTTATGTCTAAGTCTTTATAGTGATTATTAAAAACTTAAATTCAATTGGTATTACATTTATTGAAGATGCAAAAATAAAGGAGACATAAAGATGTGAGAAAATTAAGAAATGTTATTGAAATCAGCACACTCACATAATAAAATCCATCTTGATGATAAATCATGTAGTGTGATCCAAAATGTTGATGATAAGAAACATACATAATTTAATCCGGAAACACTTAAATTAACAAATATTAACATAAGATTTATGTCTCTTGTAAACTAACCCATCATAAACTTACTTAAATATAATACAACACAACTTAATTCATAACTTCTCACTTTTCTTCTCACTTTCTTTCTCTTATAACTAATTCCTACTTTTTTTCATTTCCTCTCTTTAACCATTACTTTAATGATATATGTATATTAATAATTGAATTTAACTTTGTATCTCATATATCAAAATAACTTAATTTATTCTTCTTTTTCCAAAATTTTAAACTACCTAACTTTATCTTATACACTTTTACACTATATTTTAACCTTATGCTTAATTTTATTCCCCCGTCTTAGATTAATTTTAACTATTTCACTTTCCAATTTATCTCTTTCGAGAAAGTTTAAGACACCTAGTTTCTCTTATTTCATATGTTTATTCTTAATAATTTGATCTACTTCTATACATTCTATTTTCTATCAATACTTTTTCATCATAATTCTCACTAGTACTATCTCACATTTAACATTTTTACTTTTATTGGTTTATTCTAAATTTTTCTTATTAATTTAAAAAAAAAAAAAAATTATTAAAAGTGTTATTAATTAATTAATTATTACAAGATTACAGTTCAATTGATTAAGTATGATTGATAAAGGACTTGTTAATTCTAGATGATAAGAATAAGTGCATTATATCTTTAGATAAAAGGATACAACACATTATGCAAGTTTTTGTTTAGTTGGTTCTAGGTGGGAAGGAAAAAGGGTGGCAATCAATCAATTTCGAATCTAAATTTTTGAATTTGGAAAGACGAGTCTACAACCACAAGAATGTTCTCTCAATCACAAACTAGACTTCGAACATAAAAGATGCCAAATCAAAATGGATAACTTGTGAAAGTATTTGCATGCATAGATGTAATAAATAAGCAAATAAGGTAAATATAAGAAAATGTATAAATATATGTATATAGGTAAGTGATAAACATGTTAGAAAATGTGTCATAAATAAATAAAAATGACATGAAATAAGAGATTTAATTTTACACAAAATTACACCACTTATCAATATATCTATATAAAAATGATACTAATAAGTCAACTTCAATGATACACTTTCCTCATTTCAAATACACTCAAAACTAGGGGAAGCATACCACTTGTCGTTATAGCTAACTTCGCACACCCATAGATCCTAAATGGTACATCAGATTTCGACATCTTTTTTGTTGTTTCCATATGCAACGTAACTACTTATAGTTATTGTTTAGGCTTCTAGGTAGTAAGGACACATGCTGTGGGATCCGTTATGCACATAAGGGTCAAAAAGTGGTCATTTCAAAGTGTTGCTTGATACCTACTTAAAGATGCCCCAATAACCGTGCACTACAACCACCTAAAAAATGAGCAATACTTATGCACAAATTTCCTATTAGTTGTGCGCTATGGGTACCAATAATGTTGCACAACTCCATCTAAAATCCAAATTTTTTATGAAAATAAAATAGATGTTATTGATACATGTGAAATTTATTGAAAAATTAAATGAAGAAATAATGAACGATAGTTAAAACATGAGGTAGCTGGTTCGGAAGAGTTGTTTAAACAGTTTTGAAAAACATTCTTTCTCTTCATTGAAAAATCCAAATATTAAGGGTTGAAAAATCCAAATATTAAACCCTTATCTGATCTTTATAGAGATATTTGAAACCAAAACGGAATGTTTTTTTTCTCCTATCCCTGGTAGGCAGTTGGGTGAAGCACGGCTTGATTGAAAATGACATGAAACCCATCACAATCCAATTTTCAAAGAAGAACAATCGTGTTTAAGAATAATACTTACATTGCCCATGTTCACAGACTCACAAAATACACAAACATCTCTGTACCGTGTTTGAATTGTACAGAGTTTGAATGAGGGAGAAGAAAAATGAGTAGAGAAGAGAAGATACGCATCCTAAAGTCTCTGTATGACGTCCTTATGGGATACTCAAGTAGAAAGGCTTAAACAGAGAGTACGTAAAGAATAAAACCACCATAACGTACTAGCTGTTTAAGCTTACAAGGGAACAATTGAATCACCAAAATGTATCAGCAGTCATGTCATCAATCCTCCATAGGTTGTTGATGACATAAGGCCAATCAATTTCCACATCAAATTTTGCAGTGTCTGTAGTCAAGGCAGAGAGCTCAGACTCTGAAGAATTAATGGCTGCCAAGCCTGTATTACTATTGGGCAGTGCTTCTGTTGCAGAGTCTCTGAGCTCCTCTGTTATATTTGCATCATGGGTTGTGCCCACCATGGGAGATTTCCATGATTCCTCCTCTTGATCTGCATAATTTCTACTGATTTCATTACTATGGAAGGTTCCTCCTCTGTGTTCTTGAGTTTCCATTGTATTGACTGCAGTGGAAGGCAGGGCAGACTGGTTAGAGTAGTTACTGCCCATGACTCTGTAGTGGCCATAGGCTTTCTTCATGCGGGTTCTCCAGTAGTTCTTTATTTCATTGTCTGTTCTTCCAGGAAGATGCTTTGCAATTTTGGACCATCTGGATACAAACAAACAGTTAATATGAAAAAACAGAATTCATACTCTGTATCTACAATTTTTTCAACTTAAGATTGAATGGCTCTTTCACTATTCTCTATGCATTCTCTATGCATTTCATTCTGATAATGGATCATGCAATATGATCTGAAACATCGTCCATGAAAAATTTATAGGCAGCTTAATCCAAAAAACTACTAATGATCTTCATAAACTATAAAAACTATATAAACTATATGAACTTAACATAAACTGTGCTAGAAAATTACCTGTTGCCCCACTTTCCATGGAGTTCCAAGATCAAAAGCTGTTCCTCTACTGTTATGTTGCCCCTCTTAACACCAGGGCTCAGATAATTGAGCCACCTCAATCTGCAGCTTTTTCCAGTTCTTCTCAGTCCTGAACAGAGTGAATGAAACAGAGTTGAGTAGGATGTCCATGTTAAAGTAGACAGCACCAAATCAAAGTATGGAATAATGATTAAAAACATAAAGTATCTACAGTTCATAATAGTTTATCACAAATTTTTGGATTTGACTGTATGAATCTTTTATCAATTATGTTTTTGCTTAAACTTCATGATTCATCATCAGTATGAAATATTCAGAAAAGAGACAAGGTAAAATAATGAATTAATGTTCACAGATGATCAAAATTGATTTTGAGATTGTAAAAATGTAACAAAATGTAAGCATGATTTGAGTAAATTTAAGAAAAACTAAAATGGGTGTACAAATCAGAAAGGAAATGGAATCAAATCATATCTTCCAATGTTTCATAATATCGATTTCAGATCTTTGATCAAACATCTCTCAAAAGAAAAGAATCAAACATCTCTTATACCTGCATATTTCGCTATTGTGTTCCAGCGGCCTTCGCCCTGAACAGACACACAGCGAATGAGGCTCATGTCCTCCTCTGCAGTCCATGGACCTCTTCTCAAGCTTTCTTCCTGTTCTTCAAGTCTGCAACTATCCATTTTAGCCATCATGGAGAAAATTTCAGAATACAGTCTTATTGGGCAAATTTACTTGTGCAACTGCCCTTTCCTCTGTTTCTGGTTGAGTATGAGCCAGGATGTGAGATTCATTTGAAAAGCCAATTTATAGAGAGAGATGCGAAAAAGTTGACAACATGTGAACGAATGAACCGCGGAGAAGACCATTTACAATTCTCTTATTTATTTAATAAAATAGAACGTGCTCTTTCATGCGTTTAATATTGATATTAAAATCCGTGCGCGTTTATAGCAGACTCTGTCGCTTTCAAGTTAGGACATGCTCCCTGGATTGGAGAATGAAGTGTCAGTGCCACGTGTCGTTTAAACAAACTATGCAATAAAAATGTCTGTCGATGGAAGATGCTCCCTTTTTAATTTAGAGGAGTCTAAATGCTTGTGTTATAT
This sequence comes from Cryptomeria japonica, assembly GCF_030272615.1. Taxonomy (NCBI): domain Eukaryota; kingdom Viridiplantae; phylum Streptophyta; class Pinopsida; order Cupressales; family Cupressaceae; genus Cryptomeria; species Cryptomeria japonica. The sequence goes on from NC_081415.1 coordinate 257,650,674, forward strand.
TTAATAGAGTTTAAATGAAGTTGCAAAATAGTAATTGTTTGGGGGTATAAATGGTAACTATTTTGGGGTATAAATGACTTCATTTCTTTGATGAAATGCTAAGGGTTAAAGGGTATTTATTTTTGGAGATATAATCTTATGTCATTTTTTATAATGTCATATCAATATTATTTTCAACATTTGATTTTTAATAGACGATGTTTTAGGAGTCAAATGATTCAAGCAACATGAGGCCTTTTAATATTGAAAATAATTTTAAAGACACATTTATTCTTCTTATAAATGTCCATGGAAATCAATTTTTTAAAATTTTTTCTATTTAAATTTGTACGCATTTGTTTTTTAAGTCTTCATCCACAAATTTGTGTGGAGATTGATTTTTATCTACAATATCCTTTAATTTGTCATTGTTTCTAGACCATTTTATTCCCACAATTTATCATTTAAATCAAATTAATGAAATAATGGTTCTTAGTTTTGTATTTGATGTCCGTTTGATATGATAGATGTCATAGGTAATATTACCAATCCTCACAACTTATTCTAAATTAAATTTAATGAAATAATGGTATGCAATTTTAGAATTGATGTTCATTTCGTCATGATAGATGTTGCTAGAGCTATATTATCAATCCCCACACTTTATCTTAAATTAAATTAATGAAATAATGGTACTAAGTACTTTATGTTCATTTGTCTATGATAGATATCGTTAATTGATTTGTTAGTGTTGAAAAATTAGGATTGGTGATAGACCACTATAAGATTGAGAAAATTGTTCTTTGAAACTGATCTTTGTTCTTGTAGATCTCAATTTTTCTTGTGGAATTTTAGAACTTAATTGCAAATTTGAACTATACTAGAATTGATGTCACGAATGTGCTCATTTTAATGTCTAGAATTCAAATTCGAAAATTGGTTGGTGCCAATATACATTGTTGAGAAGCTCAGTGGCTAAGATTTATTGTTTCTCCTTTGATTAAACTCTGTTATCAGTTCAACAGTTATTGTACAATGGCATAAAACACACCAAGTAATCATGCTATATATATGTTTAGTCACGTGTAACGATTAATGTCACGTGTGACACAAGACTTCAAATATTGTATAATATATAGCAAAGTCTTCTTAGTAGATCCTCTTTATGATAATAAGGAATAAAGATTTGTCTTTTATACAACATTTCTACACTTTAGTCAACTCATGGTAATTACTTTAAAGAAAAAGAATACAAAATCAATTTAAAAAATAAAATTTGAAATTTCAAAATCACATCAATGCCGACAAACTCAAACTAAATTAATTTCCCGGTTTTAGATTTGATGTTCATTTCGTCATGATAGTTATATTTATCAATCCCCATGCTTTATCTTAAATTAAATTAATGAAATAATGGTACTAAGTACTTCATGTTCATTTGTGTTAGATGTTGTCAATTGATTATTAGTGTAAAAAAATTAGGATCAATGGTAGACTACCACATGATTGGGAAAATTGTTCTTTGAAATTGATCTTTGTGCTTGTGGAATTTTAGACCTTGAATGCAAATTTGAGCTATACTAGAATTGATGTCACAAATTTTCTCATTTTAATGTGTAGAATTCATAATCGAAAATTGGTTGGTGACAATATACATCGTTAGAAGCTTGCTAGGTTAAAATTTATTGTTTCTCCTTTGATTAAACTCTATTATCGATTCAACATTTTTTTTTACAATGGTCGAAAACACACCAAGTAATCATGTGTAACTATTAATGTCATATGTGATGCAAGACTTCAAAGATTGTACAATATATAACAAAGCCTTCTCACTAGATTCTCTTTATGATAATAAGGAAAAAGCTTTGTCTTTTTATACAACATTTTTGCACTATAGTCAACTCATGACAATTACTTTAATGAAGAAGAATATAAAAGCAATTTTAAAAACTAAATCTTAATGTTCAAAATCACATCAACACCCACAAACTCAAACTAGAATTGATGGAACTTTAGACCTGGGATGCAAATTTGAAATGTTCTAGAATTGATGTCACAAATTTGCTCATTTTAATATCTATAATTCAGATTCAAAAATTGGTTGGTGTCAATATACATCACTGAGGATCTCACTAGGCTATGATTTATTATTATTGCTTTGATTAAACTCTATTACCAGTTCAATAGTTTGTGTACAATGGTTGAAAATACACCAAGATATCATGTTATATGTGTAGTCACGTGTAACTATTAATGTCATATGTGACACAAGACTTTAAAGATGATACAATATATAATAGTGTCTTCTCACTAGATTCTCTTTATGATAATAAGGAATGCGAGTTTGTCTTTTTATACAACATTTTTGTGCGTTAATGTCTAGTTCATTCACATTTGAAAATCGGTTCGTGTCAATATACATCGTTGAGAAGCTTGCTAGGCCAAGGTTTATTGTTCTCCTTTGATTAAACTATGTTATTGATTTAACAGTTATTGTACAATGGTAGAAAACACAACAAGTAATCATACTATATATGTAATCATATAACTATTAATGTCAAGACTTCAAAGATGATACAATATATAACAAAGTCTTCTCACTAAATTTTCTTATAAAATAATAAGGAATAAAGGTTTGTCTTTTATACAACATTTTTGCACTATAGTCAACTCATATTAATTACTTTAATGAAGAAGAATATAAAACCAATTTAAAAAACGAAATTTGAATGTTCAAATTCACATCAACACCCACAAACTCAAACTAGAATTGATGAAACTTTAGACCTGGGATGCAAATTTGAAATGTTCTAGAATTGATGTCACAAATTTGCTCATTTTAATATCTATAATTCATATTAAAAAATTGGTTGGTGTCAATATACATCACTGAGGAGCTCACTAGGCTATGATTTTTTATTATTGCTTTGATTAAAGTCTATTACTAGTTCAATAGTTTGTGTACAATGGTCAAAAAATATACCAAGCTATCATGCTATATGTGTAGTCATGTGTAACTATTAATGTCATATGTGACGCAAGACTTTAAAGATGATACAATATAAAATAAAGTCTTCTCACTGGATTCTCTTTATGATAATAAGGAATACAAGTTTGTCTTTTTATACAACATTGTTGTGCGTTAGTGTCTAGTTCATTCACATTTGAAAATCGATTGGTGTCAATATACATCATTGAGAAGCTTGCTAGGCCAAGGTTTATTGTTCTCCTTTGATTAAAAACTATGTTATCGATTCAACAGTTATTGTACAATGGTAGAAAACACAAGAAGTAATCATACCATATATGTAGTCGTATAACTATTAATGTCAAGACTTCAAAGATGATACAATATATAAAAAAGTCTTCTAGCTAAATTCTCTTATAAAATAATAAGGAATAAAGGTTTGTCTTTTATACAACATTTCTGCGCTTTAGTCAACTCATGATAATACTCTAAAGAAAAAATAAAAAATAAAAGATGAAAGTTGAAGAAACATCAACACCCACAGACTCAAACTAAATTAATTTCCCTGCCCCTAAAATCAACCCAAAACAATAAACAATTGAATAAACAAATCAGACCCAAATCCTCAAAAAAAACATCCATAGACAAGCAAATAAAAAACCCAGAGTCAGTCTGAAAAGAACAAACAAGATATCCAGAGGTTGTATAAAACAACACACAGTAACCCATCATGTCTTATTATCTCAAGACACTGAATGTCAGAAAAAAACCAATTCAAAAATCTTTTCTCTTTCTTATAATAAGACTTCCAGTCCTTACTATGATTGCATCCATGGCCGTAGATTTCAATTTTCTTCTCATTCTGGGTCCTTAATGATTAGACTAGAATTGAATAAAACTTTGGATTATAGAACAGATCAGATCATCTAGAAGGAGTTAAAATAAGAGAAAAAATCTGATTCCGTCTTTGACTGAAGAACAAACAGGTGGTGATGTGATTGATTGAGAAGCACTGAACTGTCTAGAAGTCACTGTGCTTTTGCTTTTTCTGAAATTCAACCGAGACTAAGTGTGAAAAAAGGTATTTTCTTTTTATATTCTGGAAGACTGAAAACAGTGGAGTTGAGTGGCCGCCATTAGAGCAGAGCCACGGGTATTAGAAAATTGCAGTGGAGTTACAGACTTTGACTCACTAAAGTCAACCAAATTGTTTAAGAGATCTTATTCATTTGAGCTAAATGAGCACTAAGATTGTTTTTTTCTCATGTTTATTTTCTAATTTGAAGGCTACCCATATATTCCTTAGAATAGAAAATGGAGGTACAAAGGAAGAAAAAGAGGAATGGCCCCAATGGCCCCATGGTGGGTGTCAAAAGTAAGAGTCAAATTTTTATTTTAAGGGTTTTATTGGATGACTTTAAGTGTATCTTGGAGGATTAAAAGTGTTGAGTTTTTTATTGTTTTAAGGTAAAGTTTGACTAATAAAGGTAGGACAATTGTTTATTGTTTTTGGGAGGGGATGATGTGTAAAATTGTTATTGATTCTTTGGTTGTTGAATAGTGTGATAGTTAAGTAAAGGGATGAGCTTACTTTTCGGACCATGTTATTAAAAATAAGAGTTTTTAAATTCATTTCATGTTTTTGAGAGATGATTATGAGTATAGTAAAGTAAGTGGTGGTAGTACTTGAAAGTGTTATTGAATAGTTGTTGATATATAAGTATTTAATGAATAATAGTATTTGAAAGTGTTATCCAATAGTTGATCTCTCTTATTTAATGAATAATAGTATTTGAAAGTGTTATGCAATAGTTGATCTCTCTTATTTAATGAATAATAGTATTTGAAAGTGTTATGCAATAGTTGATATATATCTCTCTCTCTCTCTCTCTCTCTCACACACACACACACACACACACACACACACACACACACACACACACACACACACACACACACACACACACACACACACACACACACACACACACATTGTTGATATATAAGTATCTCATGAATAATAGTATTTGAAAGTGTTATTAAATAGTTGATCTCTCTCTCTCTCTCTCTCTCTCTCTCTCTCTCTCTCTCTCTCTCTCTCTCTCACACACACACACACACACACACACACACACACACACACACACACACACACACACACACGCGCGCGCGCGCGCGCACACACACACACACACGCACACGCGCACACACACACGCACGCACACACGCGCGTCGTTGTTGATATATAAGTCTCATAAATAATAGTATTGAAAGTGTTATTAAATAGTTGTTCTCTCTCTCTCTCTCTCTCTCTCTCACTCACACACACACACACACACACACACACACACACACACACACACACACACACACACACCATTGTTGATATATAAGTATCTCATGAATAATAGTATTTGAAAGTGTTATTAAATAGTAGTTCTCTCTCTCTCTCTCTCTCTCTCACACACACACACACACACACAGAGTTGTTGATATGTAAGTATTTCATGAAAAATAGTATTTGAAAGTGTTAATGAATAGTTGATCACACACACACTTATTGAGTAGTTGATATATATTGAATAGTGTGATATTTAAGTAAAGTGGTGATGTTGCTTTTGGACCCATGCTATTGAAAGTAAGTTTTGAAATTTATTTCATATTTTTAAGAGATGACTATAAGTATATTAAAATAACTAGTAATACTACTAAAAAATGTTATTAAACAATGAATAATACATATAATTTTTCATAAATACTATCCATTGAAAGTGTTATTTAATAAATGATATTACATATAAGTATTTCAATATATATATATATATATATATATATAAGGATTAGAAGTGTATTGAAGTGTTGAGTTTTTTATTGGTTTGACTAATTAAAGTAGGACAATTGTTTATTGTTTTTGGGAGGGAATGATGTGTAAAATTGTTATTGATTCTTTGATTGTTGAATAGTGTGATGGTTAAGTAAAGGGATGAGCTTACTTTTCGGACCATGTTATTGAAAGTAAGAGTTTTTAAATTCATTTCACGTTTTTTGAGAGATGACTATGAGTATAGTAAAGTAAGTGGTGGTAGTACTTGAAAGTGTTATTGAATAGTTGTTGATATTTAAGTATTTCATGATTAATAGTATTTGAAAGTGTTATGCAATAGTTGATTGTCATAACCCTCTTTTCCTAACTTGTTATTATTATTATTATTACTATTAGTACAGCTACTATTATTTTTATTACTATTGATTCTATGAGTAGTGTTAGATAGATAAGATAAATTGAATATGATTGGAATTTTAAATAAAAAGAATTAATAAGTGAAGACACATATGAGGTCATAAGATTTATTTATAAATTATTTATTCTAGCACATGTTGTAGGAGAAAAAGGGAAGTTTCTAGAAGAGTCTTTTCAAATTCATGTTCTTGCATGTAATTCCCACTATGTCAACAATCAATGTTGCATGAAAAACAATTTTAGAAAAGAATCTCCATTTCAATTAATTCTTTCGAAAGTGGAATATGGTTCACTCTTTCTATGCCAAACGTTTTATAGGGGAGTTCATGGTTTTTGGTGTGAAATAATTTCTCAAGTTCTTGTTGATAGTAGTAGGATTTCGTTTGTAGTCACATTTCATTGTAGAATTATTAAGTTTTCTCTTGAAGAATTCTCACCAAGCTACAAGGAAGGATCTAAGAAGGCTAGAGAGGATTCGACATCGAAAGCTTCATCAATTCAGGTTATCTTCTTTGCATTCACTTATTTGCATGTTCAAATTTGTATTTTCAAAAAGAAATATATTTTATCTCTCTTAGATTTATTTATTTTATTTTATTTTATGAAAATTTTGCTTCAAGAAATCATCTCTTAATTATTTAGAAAGATTAATCAAAAGGATTTTTTTTTTTTTTTGCATTGATAAAAATTCCTTCCAAATATGCATGTGCATATTCCTTTTTATTTATTTAATCTCTTTTAGACAAAAAGAAAGAAAATAAGATTTCTTTTTACATTTTGCTTTTCTCAAATTTAAAAAAATAAAAAAATCTAGGAAAAAGATTTGTGAGAAATCTTTGTATTTGATTTTCTCAGTGAGTAGTTTTCTTCTCCTTTTCCTCAAAATGTGCATAGAACAAAAAAATATTTAGTCTTCCACTATGTTATCTGAACTTTTGATAACTCATTGTATCATTATGTTGTGTCTTATTTTTTTTAAAAATATTTGCACTCCATTCGTGTGTTTTAGCTTTATCCCTTCAGGGTTTCCTGGCGGGGCATTACAAATCTCTGTATTTGATTTTCTCTGTGAGTAGTTTTCTTCTCCTTTTCCTCAAAATGTGCATAGAACAAAAAAAAAATATTGAACAACTTTTTGTGTGTGTGTGTGTGTTGTGGAGAAATCCCTTCTTTGTGTTAATTCAAACCTGGTTGTTATTATTTTCAATATGATGTAGAACCATTCATCTCTTTGTGAAATCTATGGAAATCTAAGTTCATCTCTCTATGAAGTCTGTGAATGTTCATTTTCATCTCTCTTGAAATCTACCTCTGGGAAATTGTTTATGCATTTTTCTTACTTAATTCAAAACACTACCACAAAATACTTATTTATAACAAATTACCTCTCTTTGAAACCCTTTCTTTTCTTTGTGGTTGATTTCCTTTAAGGCTATTCTCTCCTCAAAACATGCATGAGAATATAGGTTAATTTTTCTCTGGAATTATTCTTTGTGAAGCAATTTATTTTGGAAACTTAATCCAATAATGCATTAAGAAATTTTAATAATCTCCGAGAAAACTTGCTAGATTCATATCTACCTCAAATGTATTGTAAATTTATTCCCTATGGAAAAAAAAGAAAAGAAAAAGAAAACCATCTCTGAGAAAACAAATAATCTTTGTTGGCATTTGGCATAACTAATGCAGATTAGGTAATGCAGTTGAAGTTGGATGACTGCACTGGTAAATGATAGAAGTCTATTTGTGATGAAGAGATTGAGATTCTATGAATAGATGACATGATCTGTTATTTGTGTTGTCATTGCTGGCAACTGATGTGAAATGATGTTTAATGATGTTCTTGATGTTTTGTTTTGTCATCTAAGTGATTTGGTTTACTGAAAGACAGGGTTTACTGGTAGAGAACCAAAGTTTGTGAAATAGGACTTTAACCAGTAAAACAAAGTTGTTTTGATTGGATCAGTCGATCGGCGATGATTGGTGATTTGTAGTTTATATGGTGAACTTGTATCATGGAAAGGTGTATGTGACCGGAACCAAAACTTGTGATGATTACCGGAAGGTGTGTTCTAAATTTTTGATGAAGTTTTGCTAAGGTTTTAGTAGGGTTTAAGGACCGGTGATGAAATCCTCAAACCGGTAATGATTTTTGTTATGATGGTGATCAACGACGAGTCTACATCAATTTGGTAACATGACACAAGCCACGTGAAATATTTGATAGCTATTTTGGTGTGATTCAAGGAATATTTTCTTGGAAATCATCGAAACGCTTAGTAGAGTGTTTTGTGGATACAAATCGGATTTTCGTGATGAGTTATGATCAATCAACGGTTGATATTGCATTGTAATTTGTTGTAATGATCTGTATAACGATCTATGATGATCTCTTGTGATCTAATTGTAAATTCAAGATGTAATTAAGGTTTTGTGGCCAACCTAGTTGAGATGGCTATTTATCTTGACACAATTGATGTTCATTGTGTCGGTGGTCTTTATAGAGAATGTGTTAAGCCGTCCAAGTGAAGTGTAAGATCTGCCTGAGAGTTGCAGAGTGTTGTGTATAACTGGATCTGATCAAGCAAGCAGAGAAGTGAAAGTAACAAATCATTCTTTCACTGTTGTTCCCTAACAGTTGCAACAGGTTAAATCCCTTGACTGGGTAGGTCCTAATAGGCCTTAAACATTTAAGTCCACTAATAGGGTAGGTCTCAAAAGAGTGTTAAATCCTCTCACGAGGTTGATCCTAACAGATTATCAAGCTCCTAACCGGGCTGCAAGGAAAATCCCCTAATTGGGTGACTCCTAACAGGGTCTACTCCTAACCGAGCGTATTGTAAGCTCCTAATAGGGCTAAGCTCCTAACATGGTGTACTTCAAAAGAGTACAAATATTTGTGGGTGCCAACTCCCATCGTGGTTTTTCCCTATTTGGTTTTCCACATCAAAAACTTATGGTGTTCATGTTTGAAATGTTTTTCATGTGATGTTCTTGTTTATATTTCATTTCATTCATTATTTATGAGACACCGGTTATGATGTTTTATCATAAGTTTATCAGAGGTTATCAGTACTGATAAGAAGTTGTTTGAGAAAGTTTTTGTTCTTATTGATAAGGTTAATGAGTTGGTAAATGATCAAGTTTATATGATTACTTTGGTGGTGAAAGTATTGGTAAATGATTTGATTAAATGTGCTAAGCAAATATGATAAAGAGGTTTTTAGATCTGATTACAAAAGTTGAGACATTTCAGATATGAGATAAGTTTCTTTTTGAGTTAAAGTTTCAACTGGTCTTAATAATGATTCACCCCCCTCTCAGTATTAACTAGATCCTCATAGGATTAACAATCTCTCCCTGCCATATTAAATAGAAAAAAAAGAAGATAAGGATGGTTAATAGATGGTCAATGGTGTGATTAATGAATTCGCTCTGTAATTTTTCAGAGGTATGGGCGACAGCTGGCGATTAGGGGTTTGGGCAGATGTTTCATGGGATGATCCGCCTCATACCCCGTAATGGGTTTTTACCAAGGGTAGGTGGGAGGACAAGGCGATTCCGTCTATGAATCTAGCTCACAGAAGATGGTTTAGGCCAGTCTCGATACTTTCAGGGGTTTTTTAATCATCACCATCACTTTCCTCTAAGGCAATTTCCTGTGGCTAATTATACTCAGCGCTCTTATTTTCATGGGGAGCAAGGGCAACGACAGTGGAATCCACCCTTGAAATGGGGATCTGTTCATGGCAAGAATTGTTCATTTGCACAGGTGGTTGGCTCTCGAGATGTGGAGAAAGAAGCTAGCGTTTCGGCAATGGTATCTGGCAAAATGGGAAACAAAGAGACAGAGGCTAGGGTTTCAGTTTCTGCGACTTAGGCGGTCAGCCAGGTAAATTCAAAACCTAAGGATGCTAGCCCCGTAAAGGATAAGGTATGTGATTCTAGTGATCCTCCATCTCAAGTTTGGTTACCGATTCCTTGCATTGATCTCCTTGGATCTTATGTTGATAAAAAGGCTTATTCCCTTCATTCAAATGCTATTATTGGGGAACTCTGGGGGGATCCGATCTGTTTGTCCAAACTTTTTACTAAGTTACAGAAACGGTGGGCAGATATTCATTACTTTCAGCTCCTTTCATCAATTTGATGGTTGCCATTGCTAAGTGGAAGAGGGAAGCTTATTGTCTCCGAGAGGAGTCAGCTCGAAAGATGAAGACTGATCCGGGGTGGGTGGGAGGAGATGTTTTTGATTCTCCTATGATTTGGGATAGGGTTTTGGATTCTCCTCATCACTGGTTTGGGAAGCACTTTCTTTCGGTTATTGCTTGGAAGCCTTTCTATGTTCCTGCTTGGTCCAAAAGTAAATTTTCTCCCTTTTGGTTGGGACTGCCAAAACTTCCCTTTGAATTCATGGATCCCGATGTTCTGCAACAAATTGGCAATTCATTTGGTACTTTTGTCACATCCAATTTGGATTTTGTGGAAGGGGAGGTTCTGGTAAAAATCTGTGTATTACTCAATTCTGAGACTGTGCATCCCCGTACTTGTAATATCAAGTCTCATGATGGGATTTGGCATCAAAATATAGAGAAAATGGACTCTGAGCTTTTGAAATCTCCCCTTATTTTAGATGCCCCGTTTTTTATGGATTTTAAGAAGAATCATCAGGTGACGGGTCCAATAGATGTTAATGCTAACATTATGTTACAGTCTCAAGAGATTATTGATAGTAATGGGAAAAATTTGAATAAAAATGATGCTACTTTTTAGTTGAATTCTAATCAAGTTACTGTTTCTCCTTCCATTAATAATTCAATAAAAATTTCAGAGCCAATTTCAAACCTTATTAGGAGGGATTCTGAGATTATTTTAAATTCTCTGGGTGCTATTGATATTTCTAAAAAGACTGTTGCCTCTTCTTTGAAGAATCATCAAGTGACGGGTCCAATAGATGTTAATGCTAACACTATGTTACAGTCTCAATAGTTTATTGATAGTAATGGGAAAAAATTCAATAAAAATGATGCTACTTTTCAGTTGAATTCTAATCAGGTTACTGTTTCTCCTTCCATTAATAAATCAATAAAATTTTTCAGAACCAACTTCAAACTTTATTAGGAGGGATTCTGAGAATATTTTAAATTCGTTGGGTGCTATTGACAAATCTAAAAAGATTGTTGCCTCTCCTTTTGAATCAGTAGCCTTAGATACTTCTAAAATAGGTAATTTTGGTAAGGCTTCTGAAGTAGAGATTTTGTTTGACACTGCCTTAATTGCTCAAATCAAACTCTTAGCTTCCAATACTTTTGATCTCAGTCTAGCAACTCTAGATAAGGAATTAAATCTAGGTTTTAATGAGTTACCCGAAGTAGTTGTACCTGATATAGAGTTAGTGCAACAAGTGAATGAGCTTCTAAATAATCATGCCCCCTAAGGTGGGATGGAGGTGACAGATAGGGTTATTTTCAGTATTGATAGTGATTTAGGTGAAATTAAGTCCTCTCTTCCTATTATGGCAACTTCAAATCCATTTGAGATTTTGGCTACTAAAGATGTGGGATTGACTGACAAGCCGACTATTTTTTCCCCATCACAAAATGTTAAAGACTTGCCAATTGTTCAAACCACTTTGATTTTGTCCCCTCCTTTTGGGTCTCCTAGGAGAGATAGGCCTCCTAAACATGCTCAGACTAAATTGGAGATTGACGCTGGGATACAAAAGACTTTGTCCCTTTCCCCTAGGTTTGATAAGGGGAAGAAGTCGCTCTCCCTAGGTAATCGGAAAAAGGGTAAGCTACATTTGACTAGTCCTCCTGTGACTAGGTTTGGGACAGTTAAGAGGAATTTGCAGAAGTGTTATGAAGATAGCACTAAGTCTTTGGATATTGAGAAGAGGGGAGTTTTGACCTCCCCTTGAGATCAATGAAACTTATATCTTGGAATGTTATGGGCTTAAATGCCCCTAACAAGAGATGCTTGATTAAGTCCCAGTTGGATTTAATCAAGTGTTATTTGGTTATGTTGCAGGAAACAAATTGTCTAAAGAGTCTGCTAATGTGCTTTTTTCAGCTTGGAAAAAGTGGAATTTTCTATCTTGTTCTTCTTCTAGTGCTTCCGAAGGCTTAGCATTATTATGGAATACTTATAATGTTGAGGTACAATTGGTCTCTTTGGCGGTACATTGGATGTTGTTCTTGGTTACCAGTAAAATTTCTAAGGTTAAGGTCTAGCTGTTCAATATTTATGCTCTTTCTGGGACTTAGGGAAAAAGAAAGTTATGGAGGTTCTTGAGTAGGGTGGCTTCTCCTCTGAGACAGGGGTCCCTTGTTGTTTTTGGAGGAGACTTTAATGCTATATTGGATCCGAGTGAAAAAAGTGGAGGGATATTTCCAAACAAAAGAATCATGGAGGATTTTGGGAATTTCATCCTTCATATGGGTCTTTTTGATTGCAAATCTCAAAATGGGATTTTTACTTGGACAAATATGAGAAGGGATTTCTCACAAATAGCAGAAAGGTTAGATCGGTTCTTACTTTCAGAAAATTGGTTGCAGTCGGACCTTGAGTTTTTTTCCTCCATTTTGTCTATGTCAGGATCTGATCATTTTCCGATTTCTCTCTGCATTTTGGAAGACAAGGCTCCCTTTCGGTCTCCTTTCAAATTCAAGCCTATGTGGTTTAGGGATGCCTCCTTCTTACCTCTCCTTAGAAAATGGTGGGATTTTGCTCCCTTCTGTTCAGGGTCTCGCATGTTTCAGCTTATCAAGAAGCTAAAGTTCTTAAAATTGAACATTAAAGAATGGAATATTTCACATTTCAAAAACATTTTTTAAGAAAAACAGAGAATTCAGGATATGATTGAAACTCTTAATAAGCATGTGCTTGATCATGGTATGATTCCTCAGGTATTTGATGAGTTAAAGTCTTTAAAAATAGAACTTGAAGAGATTCTAGCTAGGGAAGAGATATTTTGGAGACAAAAGTCTAGAGAAGTATGGTTGTCCGATGGGGATAGAAATACCAAGTTCTTTCACTCTTCTACTAAATTAAAAAGGAGTAGGAATATGATTTCTATCATAGAGGATTCTTCCAGGAATTTGCTTATAGAGCCTGAGGAGATTGTTGCGGAGGCAGTTAGTTTTTCAAGGCACTGCTATCTTCTGAAGGTGGCAATTTTAAAGATGATTTTATTTCTGATATACCACCTTTAGTTTCTTCAGAGGACAATAAGATGTTGATGTCTCCTTTTTCCCTAGAAGAAGTTAGATTTGTAGTTTTTGCTATGAGTCCTGATAAGGCTTCGGGTCCGGATGGGTTCACTCCTTAATTTTTTCAGAAGTGTTGGGATTTTGTGGGTAAGGATCTACTTCTAGCTCTTGAAGAAAGTAGGAGAAATAGGTCAATTTTGAAGGAACTTAATACCACGATGGTTGCTATTATTCCTAAAAAGGAGATTGTTAAATCTTTTGCTGATTTTCGTCCTATTGCTCTATGTAATACCTTATATAAGATTTTCACTAAGGCAATTTCCATTCGGCTATCCAAAATCCTTCCTAAACTAATTTCGGTGGAGCAAGGTGGTTTTGTACCTAACAGGGAAACTTTGGAGGGAGCTATTGTGGATCATGAGGCTCTACAGTCTATCTCCATTCAGAGATTCCCGACCATCATCTTGAAGTTAGACATGATGAAGGCTTATGATAGATTGGAAGGGAGAGCTTTAGGTCTTGTTTTGGAAAGATTAGGATTTTCTAGGGCTTGGATTAAATGGATTAATGCCCGTATCTCTTCTGCAAGGTTCTCGATTTTAATTAATGGATCCCCTTATGGTTTTTTTTCCTCCTCTCAAGGTTTAAGACAGGGAGATCCTCTTTCTCCGTTTCTATTTATACTTTTAGCCGAGTCTTTTAGCTGGGCCATTAAAGCTACAAAATTGAAAGAACTTTGGTTAGGGGTGAAAATCTTGAGAGTACTAGGATCTATATCACATTGCCTATTTGCAGATGATACATTGTTATTTGGTCAGGCATCTATGCGGGAAGCTTAAGTCATTAAAGAAATTATCCAGAATTATGCTTCTTTTTCAAGACAGAAATTGAATACTGAGAAGTCAAAAATCTTCTTTCTAAACACCCCGCAATTAATCCAAAATAGAGTATTGTCTTTTTGGGGTTTTGAGCCTAGCACTCTTCCATGCACTTATTTGGGTATACCTTTCTTTATCAAGCAGGATAATTTAAGTTTTTGGGATAAAATCATTTCTGTTATCTCAAAGAGAATTCTTTCTTGGAATCACAGATGGTTGAGTCTAGTTGGGAAAATTGTTCTCATCAAGTCTGTATTGAATGCAGTTGCTATTTATCTCATGTCAGTGTTAAAATCTCCAAAGGATGTGTTGGTAAGCTTACAGGATACCCTTAGGTCCTTTCTCTGGAGTAGCAATAAAGATGGGAGAAATAAACTCCCTCTGGTGGCTTGGGATAAAGTTTGTTTGCCTAAGGACATAGGGGGTACAGGGATCAGAAATATGGAAAAGCAGAATTTGGCTTTAAGGGCTAAACTGGTTTGGAATTTGTATGAGAAATCCAGATCTTTATGGGCACAAATTATGTTTGCCAAGTATCTTAATAATGGTCCTAGGGAGTATATTTTTTTGATTTCGAATTTACCTTCAGGATCAGTTATGTGGAACTTCATATGTAAATGCAGATTGGTTATCTTGCCTAATCTCTCCTAGATTGTCCATAATGACACAAAGGTTAGTTTTTGGGAAGAAAGGTGGAATGGTCACCCTCCATTACGAAGCCTAAGGAATTGGTCTCCTTTGATATCTATTCTTTCTTCCCTTTGGGGAACCTTTGTGGTAGATTATTTTGATATAATATAGAGTGGAAATGTGAGGTTGGCTAAATGGAAATCTATTGACTTTTTGGATATTGATCATGAATTGAAATTGTAGTATACCAAGGTCTTGAGTGAAAGGGTGGTTATTCTCTCTGATTATGAGGGCGAACTGGTTTAGACTAAGAATATTTCTGGCAAATACACGGTGAAGGATGGTTATAATTCCCTTATGAGAAAGAATGATCTTCCTTCTTGGCCTTATAAGCTTTTTTGGCACTCGGCCTACTTGCCAAAAGCTGGTGCTTTTGCCTGGTTGGTAGTTCAAGATAGGGTTCTTACAGGCATGAGATTGGATAGGATGGGTATCACTGTTGCCTTCCCTTGTGTGTTATGTCATAAAAACTTGGAATCCTCTTCCCATCTTTTTCTTCATTGCGATTTTACATATCAGTGTTGGCAGTGGTTGTTTGATAAATTGAATTTGGCGTTTGTTATGGGAAAAGATCTACTAACCTTCTTTAGTTCTTGGCCTTTTTTGTTTACTTCATCCTTTTATGCGTGTCTATGGGTTATTTCTCCATCTATTTTAATCTGGAATATTTGGTTAGAGCGTAATAACAGGATCTTTAGAAACACTAGCTCTTCTCTTCTAGAGGTCTTACTAAAAATTGAATCGTCCATTTCAGAGGTCACTTTGTCTCATATAAGAAAGAATTTGGAAAACCTCACATCCTTCTCACATTGGGATAGTAGGGTGACTAGAGTTTGGAAAATGGTATCTGTCCTTCCCTCTCATGGATAAATTTTGAATAAGGGTGATGCCTTAAACAAAAGAAAGTTGGCATCTTGGAAACCTCCTCCTCTTGGTAAGTTTAAGTTGAACTTTGATGGAGCCTCTCATGGAAATCTCGGTTTGGCTGGGGTAGGTATGGTGATTTTTGACCATCATATTTGCATTATTCATGCTAGGTGTCATGCAATTGGTATTCGGACTAACAATTTTGCTGAATTTAAGGCTTTGTCTTTGGGTTTGGAGATGGCTATTTCCCTAGGTATTAAAGATCTCATTCTTGAAGGGGATTCATTGGTGATCATTCAAAGTGTGTTAAAAAGGAATTCTCATTGTTGGCAGTTGCAATATCTCCTTGATCATATTCTCTAGCAATTAGAATTCTTTGATTCTTTCTTCATTGCTCATTGTTATAGAGAGATAAATGGAGTAGCAGATTTTTTGGCTAATCTAGCTATTGACAATAATGCTAATCTACATGATGTGAGTTTTGATGAATTTCCTGTTTCAATTTTGAAATACTTGCAATGATATGAGGTTTTCTTGGTATCTGATTTTTGAAAGTTGACTCTCTTTTTCCAGTCAGGGTAGGCATGTTTATTGTTTATGTCCAGCTAGTAATGTGGCTTTGTATGTGGGAATTTGTTCTCATATATGTAGCTTGGTTTCGAGCTGACATAGGCAGTAAGGGTGGCTATGTTTTTTGGCATTTAGAGTGGCGGCTTGGTTTTGATCTTATTTACCTCTAAAGTCTTTTAGAGTGGCGGCTTGGTTTTGTTCTTATTTTCCTAAGTCTTTTTCACTTTGTCCTCGCATGTGGGGTTTTTATTTTGTTGCACGATAATTGTGATGTGCTCAGTCCTTTTGTATGAGGTTTATTGCTGTACTATTTTTTGGCTTAGGTGGTGTTATTTTGGTTCTTCTCACAGTGGTGATAATGTGGTATAATCATTATTTATTTATTGGCTTATTTTGGATCGGCCGAGATGCATCACTTGGAATGATTTTTTGGATACTTGGCTTTTCACACGAGCGGATCATTCATTATTGTGTAAGGTGGTTAATTAATATAGGTTTTTTGGCTTAATTTGGATTGGCCGGGATGCATCACTTGGAATGATTTTTTGGATACTTGGCTTTTCACATGAACGGATCATTTATTATTGTGTAAGGTGGTAAATTAATATAGGTTCTAGTTGCTTTTTTGCTTTGGCTATATATTGATTATTGGTGTAGAATTCATTTATTATCTGCGTCGAAGGAAGCTTGGTGAGTATTTCTCTCTGTGGGGAAGGTAATTATCTCTCATGTCTATTACACTTCCGGTTTATCGTGTTTCATTAGATTCTCCAGAGGTAGACATTGTTGATAATTATGGGTATGATTATGAGAAGCTTGGGAGAGTTTTTGTTTTGCATAATTTGGAGTTGGAGTTTGAAATTCATAGGGTGGTGGGGAATCGTTGGTTGCTCTCTCCTTCTTTTATCTCTTCTTCAGAAGTTTGCCTCATTTTTTTACTATATGTTATGATATTTTGTGGGATAAGACTCTGGTCCAACTTATTGCATCAAAATTTGTGGCCCCTCCATTACTTGATATGCATTATCTTGGGTCAACTTTGGATAGTTATAATTTTGGTATGGGTACTCTTCCTTATGGGGGTTTCCTTTCTGTTCAAGATCTCTTGGAGAATGATGGAGAATTGCTTTTTGAAATTAGAATGGGCCTGATTTGTGACACTATTGATGAAGCATTAAAAGCTGTGGAGAGGTTGTTTGATTTCACCTCTCCCCAAGTTTTGACTAGGGCACGAGATGTGTTGATTGGCCTTCATGCTCTGATTAATTTCTGTTTTGTTTCATCTGCTACTCCTCTCCCTGTGGTCCCTATACAAGCTCTTGTTCCTTATGATGCTCGGCCTACTCCACCAGTGCAAAGCTCGGGCAATTGGTTTATGGCTAATTGATTACATGTTTTTGCAAGCACTTCTTACTCTTTTTTGGGAGGATGGCTATGGGATGGTGGAATTGG
This sequence comes from Cryptomeria japonica, assembly GCF_030272615.1. Taxonomy (NCBI): domain Eukaryota; kingdom Viridiplantae; phylum Streptophyta; class Pinopsida; order Cupressales; family Cupressaceae; genus Cryptomeria; species Cryptomeria japonica. Next base: position 257,668,530 of record NC_081415.1, read on the forward strand.
AAGCCACATTGCACTATGGTGCAGGTTTTTGGGCGGTTCTTTTGGCTCAAATTTTTGGAGTTGGATATAATTGGTCTATTTTAGTTTTGGCTCCCCTTTGTTGATGGGCTCCTAGATCTTCTTGAATTTTTCTTTTTTGATGTTCAGCTCTTCACTTTGTAACCAATTGAGAGATATAATCAGTTGAGGATCCTTGTATCTAGATATGTCCTATGGGACCTTTGTTTATAGGTCAATTGTATGGGTTGGGTGGGATTTCGGATCAGCTGGACCCAACTATTTTGTAAGGGTAGTTTATTTTTTTTTGGTTTATATTTAAGGCGACAACCGAAGGTTTTCTTGCGGGTTCTTTCCTGCCGGCATGCCTTTTGAACCCATTGTAAAATTTTCTAAATTTAATAAAAAAGTTTAGTGGCTTGCCCACTTTTATGGAAAACAAAAAAACAATCTCTCCCTGCCAATAATTTTATCTTCCAAAATATATCAACAAATAAGTTTTATCTATCTTTGAATATATATTTGTTTATCTGTGTTATTTATTTATTTTCTTTCTAAGTCTATTTAGCCTCTATGAAATTTAATAAAACTCAGATAAAATATTATAAATAATCATATATACAAAAAAATATATAATAATAATAAATTTATAAACATCTCTTCAATCCTTGTTTTAAATCAAAATTGAAATCAATGTTGTTCGAGCATTTTTATTATGTTCACGCATTTTAATTAGGTTAGCATTTTTAATGCTTTGAGGCTGCAGGGGTGGTGGGGCCCGCGGGCCCCCACTCCTCCACTTTTCCTTTATTCAAAAGAAAGAATTAAAGACTCCATTATATATATAAATTCGATTTTATTTATTATTGTTTTAAAAACTAAAAATGCATTAATCCTACTTCATATTTATTAGTGAAAATAAGAATTATTAATATAAAATTTTGTTTTGTAATACAAAAACTTGATTTGTATGGGGTGATTTATAAATGAAATCTAATTGCAAATTGAGTTGGCTAGTTCATGAATAAAATTTTATTAATATAAAATTTGTAATTTTTTTTAAAGGGGATAAATTTGGAGGGTTATTTTTGTCGAATGATTGGGGCTCTTGAATCTTGCTAAATCATGGGAATTAAATTCGTAGATGGACTTGTAACTATATGCATAGTTTAGACTCATCTAAATAGCTTTAGATTTAATTGGGTTATTTGGTAGACATTTTAATCCTATTTTAAATTATTAAATTATATTGATTAAGATTGTATAAAGGGACCTCCTCTTTAAGAAATCATAGCCACCTTAGTCAATTGTTTATTCCAAGCAAATGATTCAAATTTAATTTAACTAATCCTCATTTAAGAAAATGAACATTTTTTATCTTCATATGAGTTACATTATTATTGTTATCATACAAGTTACATCATGTAAGTTACTTAATTATTGTTTCCGTGCAAGTTACACATTATTGTCATCATACCAGGTACATATTTATGATTATCATGCAAGTTACACAATTGATTTTATCATGCAAGTTGCAATAAGCTAGAAATAACAGTCCATAGTAGTAGTAGTAGGTTGGATATTGGATTGTTCTTTATTGGATTCCAAGATGCAGAATAGACAAGGCATTTAGTATAGTCAAACCTAATAATAGTCAAATTTATCTTCTAACTTTAAGGAAACATAAGAATAGTAAAAGGGAGAAGTTACATTTAAATGTAGGGGTGAATCTCATAGTAAAGCTTCATATAATCTACATGGTATAATCTAGACCATTGAAATTAATTGAGAAGTGTAGAAACTTTATATGAAACCAAAGAGAGTTATCAAATCTGAAATCATTTTACCATGAGACTTGACTTAGCTCATGAACCTCAAATCAAGTATTATTCTTTTGTTGTAAATGTCTAATGAAACTTAGCTTCGAAGATGGAATGAGTTATAAATTGTTATTGTTAGATTCTTGCCTTAATGTGGGTTTTGAGAAACCTATTCCATGATCACTTAGAAGATTAAACAACAATTTTAATTGAGGGAGATCAAGGAGCAAACCTTAGCTCCCATCTAAGATTTTGAGATTGATAAAGTTATTATTTGTAAAAAATAAATGCAAGGGTTAAAACTGCTTCAAGTGGAAGGGTTAGTTAGTTATCTCTGTATAATCTATGAAAGATTTGGCATTGGCTCAAGAACAACTAGAAAAAAAAAAGATTACAATTATTTAGGAACTTTTGTATATTGGTTAATTGGAATTATTTAGGAACTTTTTGTATATTGGTTAATTGGAATTATTTAGGAACTTTTTGTATATTGGTTAATTGGAATTATTTAGGAACCATATTCATATTGGTTAATTAAAAGTGGTTTGGTTGGGATTATTAGAGAGTCATATTCATATTGGTTAATTAGCATGAAATCTGTCTCTCTCCTAACCTTTTTTTTCAAACATGAGTAATGTGGTTATCAAGATCATTCCCCCTTCAAGAAAGTAAGCACTAAATTGGTTGTTAGCCTTGTTGTAAGCAATTCAATATCTTTCATGTATTAAGTTCTTATTTAAAGTGTAATAGTTAGTAATTCAAATAATTTTGTAAGTTATTTCCTATGAGAATCCTAGCTTTCAAGAAATTGGAACTTTCGTGTATTTAGTTCAAGATTAGAATTTTTTTTTTATCATAATTTATTTTATGAGAACATTACCCCAAAGTAGTTGATTTGTTTATTTTTTTGTTCTTGTCAAATGTTCCTTTTAATTATATCTTAGTTTCAATTTCAAACAATAATATTTTTTTCATGCAATAGTTTCGAAATTGTTAAGTGTAAAGTGTATTCAAGCTTTCGTGAACTTATGGTTCATTCCTAGTTAGATAACTAAATAAGTGGAGTTGGAACAAAAAACTAGCAGCATTCAGTATCTATGGTGCCTTTGGGTCACGCTTACAGGTAATATCGTCATGTTGAACTACTGCACTTAACGCCTATTAAAGCTGCAACAACGACGTCTGTGGCATTGTCCCTATAAACTGCTGGGGAGAAATAAGGGTCATATGGATGTTAAAATCCAAGGGGCGGGTAATCCCCCTTAGATTGATAATCTAAAAAAGATAAATTTTAAAAGAATTTACATCCGCTCAGTTAAACCTTAGAAAACCCCATTGGGGTTGGTTGTGTGTGACGTTCTAGAATTTATTTATCTTGATGGATTTTGGAAAATGATAATGGGTTAAGGGTGACGTATTTAATAAGAAATAGGACCTAGTTATTTTAGGCCACAAGCATGAGGCCACCTTGAGCCTTTTTGCTATAGAGATACCATCGTGGGTAGCAACCATAGAGAAAATGTTTGGGACATTGACCCTAGAAAGGGTTGCATACCCACCAAATAATTTACATTAAACCATAGTAATAAATCAGAATTACATACTTTATGCCTTGATCCCGTGTCGAAATGGGTATGTAGGCAGTCTAGGGGTGGAGTTGTCTCTTGCACTCAGGCGTTCGGGGATGGGGATTAGGATTTGGTTTTGGGTGAGTAGTTTGTTCTCAAAGCTCCTTGGTATTTTAATCAAATGGTGCATATACTAATTGGAAGATTTAAAAAAAAAATTCAATGCATACTCATAAGGAATCCTGTATGGATTCGCTTGACTTCTCGAGGATTTAGGCCAAATTCCGAGGCATAATTCAAGCTTGTATTATGTTATTTTATTTACTCCTAAGGATAGAGACCTCGGTGCACTCCTAGTAGAGGAGTGTAGTTCTTAGAGAGTGACTCAGGACCCAGATGGTCTTGATGAGTCTAAGTCTCTGGCCAGAGCACTTCCTATCCCAAATTGGATAGATGCCTACCCCATTTGGGTATATACTTATCCTGAATTAGATAGATGCCTAAACCATATGGTTAGATGCTCATCCTGGATGGATGAATGCCTATTCCATTTGGATAGATTCCCAGAGTATGCGAATGAATCAAATACAATTAAGAGTAAATAAAATTAAAAAATATAGTCAAATTTTTTTGGGTTGAGTAGAGTGGGTTATTACATCTCTCTCTCTCTCTCTCTCACACACACACACACACACACACACACACACACACACACACACACACACACGATTGTTGATATATAAGTATTTCATGAAAATTAGTATTTGAAAGTGTTATTGAATATTTGATCACACACACTTATTGAGTAGTTGATATATATTGAATAGTGTGATATTTAAGTAAAGTGGCGATGTTACTTTTGGACCCATGCTATTGAAAGTAGGTTTTGAAATTTATTTTCTATTTTTAAGAGATGACTATAAGTATATTAAAATAACTAGTAATAGTGCTCAAAAGTGTTATTAAGTGGTATGAATACATTCATGAATAATAGTACTTGAGAGTGTTATTAAGCACTGTATAATACATGTAAGGATTTCGTGAATATTAGCACTCAAAAGTGTTATTAAATAATTAATAATACATATAATTATTACATAAATATTATTAATTAAAAGTGTTATTGAATAGTTGATATTACATATAAGTATTTCAAGAAATAAGCATATTATAAAGAAGTGATTTTGAATGTATTACAATCTATCAATATAGATAATTGTTTGTATATACATTCAAAAATAAGTATCAACCACAACAATTTAACTTTATTTAAAGTTTGCATAAGTTTTTTAAAATTTCAAGAAAAACTATCTAGCTTTTAATGACATTTATAGTGCTAGATTCATCACTTCTTAAATATAATTAGATTGTTTAATGCTTAATTTTATCACAATCCACTCATTTGTAATTGCAATAAGTATGCTAAGAGTAATACATGAAATTAATAAATGCCAATAAATTTCTCAAAACAAATCAAAACAATTTTTGTGAATGCAGTTATATCAATCTTTTGATGGAACAATGTGCTAGTTTCTACAATGAAATTTCCATCAATTTTTCTATATTTTAAAAATTATAATTTTATTCTTTCTATGAAAAATGGTATGCATAATAACATAAACATCACTTCTGAAAAATGTTGGTTATTATAAAAAAATAAGTTATTAAAAATTACATAAAAAATATGACAATTTATTTTTATTTAAAATATATATATTTATGATCTACACAAAAAATCTCACAAAATAGTAGTTTATTTCATCTTCAAATTCTTAATGGTTTAGTTGCAATAAGTGTTAGAAAGTGAAGATCTGGTGCAAAATGTTGATGTCAATGTCAAGTTTGGCCAAAAAGTGTAACCCATAATCATGGAATCACCAAACAAGCAAGACCAATACATTATAAAAGAGGAGCAATTATCATTTTGAATGCACAAATATACTTTGATGATCCTCAAAATGAGCAGTTCCCTAAACATTGGCTTATAAATCATGAACACGATGCTAGAAGTTCGACATGATATTCCTCTCGCTATTGTTTGTTCAATTTTTGAACCTTTGGACATGTGCTTACTTAAAATAGTGAGTGGATGTGTTTGGACAAACACATTTGAATTCTTTTTGAGAATGTGAAGGGTATTAGATGCAAATGCTCCATGGGAGGTCAAATGGTGTAGATGACTATTGATAAGCACATCTCTTGTACTTCTTAGGCACAAATGGCATATAATATTATACAATAAGTTTAACAATTGAAGATGTAAAATATTTCCATGTTGCTTAAGAGTACACTTCTCATATTCATTTTTATTGGTTCATAGACTTTATAAAAGATAAAAGGAGACCCATAGAAAATGTGAGTCTAGATTACCTCGACTAATGATGCACCAATATAGATTTGTTAGATTTATAACATTTTTTAGATGCATTATAGTGCAATACATCTTGCTCATGTATTGATCTTGCCTTTTAGTTATATATATGTATATGTATATACATACATACATACATACATACATACATACATACATACATGCATGCATATGTATATTATACATGTACATATACATACACACACATATACATATACATATACATATACATATACACATACATATACATATACATATACATATACATATACATATACATATACATACATACATACATACATACATACATACATACATACATACATATGTACATTATACATGTACATATACATACACAAACTTATACATATACATACATACATACATACATACATACATATGTACATTATACATGTACATATACATAAACACACATATACATATACATATACATAAACACACACACACACATAGATATATATATATATATATATAGAGAGAGAGAGAGAGAGAGAGAGAGAGAGAGAGAGAGAGAGAGAGAGAGAGAGAGAGAGAGAGAGAGAGAGAGAGGAGAGAGAGAGAGAGAGAGAGAGAGAGAGAGAGAGAGAGAGAGAGAGAGAGAGAGAGAGAGAGAGGAGAGAGAGGAGAGAGAGGAGAGAGAGAGAGGCACATTAATACTGAGTTTCTAGACTAACAACATCAATATGATGTGCATACCATTGATCTTGGGAAACATTTAAGTACTTTTGGAAATGTGCATGCATTGGATGCCAAGATGTAGGATATTACTATGAGTTTGTCTACAAGAAGGGCAAGGAAATTTTTGTAGCTAATACTCACACTAATATGAAGATAATGGTTCTATATTTTATTTTTCTATATTGGTTTTCAATTATATAGATGAGATTTGGAATGAATGGGATACTACCCTAACAATTCAAGATATAATATTTGATAGTTGGAATAAGATGCACAATTCGTATTAATTTTTTTTTGGATAGATAAAGTGTTAACCTATCATGAAAGAATCTATTTGTAACCCTAAATTTTATGCTCAAGAATTTGTTACTCTTAAAATTACACTCTTGTCCTATTGCTAGACAATCCAATTTATTAAAGACGCGTGACATGTAAAGTGAGATTTTTGGGACAAATTAGGAAGGATGTTTAAGTATTTGTATTAGAACGTGGTCTGTTTCAAAGGACCAGAGAAGAAAATCTCATATAATTAGGACTATTACAATCACTTCTTATCCCCAATAAAGATCAAACTCATATATATATACGAATTACTTTATGGAGCTTCAAATTTTAGGGAGTAAACAAGTCATCTTGGTGGTTGTGGTTCCCTTGACCAAATATGCATAATTTTGGTGCATTACCTCACCCTTACACTACTATTATGGTTTTTCAACACTTCTCAAATTCAATCTTTATACTTCATAGGATGCCTCACTTTATTGCTAGTGATAATGATTCATCCTTCACCAACAAATTATAGAAAGAGTTTTTAATCTGCAAGGAACCACCTTGAACAAGATTTTATCTTATCATCCTCAAATGAATCATGGACAAATAAATATTTTTAATAAATGACATTATACTTATCTACACTTTTTAATGCTTATATAATATATATGCATGAAAAATTTAAGCTTTAAATAATGTCTTGATACTTATCTTTATTGTTTAAGGCCTAAATATTATATTTAAATCTAGAAAATTTATATGGAGCAAGAAGTAGAACAATATTAGGATGGACACATTTTTTTATATTGGTGGCAAGCTATTTTAACTTCTCCAATCCTTCAAGTATCTTTCATTATTCAACAAGCATGGTAATAAGTTGGCTACCATATGTTATGTCCCTATCATATGATCTAGTGCACAGGTGAGGTGGCATACAAGTTGGTAATTCCATCTTTTTCTTAAATTGACCTAATTTTTCATGTCTCTTGCCTCAAGAAAGTGATTGGGACTAGTAATCAACCATTGATAGAGGTATCTAAGCTAGATAAGTAGGGATCACTATTTTTGTAACATTAAGGTTGTTTTGGATAAACCCACTAAATATTTGCATTTGAGGAGATATTTGTATAATGGAAGGATCTAGAACTTGAAATTGTCATATGAGAGTTTGTTGGTATTCTCTATAGGTTTCCTCATCTCAATCTTTGGGGATAAACATTTTCAAAGGGGAAGATAATATCAAATGTGCCCCTGTCACAACCCTCCTTTATCACTTTTTGATTTGATGCAATTCTATTATATTTTTGGTTGAGCTATTGAAAATAATTGAATAAATATTATAAAAGAATAAAAATGGACACACACACACACACACACTTGGAGAATATAATTATTTTTATTTTTATTTTCCCACTCCCAATTATGGCACATGTTGTAGGAGGAATTAGAAGCTTCTAGAGGAATCTTCAATGCCTTGCATGTAACTCCCCCATTAGGTTTTATAATCAATTTGCATGAGTCCAATATTGGAAAAGAATCTCATTCTTAATTAATTTCTCTAGATAGTGGAATTAAGGGATTTTTCTTATATATTGTATGCAAGTTTTCATAAGAGGGAGTTGATTATGTTTTGAAGAAAATTTTCCAAGTTTCCTTGTTGTTAGTAGGATCTTCTTTGGTAGTCTCATTTTCGTTGTAGGATTGTTAAGTTGTTCTTGAAGATTTCTCTCAAGTTGCAAGGAAGGATATATAGAAGATTGGAGAAGATTCAACATCGAACTTCAATAAGCCAGGTTCTCTTCTTTTGTCATTTACATATGAGAAATTTGTATTATCAAAAAATATAGCTCCTAGATCTTCTTTTATATAATTTTTTTTTTTATTAGATTGCAAATCTTTTCTTCTTATTTAGGGATAAATATTGATAAAAGTACTTTCATATAATGCATGTAAAAGATAGCTTTATTATTTATTTAATTTTCTTTAGAAAATATATATCAGATCTTGCTTTTGTTTTCCCAAAAGATTTTCTTTTATCTGTGCAAAAAAAAAATCATATTCTCCTTATTTAAATTTCCTTTTCTGAGATTAAAAATCTTCTTTGTGTGATTAAGTGATAACCATTGTGTATGAATCCTGTCCATGTTTCTCTTCTCTTAAATTCATTACTGGATTGGGAATTTAAATGTAAATCTTTTCTTACATTAAATTCTTACTTCCCTGTGAACAGAAAATGTCTGATAATAAAATATAAACCTCATTGTATTCAAATCTCTCTGTGAAAAATGAGGTATAAATCTCTCTGTGAATATTAGTTGAAAAATGAGGTATAAATCTCTCTATGAATATTAGTTGAAAAATGAGGTATAAATCTCTCTGTGAATAATAGTTGAAAAATGAGGTATAAATCTCTCTGTGAATATTAGTTGAAAAATGAGGTATAAATCTCTCTATGAATATTAGTTGAAAAATGAGGTATAAATCTCTCTGTGAATATTAGTTGAAAAATGAGGTATAAAATCTCTTTGTGAATATTAGTTCTGTACATTGCTGAAACAATTTAGTTCTTTGTGTTATTCATCCCTGTGAATAAATTCTTATTCTTATTTGTTTTGCATTAATATTTCTATTACACATATATCTGGCTATATATTTCTCTCTATGCTTGAATAAATTGAAAATGATATATATATATATATATATATATATATATATATATATATATATATATATATATATATATATATATATATATATATATATATATATATATATATATATATATATATATATATATATATATATATATTATTGTTAAAAGTATATGCAAACACATTTTATGCGAAATCGTACGAAGAAATTTAACTTCGCATAGTGGATCGACGCAGGGAGGGGACGAGGTGGAGTTATTACCTGTAGGAGAGTGGTACCCTCCACTAACCTGCGGTCACTACTACGACAGTGACCGCAGGGTAGTGGAGGGGACCACGGTGGTCCCCTCATCACTCTGGGCCTGCACCCGCAGGTCCGCAGTGATGATGGGACCCGTGGGCCCCTCCCCACTTCCCATTATTTTAAAACAAAACCTCATTTTTTTTAGTTATTTAAATTTCTTTTATATATATTAAATTACAATTTAAAAATTGTTAATAATTGCTTAGTTAAATTTTAAGTTAGTAAAATTAAACTTAGGAAAATCTATAAGTAATTAGGATCATTGTGGAGTGAATTTGTAATTTTTAAATTTATGTGTATAATTGAAATCTGTCACCCCATTGGAGATTTATTGGGTTACTTAGTCGATAATTTTCAGATTCATTTAAAACAATTAAGTCATAATATTATGATTTGATCCAAAATTGCCCAAAGTCTAAACTAATTGTTCATTTTGAACTAGTAATGCTATAATTAAATTATTCTCGTGATAGAAGTAAACATTGCTTTATTTTGCATTTAAATGACACTAATTTTACATCATCGAATTACTTATATATTAATTTGCATTCAAGATCAAGTTACATTTCCATCATTTTCATGCAAATTACACGTTTTAATACGTGAGTTCATAATTGTCATTATCGTGCAATCATATATTAAATAGTTTAGTTGTAGAAGAATGGTAATTCTATCAAGTGGTAATTGAATGCCATCGAAGTAGTTATTTCAATTA